>NW_008825113.1:4610812-4696419 GCF_000699105.1 Pygoscelis adeliae
CATCCTCAGCTAAATTACCAAAGGTCTGCTGAACTACAGATTACACAAACTGATGGATTGTCCCCAACTATACTAGTGTATCTTTTTGTTTGTTTCTGTGCTGGAATGACTGGTAGGAAAGTAAGAAGCAAAAGTGGTTCATTTCTGTAGTAGGCATTTAGTTGATTGAGCCAGAAATGACTGACAGCAATGACAAATTAGGACACAGGACATCCCTTTTCTCCTCTCCTTTACTCAAAAGATTGTCTTACAAATAAAACCATGTCCTAAAAATTACTGCTAAGGAAACAAGCAGCTGCTATGAATAACCACAATGCATTACAAATTTTCTGGGAATTGGACTTTTTGTTTTTAAAGTAATGATAGCAGCTTGGGGCCACCACATTGCCCCATAGTTCATTCTAAAGTAGCAAGGAAATTCAATATACTCAAAATGTCTTTGGATTACACAATCAAATTACACTTCCAAAGGAAAGTGCTGGCTCACAAAATATCACTGTCTCTACCCTCATCAGCCAAAATCACCTGTAGCCATTACTTAAATCTGTGCAATCAGGGTAGCCTTGTGCGTCTCCAAGCATGAGTGTGGTATGGGAGACAAAATATCTTTCCACGGCATTCATTAGGGAACTACTGACAAAGAAAGTTATTGATGTAAGACCAGGCAGGCTGAGGCTGACTCTTCTGTTTTCCACAGTGTCTTGTTTGTCTGGAGTAATGTAGTTTGCTGTATAAATCTTATTGGCATGAGTGCACAGGAGAGTTCCCACAGGGACCGGAAAGAGAATCAGAAATCCTTGTCCCTTTATCTGCCCTCACAACTCTTCAAGGAGAGTCAGGAGATCCCTTCTTCATGTGGTAATCATGACACCTCAGAACTAAAAGCAAAAATAGGATTAATCTCCTCTAATGTTATATATCTTCACTGTTAATGTCTACGTCTGAAGCTCTTCAGTCCAGGCTTGCTTGAAACCAAATGGATAAAAACAGATGCTTTTAGGGCATGATTTCTCTAGCCAAACAGAAATGTTTTACTCTTGAAAAGATAAATCACACCCTAGAAATATCTGTTTCTCTTGTCTTTTAATGAGAAGATGACTAGCTCAGAGGTAGGCATTTACGCTGTAGATGTTTTTATGTGATGAGCTAAATCTCACTGACCATCCAGAGAGGTATCCTGCTTTACAGATTGCTGTATTTTGGTGACATGACATCTGTGCACCAGCTCCTGCAATTCTCTGTAGAATCTAACAACTTCAAAAGGAAAAGAAAATAGCATTCTTCTCATGGAATTCATAAGTAAGGAGGGAAAAAGAAATTTCTTTAAATCTGTTCTTCTTTTTCCTCCCTTGTCTCTCTGAAAATTGGCTTTTTGCTTCATGTGGCAGGTGTCTGGGTTTGCGCACACGCACATTTCTCTGTACCAAACTTCCCATCAGCTTCCAGTAGGAATTGGATACCATTTTCTGCTCTAGTAGTATCAACCTTCATGCTTCTGTTGACATGCTGTCATGGCAGGCCAGCTTATGGGTTTATTTCTTTTTCTCATCATCTCTTTTAAACCTTTCTTACACACTCCTTTTTCTTTTTTCTGTTTTCTATTGCTTCCTTTTTACCATCAGCCTTCAGTTGCCTTAAAGGGTTTCAGAGGATGCTGGAGGAAGAAAGCAGTAGAAAAAAGTGGAGAGAGGTAGAAGGAGGAGAAAAAAAGTGACAGTTTTATATTGTTGTTTTTTTCCCTAAGGCACAAGGCTGTCCTTTTACCTTTCACTAGAGGTCTGGAGCATTTCTGTTGTTTTAACCAGCTATATACTGCAAAAATAAAGCAAATAAACCAAGTGAGTAGTTGGAGATTTCCTCACATTCATAATAGGAAATTAATGTCGGGGGCACAAATTGTGCATGAAGTTTGCTGTGGATCACAAGGAATGGAGGAAGACCCTTTGGCCACCAGATGTTTTGTTGCAAAATAGAAGCATTCCTTCTGTGGTCACAAGGCAAAAAGCTTTCACTTCTAATATTCATAAGCAGAGGAACAATCACTAAGGTGATGCAGGCCCTGCGCTTTCCTTCCATAATTTATGTATTTGTTGAAGTTTTTGATAGAGGAATACATCCCCCTCCCAAAACCCCACTTCAGATTATTCTAAATGAGGTTACACATCAGTACTGAAAATTGCAATTTAAGTGCTCCAACCTGCGTAGCCGGTAACTTTTCCATAAAGTGGATGACATTTCTACTATTCTCCTTGCTTGCAATACGAGGTGCTGAAGTAGGCATTTTTCTCATTTTCACATTTCATACAACTAGTTGTTGCATTCCTATTACTCTTGCCTTGCTACAAAGAAGATTGTACCTTTTAATATTTTGTAATTTATAGCATGGCCCTGCAATGGCTAAATATCTATTAGATTTTTATTCTTGACCTGTCACTCAGACATTTGAATATGCCTCGACAGGAATATTTACACTCCCATTTTCTGCTACGGATGATAGCTAATGTTAAAATGTTAACTGAGTGAAATAACCAAAACCTTTACAATTTGACCCTCCAACTCCGTCCTTCCCAAAAGCATAGCTAATTTATATGATAATTAAAAGGAAATTGGAAAATTTTGAGTTTCTGTGAAAGAGTCTCTGAGGTGAAAATGCCCCCTAATACGATTTTTGCAAGGATTGGAACCATAATAAGTCTATTTTAATATACTTTGTTTAGGTTGCAATAGTGCTTTCTGTGGTTTTAGTAACCTAAAATATATGAATGTGTTAAAATATTCAACGTACAGCAATAACTCTTAAGATACTAAAGAAAGTCTCAATATTATCAAATTAATTAAGCTACATGATTTGAAGGGTAAGACAAGCCAGTGATAAACATTGACTTACTTCTAAATAAAAATATATGAGCAGTATGAAAGAAATCGATCATTAATAAAGAACACTGTGTTTTCAGCCTGGATTTTCTCCTATTATGCTGTTTTTTTGCAAGGTGGACATTTTTTTTTTATTCGATGCTATAAATCAATAATCCCACAATGAGTCTCACATCTTCCCTTCCAGTCGAGTTTCCAAGACCGAAACTTCCTGAGCACATCTGCTGTTGACAAACACCAGGGAAAGTAAAGCAAACACAACTGAAAGGTCCTAGCTGCTGATCCTGCTGCTGCTGCTAAGAGTATTTGCTCTTCCCTCACTGATCACCTGCCATCTTACTTTATGCAGATGGCACCCCAGCTGCTATGTGACCAGCCAAAAAAGGTCAGTTTACACACAGCTCAATAGGTAACATATTATCAGCACAGTAGAAAATACACCTTCGCCTCCAGCTCTAAAATAAGGGTCCGCAAACTGGCTCAATACGAACTACATGTTGAACTCTTTCTATAAAATCCCTTGTGTCAAGTCAATATAAATTTTCCAGGCCGCCGAGTTTTCTGTGTTATTCTGTATTTTCATCCTATACTCATTTTCCATTTATTACCTTAAAGAAGTATTCAAACTGCATTTTAAAAGTATCTATTCACACATGGCTTGCGTGCACCCTCCGCATGATTTGTATGTTATTATCCCACATATACAGTTGGCACTGGCAGTTGGGGGGCAAAACTGTTATATCTGGTGCTTAATGGTGCAACATAGTGCCCAATGTATGATCAAAATCAGTCAGAGGGAACAGAGAAGAGCAGAGGAGGGGCAGAATACTGTCAAATTTTCCTTCTGTGTTGGCAGGGGGCAAAGCACATTTCAGTCTTTCCGATGCATGGAGGTCCTGGACAACAGAGGCAGCACTGACACGTGCCCTCATCAAAGCGGAGTACCGGAGGCATGCAAATACAGCCCGGTTGTGAGGGTTTTCTTGACCCTGACTCCTTAACAGTGAAATTCAGGAATGAACCTGGACCCTGGGGAGCTTGGGTAGTGTGGGTCAGCGGTTCCTCTGAGGGCGCCGAGCTGCCAGGTGGCTCTCAGGTCGGAAAGGGAAGGTGACTCATCCTCTACAGCAACACTCACCTGACAATACTAAACTATCGGTGAACTCCTGGCAATCCAGGCAGATCAGCCCTCCTGGCCTAGCATGATTTATTTAATAACAGCAGAGTTGCATGTTTTTTATTTTCTTTCTTTTTTGAGGGGTATGAGCACTGGCACCAGGTGAAGCTACCTCAGGGAGATCGCACCACACTACCTGTGTTTCTCAGGTATCACAAATTGAAGAAAACCTTGCTCCACTGCTAGCTGCACTTGGGGTAACTAAACTAAACCAACAGATATGAGGAAAGATATTCTGAGATCACTTCTTTATTTTGCAGTGTTGGCAGAATCTCAGATCAACAGTAAAATTAATGCAGAGCTTGAACGTTGAGAAAGACCATCTTTCATGCATTCTGTTACAAGACTGCAATTTAGAAAGACAAAGGCACTTCTGCCTTCATAAAATCCCTTACTAATTTTAGTTTTTTCCATTAAAATAAGCAAAAAATTGTGTGTGATGTTGAGAACTGGTACTTCAAAATACTGTTTTGTCTTAACATATGAAATTTGCTCTTTACTATAGTAATTTTCTATTTTACCTAGCAACAATGAGAAAATAGTCCCTGAAGGTGTTTCTAGATAGAACTCACTTACAGTTAATCAGAATAAATAATGAATATGAGAGTGTATTTTTCAACAATAAGAGATGCCTAGAGATTTAGAGAAACATAAACAAGAAAAGTTGCAAGGTACAGATATTGTAAGGAGTTTGCTAGAAGATAACATTTTCTTCTCCATTTATTTACTAGCTAAAGCAGTTAATAAAGGTTAGTGTTTATGTACTGTATATATTTCATAATTCTTTGCATTACTTTGAAATAAAATGAATGCTCCAAGTTTCTGGAAATCTGATTTGAACAAAAAAAAAATTAATAGAGGCTTCATCTACAACAAATGACTCATCTCTTCCAAGGACATTTTAGAGTTTAGAAGGGTGATAGATAGAAGCCAAACTATAAAAATAACGTTCTCAGAATAAAAGCTATTTAATCTTGCTTTCATGTAGGACCGTAAAAAGTAAATACGACAAAAACATGACCCTCAAAATGCTTCCAGGTTGTTCCGAGCCAAGTTCTCATTTGTGCGTGAGTGGTGTTGCTCCCACCACCACCTGTTCATCCCCTTTTCCAATATTAATCTCCAAGCATATGAATTACCGAAGGTAAATATGCAGTCCGCACTATTTCTAAATGAGTTTTGTGCAAGTAAACTCTATCTCCAGTGCACATAGGTATAAGCGCTTGATAAATAGACATGCAGGTGTCAGCAAGTGCTAACTTTGGGTGTACAAACAGACCATTTTTTGAATATTCAACATTCACCTAAGCAACCAATGTAACACACCTCTGAAGCTGACAATACCTAAAGCTGCAGTCCTCATTGTGACTTTGAATTATATACCGTGTGAGGCTCATTTAACAGCACGCTTTCCCCTCCAACTTGCAGCTGCCAAAGCAAGACACCTGTAATGGGGTAAGGTAAGTCATCTGAAGCGTCGGCTGCACCTTCACTGGCGTCTGCCATCAGTTGGAGGCCTTATGTATTGCCTTAGGTACTGCAGGTTTATGGCACTGAGCTGGGGGGAATTCAGACACTGAGAATTATGTTCTATAATTTCATAGTAACCGTGCCACCATCGGCTGGTATTGCCACTATATCCCCATAACTCAGGTTTTTCAGGTGAGAGTATCAGAGATGTTTTCAACAGTGACTCCATGATTCAGGAGAAATTTCAGGCAGAGTGACTTTTTGTCCCATTATGTGTGGCAAGAGGAGGAACATTTATCAGTACTCTTCCAGTAAGGACGACAATGGGGAGGAGGAAGGTGGCAACTTCCTCTGCCTATGACAGAATAACAACTGCACAAGGTGCACAAATCAGGCAAGGTTATAGTTTCAGGTGATTCTCACCACCAGTTGGGTTGGAACGACAGCCACCAAGAATATTTGTCAACAGAATGGTTCACCTCTGGCATAGAGAGATCTGTTATTTTCTCAACTATGCTCCAATGACCTATGTATGGCCATTTAATTCAAATACAAGCAACAATGCTCAACGGTGGAAGAAAGAGTAAAAAAACCTACTTTATGTTCAAAACATTTACTTAATACAAAGTAAATTATTTCCTTAAATTAAAAGAAAGCAAAAATAAACCTAAGTACTCATCTTCTCTTTCCTCTCTGCAACTTGCTTATCAAAGTATGGTCAGGTAGGAATTACTGATTTTGCCATGCTGCTTCTCATCAGTATGCAAAAAAGCCCAACAGGCAGACTTTCAAAAGGATTAGCTCTGCATATACAATCCGTTCTGTTCTGCAATAAAAGATTGATTAAAATGGTAGGCACGAAAGACTATACAAAGATGATTATTACGCAACTGTTTTAAAACCTCTGATACAACAGTACACCATAATGGCCTGGCACTATTTGTTTAATTCTTTTGCTCTGGGTCCCTGCTGGGTCTACATTCATTTTGCTGGAAGCTACTCCTTAGTTCATATGCCCTACATAGCATATGCAGCAGCTACTTATCTGCAGCAATCCAGCTCAGAGTTTTTCTGGATTTTATGACAGCACTGCTTCAGATTAAATGCTTGCTATTTTTCTATGAGCCAGTTAAATGCTGTACTGCTTGTTCTATTACTGGGTAATCAAAAAATTAACAGCAATCATCCTATAATGGCAATTCTGTGGCATTACATTAGTCAACTTCCTCTGTCCCAAGCTGCTCTTACACAAATTACTCCTTTTTTAATAATTTAATCCATTTTTTATACTCTGAAGTATCTCTCATGTTTTGATCCTGACCTATAATGATTAGTTCAGGTAAATTATTTTCATAGCTATTCACATTAAAAAAAAATCTTCTCATATCTGAAGTGGTTTCTTCTACCTAGACAATTTGATTCTCATTAAAACTTTTTGTTTTGGGCACCCAGGTGCTTTTTTTGGTAATTGATTTTTGGTAATTAAGCATATTTGCTTTCCCCAAAATAGTCTCAAGCACTCCTAAACCAGTGGTATGGAGGTTACCATTGTAAAGCTTCTTCTGCACACTTAACTCAGCAATGACAAGCTTCCCATAGCAGACAAGAGACTTTACATCAGTATTTCTAAGAAGTTGCAGCTAATTATATGGCAGGGCCCAATTAGAACAATACAGTGACCTTCTGTATATAGTAAGTAGATGTTCACAGACCTAAAACTTAATTCCAACAGTTAAAGAAGCCCGCTGACACAAGAGCTTTCTCCCCATAAGATACAGGTACACTCCACCTCCTTGGGACATCTCAAACAAATTCTGTGCATGGCATACTGCTGATATCCATCCTTATATCTTTGTCCAAGTCACCAACTAAAGTCTTATGTTATGGTAATAAGAGGGTCACAGAATTTTTTTGTAAACACCACCCAATAGAGCAGATCCTTCATTGGTAGCTCCAGACTCTTCCACAGCACACATGAATGAAAAGGTCACGGTTGGTTTTCCCACCATCAGGCAAACAACCAAAATCCAGTAGTCCAATAGCTGATTTGGTGATGCTGAAGCACTATAAAAGTCCCCTGTATCAGGTTAGTATGAGTACTTATGGGTCTCTTTCCACTGACATAAATAAATGACCAACGGGAACAGGGCAACTTCTAAATGTTGTGTATAGGGAGTTTCAGACCATAACAGAAACACAGGGGAAAAACTCTGCCTGCAACAGCACCAGAGAGCCAGAAACTTTGGACACCAGAAAGGATGGACCCAAAGACATATCCTCGTTTACCAAAACCTCTTTAGTATCCAAGTGGTACTGAAACTCAAAGATACAAATTTATTCTGTTTTTTAAACTCCACACTCAGCAAATGATCAGCTAGCACCAACCCAGGGGAACCTGGGACTGCCAGGTTGCCAGTGGGCACAATAGCAGCACCATGCGAGGAGACTTTTCAGATCGTCATAGCAGTTGAAGGTTATCCCACTGACAGGGCTCAATTTGTGCAAGCAATGGCCTCCATGCTCCAAGAGCAGCACTGGCACCGTGCTGGGGCTAGGAGGCTTTGCAGTGCAGCACCTCTCAGAAACCAGTGATGAAAAGCCAACGCAGGCAGCTTTGCCCCACAGGCAGCGCTGAATCTCTCTGTACTGCCAGCAGTCATCACAAGCCTGGTTCAAAATATGTCTGCTCTCTTAAAGCTTTTTCTGTGAGGTAAGCCAGTAACAATCAGTACTTACCAAATACTCGGAATAAGCACTCATCAGCCCAGCTGGATATGGTCAGCGATACAGGGTACAGGAAATAGGGAATTTCATATCCTCCACTAGACACTGGAAAAAAACCTAATACCTTAAAGTAAACATACATGTCTGTCCACCCTGTTCTTGATGTTCTTTCCATTATAAAAGGAAGGAATGAGGCTGTCATACATCATCAGGCAACTCAAATTCACCTATGACATTAAGATGTAACCCAAATGAAGGGGAGTCTTTCAGTTAAATGCAGCATACACTAAAATCACACGTCAAGGGTGCATCTAAACAGTCAAAATATCTGCTAATCAGCCCTCTAAAAATGCAAATCAATATTACCACTACAGAAGTTATTGAAGGTAGTAATGGTTATTCTCCTCTTCTGTTTCATCTTGTTTAGAAAGGTGCATGGTGAGTTTATTTTTCAGAAAATTCATTGCATTATGGTATATATTATAGCTTTTCCACTACTTTGTGAATTGAAGTAATTGAAGTATGTGGTCAACATGAAGTTGATTTGCTTCTAAGTCTCACTCAAGATATGTTCATGTCTCTATTAGCAGAAACAGAGAACAGTTGTTTAGCATGATATAGTAACGTGACTGAGTATTTTAAAACAGTCGTGTCTTGGAAACTTGGAGAAAAGAAGGGACTTCAAGAAAAACATTTCCATGTTGTTCATTTTAATCACGAGTAACATTAAGCCACCATAAACTGAACCAAATATGCTTTAATTCTTGACAAAAGTGCTTGCTTTACTACTCAGAGTTTCTTATTAAAGATGCAGAGTAGATGGAAGTATTTACAATCATTCATAAAAGTGAAGCTGAATTAAAGAATGAAGGCTCCAGTGCAGAAAGGCATTTAAGCATGTACTTAGTGGTCTGCAGTGGCTAGGGCTGCTTCCCTTAATCAGATTCTATGTCTTGAATAGCAGTGCCTTTTTTTTTTTTTTCCTACTTAAAGCCTATGAGTATTCTGTGTAGACAGAGAGAACACAAATCCCGCTGTATACCTGACAACCATTTCCAAATTGCATTTAATGATGTGACAAGTGGTGTGCAATATCTGTGAGAATGATTTTAAGGGTTTGCTTAGTACTCCCATTATCTTGATTAGGGTTCTGTTATAAGCATCTTTTAAAAATCTTATTTGCTTCTGTTTTTTCCTTTGTAGTTTCATTGCTCTCGCTTATTCTGAATTGAATTGCATGCATCATCTTTCTGCCACAGCCTCCTACTTTATTCTAGTAATTTTGAATGTTATTGTCCCCTTGCCATGCCCAGATGTGTACTTGCAGATTTCACTGCCTTGTTGGATATGCTTTCCCCTAGGTCATTTTTGCATGAGGACAGATTCACTGCAGGAATAAAATGGACACATTCTAGCTCTTCCAGTCTTAAAAAAAAAAAATTGTGGTCTGTCTATGGTCAAGTGCAAAAATAAAATTAAATTAAGAGGTATATTTCTAGTGATAGTCTCTAAGGATAGGTTTGATCTTTCCTTCTTAAACCTCCTTGGTAGGGATTAGTCTCTACTTCTGTTGTAGCCAGGTAATGTATAGACACATATCATTGTGTACCACACTCCTGACAAATGGTGAAATCACACAGGACCTTGAAAGCTTATGAGCCTGCCTCTGAAGGATCCTGGATAGGAGCAGGTACATGCAGACTGCAGTACACACAGTGACAGAAAAAGCAGAGTTTTAGCACAGAAGTTATCTTGGCAAGATGGTCAGCGGAGCCTCCATAAGAGCACTGTGACCTGGAAAGAGACATGATAACCCTCCTGCAGCAGAGGGGGGTAACTCTCTTACAATTGGACAGGTACACATCTGTGAGCACAACTACGCCCTACTCACGGCACTTTTCTCATTTTAAGGAAAGGGGGAAAAACAGACACACAGTTTTCAAAATACTGGCAAAACATCCCCATTCCTGAACCTTATTTCACAATTACAAAGGAGATCCATATTCCTATCCTTGAATTTAGTCTGCATCTTGGGTATCAACATTTGCTCCAGAAGGCAGGACCCGTAGCGAGGATTGGCACTAGTAAATTGCTGTAGTGACCAGGGTGGGGAGCAGGGGGAGAACAAAAATACCAACTTACATCAACTGGTGGAAGTGCACCACGGGACTTTTGAAAGACGGCAAATAATTCCTCCAACAAAGCATCATGCATGAGGACTCTGAGCAAGCATTCAGGGTTCTTCTGAGGACACATGCTGGTGGCCATGCCCAGGACTACGAGGTATGAATGGCAGTCCTTAGCAGAAGAAATGACAAGAAAAAGTGGGGGGGGAGGTGGATGAGGGGGAGGAAACAAATCACCACAGGGAACAGTCCCAGAAACTCTCAGGCTGCCATACATATCTGTGGTTATTTAAGATGCCACAGATGAACAGAGAGGTAAATCTGCATCACATACAGAAAGCAAACACTTGCTATCTTATCTATCTAAATGGTTATTTGTGTGATTTTGTCTTAGTTACTGAGACATTAAGATGCGGAGAAGATACACGGAAATGCCAACATAACTTTCTGGGACTAATCAGTCGCAACAGAGATTCGGCCACTGTATAACAAGGACACGGTTTTCAGCTGTTCTCCTGCTGAGAGCAATGAACGCCGACCCTTTGGAAAAAATGCGATCTGTTACTTGGGGTCTCTTCAGTCCCAAACTCTTCTGGGAAATCTAGTCCATAGAGTTTAGTTTTCAGGGGAGGACCACTACATACTTTGCAATATTAGTTGCTTTTTGAAATTGAGTTTACTGAAAGTGGATTAAAAAAAAAAGCAAAATTAAAAATCATCTACAGAATCTACTGATGCCAAAGTAGTATGCCCTGAAAACCCCACTCTTTCTGATGTGTAACTATCACCACACAGCCTCAGAGAGCTCAGAAAGATGTTTCTAAGTTACACACAACTTCCCAGGAGTGGTTTACATTACAACCAAGTCAGCAGCTGAGATGAGGATGACCTTTCGACTATAACCACTGCTCCCCTCACAAGTAATTTCTCCAGAGCTGTATTTCTCTGCTTTATCTTAGCAGATGATACTATTGCTGCTGCCAATGCTACTCTAAAATTCCTTTTATCTTTTTTCAAGCTGTTATGTGCCTAATAATTATAATGTAAATGTGCTTCCACAGCTACTGAACAATTCTTGTTTTTTCCCTCTTTATAATAAATTACTCATATTAAATTACAAACACCAGCCTGAGGCTATAGATTTGATACCCAGAGGCTATTAAAAACTTTCAACCTCATGTCTGACAACTGGGGAATTAAACAAACATCCTCACATATGTTACAGTTACAATAAAAGTGATAGTTATCTTTGTATTATAAAGGATGTTAACTATCCCGCACATTTATTTTTCTTAAAATTTTATGAGGACACAAGGCTACATTTTACAGCTTTTATTACTGTTTTCGATAATGTATGTTTTGTAACATCATCTCAGAAGCCTGAAATTAACAAATTGGGGGGGTGGGGTGGAGTTTTTTTTAATGTTGGCAAAGAAATATTCATTACCCCTAAATTCCTCACTCTTCCTCAGTCTCCAATAGTGCTGAAAGTACGACTATAGTTGTTTTGAAGGTTTGCTTCTTAGTAGATGATATCATCATAGAATTCTACTATCATTTTTATTTTCATTATTTCATACTGGTTTATTTAAACCAATGCAAGGATTGTGAGGTTGCGTACAAGACTCATTTTGTTTTCAGTTAAAGTGATCAAGAATCACTTCAAGCTAGAACTAAAATAAACCCATTTCAAACGTTCTTAAACACCAGACAGGCCAATTGGCATAAAAATGTTTGATGTTAAGATAAATGCAACTTTCTTGGGCAAACAAAACTATAACCTATGAACGGATTAACCCTGGCAAATCAAGTGGGTGCAAGAAAGCTGTAGAGCCTATGATGTAGCTCCTGAGAACAAGAAAGGCCTACTCAATGGAGATGAATAAGACAATTGTTTCATGCTTCCAAGTACTTTCTTTGCAATGCGTGACCTGCTCCTTTGTGCGCAACTGCTGCGGTGCCACTTACGCCAGATCTGTACATTCAGCTCCAGCTTTCCATTTAGATGTCCATGGCTGCAAAGCCATGAGATACGAAATGCATTTAATTTGTGAAAGTAGGATGGTTTGAAAGTAGATCTATTCTGATGGCAAATGATACTCCATGAATGGCCAAATCAGCTTTAGCCACTTGTAGCAGTCTTTTTAAAGGAATTAATTTAACAGCTATTAAAGAGCTGTTTGACTTGGAACATAGAGAGGTGATTAAAAAGCCCTTTTTATTCTTATTTTCAAGGGAATATACAAATATAATGCCACAACATAATATTCAAGTGCACCACAGTTTAAAGTAGAGGTGTTGCGTGGAAAGCTGTGCAAAATATTGTGTCCTTATTTGTCAATGATGCAGCCTTATCAGTACATCAGAAAAGTGTTTGAACTCCTTTTTATTAAAAAAAAAGTCTGTGAGCTACATACATTTTGATTTTGTATTGGATATTTACACTGCTGTACTGGACATTTATACTGTAAATATTGGATATTTACATTGCAAGCACAAAAATAGACCCTAAACATTAAAAAAATGTGTTGTGGGTTTTTTTTTTCTTTTCTGGAAGAACAGCTGTCCTCTGTAGCTCTGACCAAAAACTATACAGGGATCTGAATATCTCAGAGAAAAATATCTACCTCTCCTCTGAGACTTAATTTTCAGCTAATTGCTGGAAGGAAGGAGGGGGGGGAAGACAAAACAACATGGAACAGAATTATGTTTGAGATAGACAACAAAAATAAAGACCTTTACACAAACAGTCCTTATTGTATAAAAGTAGACTAGCTAAATATATTGGAGATTACATATCTGCATGTTCACACAGTCCTATCTTTCTTCCTTGAGATTTGGCAGATACGTGGGTATCCTTTTCTAGGTAAAACATCACACAACAGTTCAACAAAGAACAAAAGGTCATATTTACTGAGTGGAAAAGAAACAATATTTGGAAGCACAATACCTATGGTAAAATGAGTTACCGTTAGCTCATTTTGCAGAAAAAAATTAATCTTTCCCTGTTATTGTGCAGGAGGAGAATGAACCTACAGTATTTAAAATAGGAGCTATTCTTCTGCAATAAAATGTTCTTAAAATGAGTATAAAGCAGTTTAAGTCTGTCAGACCAAGAAAGAAAAATCAAAATGCATATGGTCAGAAGGAAAAGGGGGTATTTTTTCCCTTAATATTTCTCTAATAGATTATTCCAAATGTTTTAAGCTGCTTTCAAGAAATCTAGGTGACTCTAGAAAGATTATGCAAATAATTATTTCATTTCTGCTCTTTTTTGGTGAAGTATCTCCACCATTTTTAATGTAGCAAAGTCCCAGCAGCCCCTATCTCTACCACGCAGCTGGGAAGCATATCTAAAGGATTATGCATAATGTGCATGTGAGCCCATGAAGCAAATACATTTATTCAGAACTAAAAAGAAGCAGGAAAGCTTCAGTTCTCTAGCCACAGAGCAAAAATGCTTAAATAAATTTTTATTTTTCTTCCATCCTTTTTCTCAAATCCCAACCTCTTGCTACCTGCACCTCCATTCTCATGGCAAGGTAAAAGCACCACCAAAACCACCCTGCTCACTGCCAAAACACAGCATACTTGAAAAGGCTTTTTGGGGGGTTTCTGGGTGCTTTTGTTGCTTAAAATGAGATGGATGTACAGAATCTTTTCTTTCCTCCTCCTTAGGTAAGCATTTGTTACTGACATTTGTGAGAGTTACAGACGCCCATCAAGACAAGGCTGCTGTGCATCCGCATCTGCCAGTATCCAAAAGAATAATTCATTCTCCTCAAACTTTTTCCTGGCCAAGAAGACATGCGAATGCTATTCTAAACCCAGAAGCTACAGCTAAAGCAAAAAAAGCTGCTGGCTTTTCATTGACTGCTTATCCCAAGCAATTAATACTTTGCATCATTCATCACTAAACAATACTATTACCACAGCTAGGACAATCCCTTAAATATAGTGCCCAAACTCCAACTTTTATGATCTGTAGTTTCACCAAAGTATTCCACTTCGTTGTTAAAAGTCCTCAATGAATGTCGATGTGGGTGGGTATGTTCCCCTTTCACTTCCTTTTTGGAAACGGATGGCTTGCTTTGAAAGATCAGAACTAAAAACTCCGCAAGGAATGCTGTCTTGAGTCATGGCAGCTGGTTGGATTTTGTCATATTTTATACACTTTGAATTTCCCACAGCATTTAGCTCACACCTTGTGCACCAGCAATAACACTATCTAGAGAAAGACGAGTTTTTATTTTATGGGCAAATTCAAACAGAAGGCTTTAAACTGAGTGGTTTGTGTGCTGATAGCAATCAGGTCAAGACAACATGAAGCCTAGACACTTACTCAGCTTCCAGAAATGGTTTTGCCATCTGCATTGAAGTCCATGCTGCCGCAACTAGGATATCACTGGTTGTCCAAGAGGGCTAGGGACATCCTAACTACTCTGCAGTTAGGGGCAACCCACTCAGAGGCACTGCTGGTGGTGCCTAAACTGGTAAGAGCTGAGCTTCTGAAGTGGGATATTTCCCCACCTAAACCATATAACCACAGAGCTCACACAGAGAAATGAATGTTACTGTTACACTTCTGCATCAGATTTTTCTAGTGTCTCATTTCATAATTTGCACCTGTGGCTTCATCTTGTTTCCCAATACCCAAAAAAGACAGCAAGTGGCTAAAGGTTTGCTACAAGAGCCTAGCACACCCGTTTTCAATCTTTGCCCATTTGTGAACCCCTAAATATCTCCCAGTAAAAATGTGGATCCCACATTCACTGCTATGAATTTCAGTCTACTGGCTAGTAAGTCTGCCTCACCTGCTCAGATCCCTCTGAGGTGTGATCCCAGAAACTGCTAGGTTGACAGCTCTGTCATTTGGCTTTCTGAATCTTCCTCAGTCTTCTTGCTATTCTCATTCTGTATTTTCTACCATTATTTTTAAGAATCAAAATCATATGCAGTAACAGTATCTCCGGGCTTTTGAAAATGAACACACTGGGTCTGTTCTCTGTCCTTCACCTCTCACATTGAACTGTCCACAAACAAGGTAAGTCAACCCTCATGGACTTCAAAGCCTCTGTGGTGGGACAGATTCTGACACCTGACAGAGGCAAAGGTGGCACAGGATTGTGTGGCCACATCTCTGTCACTGCAGGCACAGCCTGGCTCTAACAGAGTTAGCCTAGGGAGAGCAGATAAAGGTGGTTTAGCTATCTCAGTGCTAAAGAGCAGGCTGAAGCATAGACATACCCTCACCTGACCCACTTTGAGATAATCAGATAAAGAAAAAGAAGCACAAAGTGAAGCAAGTATTACTAACTCATGGCTATCGTAACCTTTGCTTCCTCATTGGAATTACTTCCTTTGACCTACCATCCATTTCAGAGCATTCTTTGAACCTCTTTAAATTAGAAATTAAAATGTAGGCTTGAAAAAAAAGAAGAAAAAAAGAGGGAGGTGATAATTCCACTGAGAGACAAATCTTCAGCTGATATAACTAGGTGCTGTTTTCTGTCAGCCAAGGATCTGATCCAAGAGGCCAAAACTGAAAAGATGCTCTTACCAGAGGGGTTAATTCAGACAACTCTTTTAATATGCAAATTTTCTGCTTTTTGCTTTTCTTGATTTCAAGCACAGCAAAGCAGGGGCTGTAATTAGAGAATGGGTAGTCGGCACTGTTCACCAGTTGTGCGTAAGATTTAAACTAATAACTCAGCAATTAGAAGAAAAATGAGCAGTAATTACACACATTTTACTCACTGCTAGACAGATGGAACATTTTCTGCTCGTTATTGGCAAACTGTCACTGCGTTTATTTCATTTTTAGTGTTTACTGTTTGTTGTAGTTTGATTACGAATAATTACAGGCTAGGAAAAATATGAAAGAAATGAACAGCCTTTTTATTTTTACATCTTTAAAGCAATACAACCATTTCTTCCCCTAGTTTCTCCAAGATGAACATACCGTCTTTTTAAACCTTTGTTGAAATCAGGCTGCACCTTACAGAGCTTGGTGAGAAAACAGGGTAAGATGGCACAGGGAAGGCCACCTTCTCCAGAACGGCTGGCTCAAACACTGATCGGCTCACAGGCAGCTTCCCTGGTGGGCACTGCTCCATATTGCTAAGCTATTGCACAAATTGGTTTATATTTATTGCAGCTACTAGGCTTTAGTCAAAAGCGGCATCTGAGCCGGATCACAGCCCGCAGGGCAGGAGCAGCAGAGAACCGTCAGTGTTGTTACCCCAGGTAAGCAGGTATGGAAAACACAAGAGATTGAAGGCAAGACCTTCTTTATGCCAAGTTGTTGGAGTTTGATTCCCTGTCCCCTCCCATCTAATTCTGGATTTCTGAGCCTTTATGTTACACAAATTGTGCCTTACTCCCAATCTTTGAGGATTGTGGGGGGAAAGGGAGCGGGTGGGTGTCATCTGTGGATGGACTGAGCTGCAGAGCAAAGTATCCAGAGTGGAAACCAGGCACTTGGAGAGATTTCTAAGTATTGTTGTCCCTGGTGCAAAGCATCAACTTCCTATTTTAATTCTGTTCACAGGAAGATTTTCTAAGACCTTAACTGAAACACACTGAAGCGTTCAGGTCACAGCTCGTTTGCTTTCTCACACAGTCCCAGCACCACTGAGATGCTTGTACAGTCCTTGCCTGCCCTGTACCAGTCTCCTGGATATTGCTAATACTGATTTTGTTTTATAGAGTAATGGATGAGGAAAAAAGGAATACAGATGTTCATATCAATATATCCTTCTGACAGTATAGACTTAACACATCTTGTTACAAGGTGCTAGGGAGTATGAGGTAGATCAAGCCTGCTTTGCCTCAGGAATGTATTCAGTGATTTAATAGGTCTAAAGGCCAAGGTCCAAACAAGCACTTATGTGAAGACATCCTCTGTTTCCTTTCAACTATTTCCAGCACAATTTTCTTCATCAACCCTCTAACCACCCCTTCCTTCTTTAAATGTTGGTTTGTTTTTTTTTTTCAACTAAAGGGTCAAAGCACCAAACCTGAAAAACAGGCTGATGAATTTCCCAGCAATTAACATGGGATTTGAATGTTGGGGATGAGGTGCATCATTGATAAATTGATTTAAATTCACTAGTACTGACACATAGAACCCTACACAGTTGAAAGAATTACGATGCTAATGAAGTCCTAAGAAAATCTGAACTAGTCTCATTATAAAATATGGTTGCTAACTTTACATGAAGCAGCAGTGGATAATCTCCCATTTACTTTAGACATGTAATGTCTTGGAAAAGTTTCCTCTCTTTATGGTAGCATCTTTAAAGCAACAAAATTCCGGCATGACTAGTAAATCCAGTATTAGCCAGGTGGCATGGACAACCTTATAGTTGGGAAGGTTTTCCTGCTGCCAGCCCTTTTGTCTGGTACAAAGCTGCTAGGCACTGTATCTACCTCTTCTTTCACAATTCATAGCCAGTGGTTTTCTCAGCAACTGAGAAAGTAAGTGGGTTGTCTATCATGCCATAGGAGTAAACTGAACATCAATAAACTCTACAGCACGTGGCATCACATGAAGCAGCATATGCAAGACCTGAAGCATACGGTCACCATAAGACAGGTTTCCCCCAAAAAAGTAAGATTAGCTTTGAATGTATATGATTTTTAAGTCTTTTCTCTTCTGAGTACCCATTAGTTACATCTTCAAGTCTTTCTCCAGAGTAATGAGCACTGGATACATACCTCCTTCTATACTGCCATCTGAAAGACCATCCAGAGACTCTAAAAACCCTAGAGGCAGAGATGGTAAGGAAAAAAAAGCCAACACTGCATGATTTGTAATGTCACTACAGCAACGAGGCAGAGCCGTAGCTTGCTGCGGCAGGAGAAAACAACAAAATAGTAACGACGAAGAAATGGAAAGCATGAAAAATGGCTGAAAGAGCAAAGCCTGTGCAGTAATAGAGGACTTCAATTGATATAGCAAGATCATAACTGCAAGGCACTGGCGCCTTCGTGTATTTAGGCAAGTGCTACGTATGCAGCTATTACGGAAATTTCTAAAAAAAAAGAGAAGAGTGTAGCATCAAGGTTATATTTGTTCAGTCTTGTGATGGAAAGCTATTTTAACCAGGTGGGGAACTGGAAGCTAACTGTCCCTTATTTCTGTGGTTGGAACCCATGTGATCCAACGGAGCTGAGACACTACATCAAGTCAAGCTTCTGCCTAGCAAACACCAACTGGAAAGTGTCCTTGCAGTATTATTCACTACTTGAACACTTGGGAGCACACTTCTGCCAACCACAAGGTATAAGGCACTGTATTTTTTTTTATACTAAATTCATAATAAACTGCAGTTGATATTTCACTTTAGCTGTGCTCTAAAAGGAATGAAATAAAACCACTAGCAGTTTCACTTTTCTCATTTTCAATAAAATTTGGAAAAAAAACTTTTCCCCCATAGTAACAGAAGAAAAAGAATTTCTGTCTAGTTGTAAAGCTGTGTTCTTAATGATATTTAATTACACATGCTTAATTACACCTGGCACTCTCCATCTTTGGCTCCTAAGGATTTTCCTAGTCAGATGATTAATGTGCATTTAAGTGTGGAAAATTTCAAAGATAGGGCTTTGAGAGTTGCTTAACCTTAGTACTAATTTATGGCAAACTCAAGCATCTGTACCTCTATACCTGGGTTTCATTTCTTTACTGTACTGTATCAGTACAACAGTGTGCCTATAACACATATACATTATGCAGAGTGGTAAAAAGAGCTCTAATTACTTTGTGCCCTGTGACATTTGCTTTAAGGTTTGTTTGTTGGGTTTTTTCCCCTAATTAAGGTTTTGCACAAGGACTCCAAGCTGAAACACAGATTTCAGACACTGTTTAGTGGATCTACACAGGGCTATTTTAAAAAAAATAGCAATTTTTATAAATGTGCTATAATAATTGAGTGCTATAAATAGCATTCAAGAAACCTCAATAAACCTCAACTAAGTATGACAAACTTCTTGTTAGCTGGTAGACCCCAAAGACACCTCTTATCTATGTTTTCAGATTATAACCTTCTAATTTCTGTTCTGCTCCGGTATGTAGTAGTTCTGCAAAGGGAGATGCTCAGAGCATCAGAATTGTGTTTCATCAGGGCCTCCACAGGAGCCTGCATTATTAATTACATGCTGTATAAAGTTTGAATAGTATTCCTGGATGGCTTTCAGAGCAATTTTTAGAATATCCCACTTACATCCTGGAGGATAAACTTGAATTTTAGAAGCCCATAAGGAGTGACCTGTTTTGACTAGAGGTTTTTTGCTTCAAAGATAGTACTAGCAGGATAGAAAGTTGATATATATAAGGCAAAGGCAAAAATAAGACAGTCTTAGTAAAAGATTTTGCAGCAATAGCACTGGGCCATGTAACAGAAAGTTGAAATTTGATTCTAGAGTAAGGATTTTGTTTGAGTTGCATGAGATTTGTGATGCTTAATTCTTGCATCTAGGTTGCATGAGATAAAATGAAATCTACATTCTAGTGTTGCAGTTCATCAAATAACATACTGTTTTTATAGAGATACTTTTATGTATGTTTTGAAACAAAAAAGTACCTAAAACTACTTTGTTCTACTTCCATCCCCTCTACACCTGTAGCAGCAGTTACAGAATCCCACTGGCTAGGGGGAAAAAAAAAAAAAAAAACAAACCAAAAAACCAAACCAACCTACACCCAGCTGACATAATCTGTTCGATAAGTAAACCGTCTGGGAAATAAGCACCCTCCATCTGGTTCCTTCACAAGAATTTCAACAATGTACAACATATTTCAGCTTGCAAAAGTGAAAAACCCCTCGCTTCCATTACAAAAGTTATAGACACAGTTTATAGCCACACCACTACAAACAGTGCTACAAGTCAAACAACCTTTGAGAAAACAAAATTATTCCTTGGCAAATAGACTGCAAGTCATGGCACATAAATTGAAACTTTAGGTTATTATGCAAAGCAATTTTTTTTTTATTTTAAGCACAAAAAATGCAAAAACAAAGCTAACGCATGGATAAATTATGAATGAGAATATACAGTTAAAAACTTGGTTTACAGTAGAATAGAATCCTTTGCTAGATTTTTAGTGATAGTTTATTTAAAGACCATTTTAAGATAGCTTAGTTCACCTTTTCTGATTGAAACATTTACACAGATACAGCATTTATAAAGCCTAAACCAAGCCAACCTAACCCAAACTATCAAAATTTGACCGCTTATCTCAATTCCAAATATGTGAAAAAGTGCTTTAAATAACATGAAAACTTGAATGAATAGCAGTTTGTTAGGGAGAAAAGCAGGACTGAAGAAAACAGGAGGTCACCAACCAAGTAACATGTACAAATAAGGCTTACTTCCGCAGAAGCACAGCACAGTTAAATTTCCCTTTACTCTTCCAAGCAAAACTCACATGGGCTCAGCGCAAGTATTTATGAACTCATTATTGCTGACTGTGCTAGAACACGAACTTCTTTGCTGAGCAAACTAAACAAATTGTTTCTCCAATATTAAAGCATATACTCCCTTCCCCAGTTCTGACTCAGATTTGAGTGAAATCATTTTTCCGATGATTAAAGAGAGAGATGACCAACATAATTTCAATGCCAACTTCTCTTCTTTCAAAGATTGATCCAAGGTAACACCATTAATGGTTTGTTTTATTAATGTGCTTTGTCAACTTTAATTATTAACCATTATTCATGAAGACTGTGTCCTAAGGGTATTTAAGTTAAAGGGTATTCAAGTTTTCCTCTTAAAATTAAAATGAAGTGAATGAGAGGAAATGCGTCCCACAGTTACTTGTGCATTCAGTAAATGAAGGTGATTATTAAAAACTTCTGGTAGATCTAGCAAATTCAAGCTCAACTCTCCCTCATTACTTTCCTGGGTGCCAAGATACCTCTGGTTGGTGGGATTTGCTTAGCTTCATCCTGTTTACGTGACTTGGGGATGTTGGTAGATGAAAAATTGGACATGAGCTGGCAATGTGTGCTTCCAGCCCAGAAAGCCAATTATATCCTGGGCTGCATCAAAAGAAGCACAGCCAGCAGGTTGTGGAAGGTGATTCTGCCCCTCTACTCCACTCTCATGAGACAACATCTGGAGTATTGCATCCAGTTCTGGGGTTCCCAGTGCAAGAAAGACATGGACCTGTTGGAGAGGGTCCAGAGGAGGGCCACAAAAAATGATCAGGGGGATGGAACACCTCTCCTATGAAGACAGGCTGAGAGAGTTGGTGTTATTCAGCCTGGAGAAGAGAAGGCTCCACGGAGACCTTATTGTGGCCTTTCAATACTTAAAGGGGGCTTGTAAGAAAGATGGAGAGAGACTTTTCACCAGGGCCAGTAGTGAAAGGACAAGGGGCAATGATTTTAAACTAAAAGAGGTTAGACTTAGATTGGACATAAGGAAGAATTTTTTTTACGGTAAGGATGGTGAGACAGTGGAAAAGGTTGCCCAGAGAAATTGTGGATGTCCCATCATTGGAAGGGGAGTTGGACTGTATGATCTTTAAAGGTCCCTTCCAACCTAAACCAACAACATTTAATTATCAACAACATAAAAGAATAGAAATCCTTTTTGAAGAAATTCATATACTCCTCAAAGATCTGGATAATGCTCTGGTATGACTTACTGGTTGAGGAGACTGTCATTCTTTTATATTTGTTTTTCCCATTTTATGCTGAGGGATTAAAGTAAAGAAGGATCTTTCCTCTCGGAACCTGTACATAATTGCTAGTGCTACAATGAGCTATTCAGCTTTGCTTTACAGACAAAATAGGGTCGTTACTGCTACTCTTAACTTTCAAATTCTGTTGATCACCCCAAATAAAATCCCTAGCCCTTAATATTTCAACATGCGGTTAAGTAGGTTGTTTGTAAAGGGTTTAAACATCTTTAAGCTCAGAGTGTGCTGTATATGTGTCTGCAGCAGTTCTTGCACTAATACATCTAAATACATCTGTTGTATTTAAAAAGAGTGGTTAATACCAGCAACATAGTTTGCTGGAAGCTGAAGTGGAAAGACAGTTGAGCCCAATCCTGTTTGCCACTCCAGATGGATATTTCTTTTTTCTTTTTTTCTTTTTTTTTCCCTCAAGAAAGCCAACTCATTTCGGTTGAAGTGTATGTACGAATGAAGGGCACTATTAGCACAGAGAGTTTCCAGGGTTCAAGTGTAAGTGACCTCCTTGTGAATCAATAGCAGTGTTTAACTAACAAAAATAGGATGGACTTACATCCCCACTGAAGTCAAAGGACATTTATAACTCTCTTCCATCTCCACACTCGGGAAGAAAAGGCACTCACCTGCCCTACTGCGCTGATGTAACTCCTTTTCCCTCGTACTTCCTTGTGTAATTTTTCTCTCTTATAGAGAGAAATGGAGAAACACTAGGGTTTGACTGCTCCCATGGTTCCTTCCCTTGAGCACTGACCATGGCAGACCTTCACTCCAGCTGAAGAAAGAGCAGGAGGGGACACTTCTAACTCCTTACACCCACTTGCTGTCTGACTCGTCATACTGAGTCCAGGTCAATTACTTAGCATAGCCTCAACAGAGAGCTCCAGTTTTTATTACCAAGAGGAACCAAAGGAAAATCTTTGCCAGCCTGTTCTACAGCTTGTTTAGAAAATGCACATATAGAAATGCACAGAGTGAAGTGAAGCCAAGAGGAAAAACAAAAAAAAAAAAAAAAAGAGTTTTACAGAGATTATGTTACCACTGCAGGAGAGGGAAGGTTAGCAAAGGAAGGGTGTCTTTTTAACTACAATTATT
Source organism: Pygoscelis adeliae (assembly GCF_000699105.1). NCBI lineage: Eukaryota > Metazoa > Chordata > Aves > Sphenisciformes > Spheniscidae > Pygoscelis > Pygoscelis adeliae. Next base: position 4,633,980 of record NW_008825113.1, read on the forward strand.
TTTAATATGAGAAGAGTTTCTGATAGAGTTGACAAATGTAAAACAGATGTTCTCCAAGTATAACCACTTAATGGCCTTTCCTTCATAAAGAATTAATCTGCTTGCTTCCCTTGTCTGTTTTAATATCTTCTCCCCTTTTTGTCTTCCACCTAGAGCTTTGGTAATGGTGAAGAACAAAGAGGTGCTAAACAATGGTGAAGATAGCAACAAATGCATTTGCTTTTATGGCTTGCAAAAATTAATGCATGGGCAAATTTTGAAACAGGTAGAGGTTATACTAATAGGTGTCACACAAAAAGAATGGGGAGGAGGAAACATTACTTTAAAAAAAAAAAAAAAGAGTCAGAATTTTACCAGCAAGACGACTGGATGAAGGTGAACGTTAAACTGAACAGATGCTGCCTTACCAACTGACTCTTGTAATAGCTGCTCTAAACCAGACACCAGTATAACAGCTAATATAAAGTTATTGATGTTACTAATTGTACTGTGTCACATATTGTACCATTGTTCTGTCAGGTTCCTGAAGAAATTTCTGACAAATACAGTACTTACACTTTTCAGCCAGCTAGTAGCATTTTAACATGCCATTCTGTGGAAAAATTGTCAAAATCTAAGGTATTTTGAAAAACTTGCTTCATTATGAACTATTCCACTGTCACACACAAGAGCATTTCATTCCCCTGTCTGCTATCAGAAAAAAAAAAGAAATAATTAGACACAGGAAAAAAATGTAGAACAGAGGCATTTTTCATTCCACTTATTAGTAGCTAGCACACACATGACAGGAACAGACAGAAATCCCAAAGAGAAATCAGCCACATGGTGGTGGCCAACACTTTCAGAAACTTTATCCTATTTGAACCTAGAGATACAGGCTGGCACCCAGCAAGGTTTTCAAAATAGCTGGGGGGCAGTTGGGCACTTGTGTCCCATTTATTTAACTGCCTACCTAAAGGTCATAGAGAAGACCAGTGGAAAAGTTGGGAACGGAACTCAGATTTTCTGAATTGCTCTGAACCAGATGATTACTCTCTGTACATTTTCCCTGTGATCAGCATTTCACACTATTCACTGCTATGAAATAGAGCTGGGTATTAAAGGTCATTTTATTTTTTTTGGCGGGATTATAAGCAGAAGTGTTCTTAGATAAAGAAAAACAACTAGCTACTTTTGCCCCGGAGTACAAAAAGCAACCTGAGAAGAGAGCTTTCCAGCATGATTAAATAAAATAAGGTCCTTTGTCAAAGGTGTAGCGCCTATTCCAGGAAAAGCTGAAGATGGTTTCTGCTGATTCACTTGCTGCCTATCAAAACTGAATTATGAGCCCTGTCTCAGAAAAGAAAAAGAAATTATCATCAGCTGTTTTTTCATGGAGATTTTTTCATGAACATATATATATTTTTGGCTCATTTGCTCTTCAAGGTTAAAACAGAATAATTGTGGGTGAACACGTGGCTTCCCTGGCAAGTACAAACAGAATTTTAGTCACACTTTCTGTGCAAAAGGGTTGGAAGGCAAAGTCAGAATCATGCTCAAATTAAGATCTAATCTTTGATTTCATAGTGTCCTCCTCTAAATAAGAGTGCATCAGAAATGTTCACAGCCACAGCTGTGGCTTCACAGCCTTGTTGCCAAAACTCCTCCATACAAGCACCTTACCACTGACCAACTGTCACAGGAGAGCTTGTCTGGGTGGCAAGGAGAAGAATAGGGAAGATGCTTCTACATCGGTTATGTTGCTTGCAATTGATTTGGCAAGGTTGCAGTGAAAAAAAAATTATGGCAACAAAATTTGGTAGCGCAGACCAGATCTAACGCAGATAAAGAAGTGAGATATCACACCTTTTTTTAGACTTTAACAGAAAAACGAAAGCAAGGTGGTATTTTTCAATCAGCAAAACCGCACAATAGCTATTTATCTGTTATTTCTGAATGACTCACAGCATTCACTGTCCAACATTTGGAAACTGGTATGTTAATGCCTTACCTGGTAAATATGGCATGTTTGGGCATAAGATGTTGTCACATCAATTAGTCAGGGTAAATATGAATACATGTCTGAAGAAATATAAATAGCCAAACTAAACAAAGTCCATTTTAAAGGGCAAAGTATATTCCATATTTTACACAGGGCTGTGGATAAGTAGAAAGGTTGATATTAGATAAAGATGCAAAACTGGGAAAGGATTCTTAGCTTCAAAGGCAATGGGTACCTAGGAAATTGAACACAGAGACTGGATTATATAGCTGAGGACTCAGTTGAGCAGGCCACAGAATTGGAAAATTGCCTTTCTTTTGATTATTGATGCACATGGCTGATTTAATACAAAAGAATCTGGATGATGCATAGGATTGGAGCCTCCATGTATTCCCTACCCAGTACAGAATAAATCAGTTTTCAAATATACTTCATATGGAAAGAGTTGAGTAAGACAGACAAGGTTAACTGAGGGAAAAAAGGCTGACAATCAGGTAAATAATGTGCACTGGCTGAAGTGATGGTAGAAAATAAGAATGTTGTGGATTTATGGGTGAATTTATGTAAGTATGTGTCGGTGAGAGTGAATCTGGTTGACTTCCCAGAAATATGAAAGTACAAATAGGAGATCTGTTAAACTAGTCTGCTAACATTAATATCCCATCAGGGACAATTATTTGTGATACCATTATCCAGGCACAGTAAAAGGAAAAATAGAAAGGACCAAGTACCACATACATATATACAGGGACAGCCAAGGCATTACCTCTACAAGATGTTACAAACTTTTATCTGACAGAGTCAACCCTCTCTGCACCCTCCTGACATATCGTCCCAAGAGTCCCAAACCACACCCTTCACCCAGTGCACCTTACCCTCTTCCCACCGCACACCAACACTGCATCAATCCAAAGCAGGACCTCAGCCCCAGGACCCTCCTCCCACCTGCTTGTTATACCTCCTGAAGCCAAGGACCCCTGCCCTCCCTCCCTTGGTCTCCTCTTTCACCCTTTGCCATCCTACAATTACCTCAGTGCCAGTCCCCCAACAAGAGCAGAGGGGAGCCACACACTAACCACTATCCCACATTTCAGTGGCCCGCAAGCCATTGCCCCCACCCCTGCCCAGCCCAGGGTGTTAGGTATAATACAGCTCTCCCTGGCACCAATGACAAAGTTCATTGTCTTGGATGATAAAGAACCAGCCTTATGAAGCCCAGTTAGCATTAACATCTCAGCATACATCAGTTGTCTCTAGAAGGGTGTAGGTCCTGTGCTAGTTTTGGCTGTGATAGAGTTAATTTTCTTCAGAGTAGCTCGTATGGGGCTATGTTTTGGATTTGTGCTGAAAACAGTGTTGATAATACAGGGATGTTTTCATTATTGCTGAGCAGTGCTTACACAGAGTTAAGGCCTTTTCTGCTTCTCACACCACCCCACCAGCAAGTAGGCTGGGGGTACACAAGAAGCTGGGAGGGGACACAGCCAGGACGGCTCGCCCCAACTGACCAAAGGGATGTTCCACACCATACGACATCATGCTCAGTACATATAGCTGGGGAAAGAAGAAGAAAGCGGGGGACGTTCAGAGTGATGGCGTTTGTCTTCCCAAGTAACCATTAGACGTGATGGTTAAAGCAGAGCCCTGCTTTCCTGGAGATGGCTGAACACCTGCCTGCCGATGGGAAGGAGTGAATGAATTCCTTGTTTTGCTTTGCTTGCGTGCGCGGCTTTTGCTTTACCTATTAAACCGTCTTTATCTCAACCCATCAGTTTTCTCACTTTTACTCTTCCTATTCTCTCCCCCACTGTGTGGTGCTTAGTTGCTGGCTGAGGTTAAATCATGACAATTCCCTATAATAAAGTCTAAGGAAAGTGAAGTGTACCTGAAGCAATGATAAATACTGAAAAATTCTTCACCTCCTTGTGGCAGATGCTACCTCTTCAAACAATTGCATTTTGTTCAGGCAGTTGCTTTTAGCCAAGATTTTTCAAGTCAGACCTTTTCTATCAACACTGTATCTTACCAAGAACACCATAAGACATCAGATAGAGTGGTGGCCATCTGAAGAACAGGTAGAGTTGTCATTTAAGCTTATCAATTAAATGCTACTGAACCCCCACCAGTACACAGCCTGGATTTTATACTTTTACGTAAGCTATTATATGAGAACATCTGCAGGCAGTTCAGGGACAAAATTTTGAATACAGTTCTATAAGCAAATCTAAAGCTCATATCACTTCAGTGACCTCATGTATTTGATTGGTAATGCAATGAAAAATAGACTTTGCACAGTGCATATAAACTATCATTTCCAGCAAAAAATGAGGATCCATCTTGTTTAGAGACTGTGCAGCCTTTGTAGATTTTTAGGGAGCAATTATGCATTCCTAACACTGAGCAGTGCAAAATGTTCTTTAATGCACTTCAGAGATTCGTTAGGGTTGTAACCAGATCATAGGAGTTATTCCATTTCAAACTCCATGGCAATGTGTTGAGAATGTGTCAGAGTAGAGGTATGGTTAGGAATGAACTGAAAGGAAATCTGCTTTTTGCTGCCTGATCAGAGGTATTGCAAAATGTCTATAAAAGCTCTCTAGTCCTATCCTCACAGGTTTCAAATACATTGGAAAATTCAACAAGAATAAGATCTGCTTTTGGTCTGTGAGGTATTCCTACCTACTCTAAGTCTTATTTTTAGAAAAGCTAAGCGGTCTCTATGCTATATCAAACCTGTTCATCCAACTCTTCCATTTTGATGGATGTATTTAGGTCTATGTGACCAAACTTTACCCCTTTCCATCCAAGGAAGAAGGAAAATAACATCACTTATGTACCTGAGGTGACACAAACTGTCACATGCACATATCAAGTCTTGTAATAGAACTCAGTGCACATTTACATGCTGAGTTTAATAAATATAATGAAACCAGGAAAGTTCTGGACATAAACTACCTCATCAGCCTGAACAACAAAATCTTTTGAAATAATTCTGTCAAAATTATAGTACTGCAATTTGTAGCAATCACTTTTAAATTTAGTTCCATATTCTTCTCAGGTAAAATGTCTGCTTTCTTTAAGCCCTCACCCCATACCTGCAACATAAGGACAGTATGTTCATTAAGCTGTAGGTTCATAAGCTCAGCAGCTAGGAAGTCTGCCTATCTTTTCATTTATTTATTTTACTGCTATTCTGAACTGCATCCAGACTGCCTAAACCAGTTATGTCAAACTCAGGCCATTACATCATGTCCTCATGCTGTTGGTCACCTGCAACCAAGAACCACTGGGGTTTTTTGTTTTAATTACTTTTGGTTTTATTATTCTACAGGCTTAATTCTACTTGTCCCATTTATCTCCCAGTGACACCACCAGTCCTTTCAGCTCCCCAATCCACTTGATATCACTGCATTTCTGTCTATTTTCACAAAGTTTCTAGGCACTCCCTGGTGTGCATTGAGCAAAAAGCTATTGTCACTTACTCTATCAGTCACTGGGCTGTCAAACAAGCTGGAGGTGCATTATTTTTTTTTAATACCTCCTCAAGCTGACAAGATTGAACTAAATTGCATTATTATGTACTTCAGTGCAAAAAGACGGCCTGAACAATTCCTGCAGTTTCCTACATACAGTTTTTCAGAGAACAGGGCAGTTTATTTTTAAAATACCACTACCATCAATTGCCTGTATCTTTCTTCCAACATGATTGCTTCAGGAAAGCTAATTTTGATATTAAATATGGTCTTTCTGCCTGTCTGTCCTCAGGGTAAAGACAAGTCGAGAATGAAGCGTGGTATTACAATCAAGCCTGACAAATGTACAGAGCATGACCTTCTCTGGGCTCTCAGATATTGTGACTTCCCAAGCCAAAGAGAGGTAGCAAAGTTAAAGGCAAATATAATCAGTATAGAATATGCTTGATGTATGATCACAACACAGCAAAAGAACTTTTTCTTACAAATTTTTCTGAAAAGAATAAAATTATTACTTTCCCAAGAAGGCAAAGCAAATTAGCTGCAGGACTGCAGAATACTTGTATTCTGTAACATTCTGCAGAGTTCATTCTGCAATCCAACTTGCATGCAGAAATTACTGTCTGAAAAGGATCTTTTCAGAGCTAGGCAGCACTTCTGAAATCCAGTTTAAAATTTACCTTCAGAAGAGCAGAATGACTAGAAGAGTCTCAGCTCCACCCCTCCAGAACACTAGTGCACAACACAAGAAGAACTATTTTTAATATAGCATGACAGATTGGATGATCTCTTCTCTACAAAACTTTCTTTACAGCTGACATGGATAATATATCAAAATCAGCCCTTGAGAAGTTGTTCACTCTAGGACAGAAATAAGGCTATTATTTTGAAATTAGTTTTTTGCACAATTTATGCATCTTTCCATGCTTGGCCAATGAATAGACAAATGGTTACACAGAGGCCAATATCCTAACCCACAGAGGAAGGCGGGAAGGCAGGGGGGTGGGGTAGGGTGGGGGATGTCTTGCAACAAACAAAACATTCACAGAAGCAAATACGCTAACCCATGGGAGGGTGATATAACTATAATTACTTCTTTTTTCGATGTGCGCTTCCCCTATATTAAACTGACGTTGTATTTTAAGTTTTTGAACGTTTTTCCTATTGCATGACAAAAAATGGCTCTCGTGTTCAGTACCCTGGACAGCGCACGCGTAACACCAGGTTTTCTTTTAAAGCGAGAGACCCATTGCTCTGAAGAACAGAAACAATCATCTGTCTCAGCACAGATCACAGCTTTATCCCAGTGACTCAAGCTCATCATTTCTGGTTCTGCTAGAGCACATCTTTCTGCAAGTCACTCCACCTTGAGATAAACACTAATTTTTAAAGAATTTTCTTTGTTAAAACCTTACATTTATTCTTACTGTCATTGGAACTAGCTTCAGCTTTTGCATTTCATCATCACAGACCTTCTAGCCATTGGCAATATTCACCAGCTGTGAATAAATAATTTCTGCCTAGATAATCAGTAAGAAGCTGAAGAGTGGGCTCCTTCAGTCTATCATATTGGGATAGTCTTTCCAGAACCCAGACCATTTTCTAAACTCTCTCAGACATGTCATCATTCAGAATACAGAATTCAGCTGCATGTTTCACCAAAGCTAAAAGCAAAAATATTATCATCTCCTCAATTCTACTTAATATTCACTGAATCCCATGGCAGCTTAATTGTTTCACCACACGAGTGCAGGGCAGGCTGCATGCACACCATCCCAGAGCACTTTCCAAGTAAGACCCCATTCTGGCCTATATGCTTGACACACATCCTTTGTTCCTAACAGCACGATCTTGTAGTCAGTTATGTTAAAGCAGCCAAAGCATTCAAAGAAGACTATTTTATTGAGATGAACATAGTTGTTCTGTGTAATTTGGATCACTATTGTTATTCTTTCTTCCAAATGTGGTCAGTTCGATAGCTGGTAGCATGGCAAATCCTCACTAGCTTCCATTCATTGGGCTATCCTAAGACATGGAGCACAAAGCAGACACCTAAGCTCTACCCCTCTCTACTTGACCCTTAAGGTTGTCCTCACAGATGGAGAAATATTGTAATACATGTTAACGCTAGTTTGGAGCCAGTGCTTGCTTTCTTTTAGGGTAATGCTGGTGCACAGCATGTCCTATGTTATCAAGTGCCACCCTGTCAGGACAAGATTTCCCTTCTTTACTGCCTAGCATGCAGGCCCTTGTGCTGCCTGAGCAATTTGCCAAGAACCATTTCATGTTGTCTTCTACGTGATAGATAAAAATATTGACAGGCACTAAGCCAAGAAGAGACCCACAGAACATATTATTTTTGAGGTATGTCATGTGGCCTAGGGGTTGGTTTTGTAATCTATTTAATAAAGTTCTGTGTAGTTTTTGTATGCTGATAAATGTTTTTAATTACTTCTATGACAGTAAGTCAATTACTTAATGTTACAGTCCATTATCACAGTACTCCTTTTCTAGCTTATTTCTGAATCTTAAAAAACTAAAAAAAAACCCCACCCCACCCCCACCCCCCCAAAAAGGCAAGATCAAGTTTTCTGACAGGACCTAGTTCCCATAAAACTGAAAATGATGTTGCCATCTTTCAGGGTTTGGGTGTTTGGTTTTTTTAATCCCAGATCAGCCTTTCTGTGATTCGGAATTAAATTGGCACTTGGTTAATACATTTTGAAGTAGCATGAAATTAATGTTCTGTACTATATTTTGAGGGAATAAGTAAATCTGATTAGTATGAGACCTCCCTGTTGTACACTGCAATTGCACTTTGCTGAAAGCAAGAACTATATCTGGAATATAAACTAGCTGAAACTTATGAAAGTGATCAGCAAGTTATGAAGAACTATATATAATTTTCTGTTAACTAGTTACAGCAATATTTTGATTCAGAAATATTATTGAGTGTAAAAAAAACAGTCTGGCTCAAGGGTGGGAAAGGTTCCCTATTCTTACTCTAGTTAACTTTGGAGGGTTGAAAGCAATTGCTGAGGGTCAAATTTTGAAGTCACTAACTCTATCTGGAAAAGCAGAATAAAAAGAAATTTATGCATAGCTATGTAAACCTGGATTTAAAAAATGCAACACTGTTCCTTCACTTTTACATGATACAATATTTTGAGAGTATTTCTCAACCTCTTTCTTCTTTACTGCTATATTTTCATTGAAAATTTGGTAGAGAGAAAACATCTTTTTTCTTATGTCAACGTGATACCAAAGCAGGCTTTTGCTTGGGGTTTGATTCATTCCTGTTCAGAGGATAAATTTATGCTCAACATATTCAGAAATGTCCCAGGACCTGACTGAAGGAATCTCACTTTTAGTAAAACAAATAAAACTGGCCTTTGGTCACATAAGTCATTTGCTTTATAAAAGCTTATATGCCATTCTTAATACATGGTCCAGGTTTCAGCCAACTTTAATGCGAGGATCATTTTCCAAAGAACCAAGTACTGCAAAGCTTTAATTTTCAAGTCAGAGCTTACAACAACCACTAATACATTACAAGGAGAGTAAATTGCAAAGCAAACAGTCATAGAGGCAAAGAAATAAAGCAAAGAACAAGGATAATCCTATATTTTACCATCAACAAGAGTCCAGCAAGACTTTTGTTAGAACTCAGAGGTCTTCAGTCAACCTTAAGCACTGTGTCCAATTTGCTTAGATTTATTTCTATTTATTCTTTGCTGCAATCAATGAACTAATCATATAGAAACTCCACTCCATCATATAGAAAACATAAAATCACTCAAACATACTTTTGAGTTTTCCGGTATTATCAATATATGCATGCTGCTGGCTAAAAGATAGCTGAGATCGGTGTCCTTTGTGCTGCATGCTGTACACATATGTAATGAAAGGTGGTACCTGCTCTGAAAATCTTATAGCCTTTAAAAAGAAAAAAGAAGGAAAAAAAATAGAGGGGAAATAGAGAAAGAGAGCAAGGTGGAACCAAGGCCAAAGGCAAAGAGACATAAAGGGCCTCTCCCCAAAACAAATGCACAGAAAGCCAGGGATAGTCCTAAAAATATAATCAAGTCTCAAAACTTCCAGTCAATGGCTTTGTTCAGTAAACTACACTATCGACCATTACAGGTTTTATTAAATTCCAAACTCATGATAAATTTGCAAATAAAATGACTTTAAGGTTTTCATCAACCCTTTCCCCCCCCCCCCTTTCTCTCCCCTAGTAAACTTCTCTCCCAACTCTTCAAAAATTATCACAGTCCATCTACCTAGGCTTAAAAATAAAAACAAAATTTAGCACATACATACTCTGCATTTCTTGAGAATCAATATGGTGTTACAATTTAGCAAAAGTGACATGATAATGGGTTACAGTGAGATGAGATAAAATCTTATTGCTAAACCTAACTGTAGGACACCATGGGAATACTACATGATTCTTCATATTCATGAAGCTTAATTATAGCAAATAGCCAATCTGTAAAATACAGCTACGTTCAAGTACTGATTTCAAGACTAAAACATGAACAAAGAGAAGATGTTTCCCAGGAGATGCCTCTACAAGATGTGCAGAGGCACAAATGTAAGCAAAAATCAAAAAAGACAGATCAACAGATACTATAACACGGAAGAACTAGAGCAAGCAGCCAAGGCAAGAATTAACATACATTTGGGAATTAAGAGAGTTTAAAATATAGTATAACTGTATGGCATAAAAGGTCTACAGTAGCTGCACTGCATTTACCTGGCTATCACAAAAAAACACCAAGTAAAGCACAAAACAGAAAGATTGCAAAGCATTAGGGGTCAAAGAATATGCTTTTCTTCACCAGGAACAATAGCAAGTGGGCACACGCTTCTCATAAGTCAAATTTTTCTAAAATGGTGGTCAAACAGGGCACATTATGTCATTCCTGGTGATTCATCAGTTTTTGCCATTGCTTCAGATGCTGCCAATGTTAGCCAGGACATAGGAATTAATGTGAAAGGGGACAGTATGAAAGTCCCAGACTGGGTGCATCATTTTAGTCTGAAGACAGAGCAATTAAACCAGGTGTGCAGATACATTGCCAGTATATATTATGCGAGGGTGGGAGCAGAGAGTCTATGACACTCATTTGTAACTGAAGACCTTGGAAAGGCAGCAAAGTGTAGGTTGGAGACTTGCTAGGGGACAGCTTCAAAGTAACACTCTTTGATGTGAACCGGCAATTGTGAAGGGCAAAAAGCTCAGTCCAGGATCCAGGCACTGGATCTGAAGTAAACAACACAGTGAAACAGAAAGCTGAGAGATAAATGGCAACATGAGCTAAATCAGTGTGACCAAAGGTGGCCAAACATTAGTGGTATTGAAGAGTACTTGAACACCTAAATTTAACCTGTGAAAACTTCAATGGGTAAAGACTGACAATAACCAAATATCCTGAAGAGCAGTTGCAGAAAGAAGGCAGGGGGAAGGAAGCAGAGGAGGGAATGAATAGATCCAAAAGACTTCTTCCTTTGACCCACCACTGGATAATGGCCTAGGAGGATGCCAAGAAAGAGTATTCCCCTGGCAGCACCCTCTCTCTTTCAGGTGGAATAGAAAAACATTGTCACTATGCAAGTGATTTCAAGGAAAAGTCACTAGGCAAAGATGCACAGTTGTCTGCAAGGGTTGGCAACTGGCCTGTAGTCCAAAAGGTTTAGGCTCAATTTCTCCACAGTAACAAGTAGAAATGTTTTATCCACTCCTAACTCCATGACTCATACTTCTCTGGACAGCAAATGCTTTTAAGTAGTAAATATCTAAATAATCTCTTCGAGGCACTTCAGGTCCTAGAAAGGTACAGGGACTATAAGATTTGAATCTGCTTTTCATTAACCTGTGGTTAACAAGCTGAATTTGTTGTTCCTCTAAGGGACTATTTCCACCTTACTAGTTTTGAAACATGCCATTCTTTACCCACCTTCCCAAGCAAATCCTTCAGGCAGATTAACATAAAAAGTGATCGACTGTACAAAAACTAAGAAATATTTAGAGCTACTTTTCTATTCCTATGAATATCACTCAAACATTCTCATTTAGAATGTAACTAAAGAACTATTCCCTACATCATTAGAGATGATGTAGGCAATTTCAGAAAAGAATTACATACCAGATCACACCTTTGAATGAACAAAAAATCCCAACAAATGCCTACACATCAGAGAGACGACTTGCAAGAACTAGCCATAAATCCTATAATTTCAGAAGGGACCAGCACTAAGTCCAGCAAGATTTAGCTGCTGGCAAGGTGTCTGTGAGGTGCATCCTTGCACTTTCCTATTTCAAAAAACAAATCAACAGGAACAAGAGAATAGAAGGTTAGTGCAGGGGGGGGAAAAGCAGAAGAAAGCTGGTCTTTCCTTGGGGATTATTTGTTCTACAAGTTTAAAATACAAAACACACACCATGTTATCAGTAACTCTTAAAATATAATGGTAGCTGTGCAAGGGAGAAAAATAATGGGTGTTGTCTCAGTGTTAGCTCTAGCAGGAGTGGAAGAATGGTTCCACAAGGCAAAATGAGGGATCTCAATCTTCAATCCTCTTCAGAACACTGAGCTTTTTCATAAACCTTGCTTTCTACTGCGCATGATGAAATTTTTCCTAAAGAACCATAGTTCCTTTCAGCCTTCCTACACACACACAAAAAATGTTGCTTACTAGCTCCAGACAGCTTTTATTGCACAAAGAGCTTAAGAACTGCCTTCACTAAAAATTCAGAGATTTAAAAGCTCAAAAGTGTTCATATATTTCTTGGCTTATATTTGCACTTAGTAGTAAACATAAGCCAGGAGCAATACTTGTTTCCATGAACTTTTCTAAAGATACAAATTTCAGTGTAGAAACAACCCTCAGAAAAGTCTGTCAAATTTAAGTCTGCAAGCACACTCCTTAGTTTCTGTACCTGTACACTTTTTTTTTTGCCACTGTCTCCATCAAAACAAACAGAACTGATATGCTTTGGCATCAGCATTTTGTTTTAAAAGGAGGCCTGCCTTAAGGCCATCTGCATTGTTAACCTTTGCACATCTATTTTACCATGGTGATCCTACCATGGTAGTATACTTACCCCACAATGCTATAATTTGGAACACAGAAGCAAGAATTTCTTAAGTCAGAAATGAGGGATCGACTAATTGCCTTCAACTGCTGCAGTGTAGAAGGGGTTTTACAAAGCATAGAAAACACTGAATTTTGTGAAGGTAAGATAATGAAAACTTTTTTTTTTTTATGTTGAATGCACTAAAATATCCACCCTCTGCCCATCCACTCTGTGTGGGAGCACAAGCCCAACTTTTAAACCTACAGTTAGTTACCTGTAGCCCCTTCATGCCACTTACCATTTTAGTAAACTCACAACCCAGTGTTCTCTCCATCTGGAGACCTTTTCATCCCAAAGTTCTCCAAATGCTTTGTTTACAGTCATGGTTGTAGTTTCCCACTTCCTGTCCTCACCCCAGATACTCTCCCTGCTACCTTCTCACCTTGCATCCAAATGAACCTGCTCTGATTCATGTCCAGCAACACCCCTCATCCAAAGCTCAGAGCTAATTTTCCTGCTTCAGCTTTCTTTCCTGACCAGATACCTTCAAATCAAACACCATGATCATCTTTGCAAGAATCTTGTCCTCCCTTGGGCTTTGCAATCCTTTTTGCCCTAATCCCTGCTTCTGTGCATCCTTCAAAGACTCCTCCTCAGCCTGACACACACAGACATTCACAAAACAGTCTGCTTTGGGAGATGATGTGCCCTTCTTTTGAAACCTAAACTGCAACTGCAACATTTGAACTGACTTGCTTAAGGCAAGATGGCATCAGGTACTTACACAGTGCTAAAGCTGATCCCTGGTTTGAGGAAAGCCCTTCCTTCCTACTGAATATCTATCACCATCCAGTGTCTCCGAGTACTGCCTTCAGTCAGAGGGAACCAGGACTGCTCCAGCATACCAAGCATATGCCTGCACAGCTAGGAGACTTGTGAGGTTCAGGGACCTTTTTTGGGTCCTGGAGGTTCCAGCTTTTACTTCCATTACTGAAACAAAATTCTGACTTGCTGCTGTTGTGGTGATTAGTTGTGCATTTGTAACAACATAACAGCACTACTTAAATATGAAGCACCTCTAAGTTTTTTTGTATTTATTATAAGCACACTAGATACTGCTATTTTCAAGTTCATAGAAGAGTAGGTAGATATTCATAGAATCATTTAGGTTGGAAAAGGCCTTTAAGATCATCAGGTCCAACCATTAACCTAGCACTCCCAAGTCCACCACTAATCCATGTCCCTAAGCTCCACATCTGCACGTCTTTCAAATACCTCCAGGGATGGGGACTCAACCACTTCCCTGGGCAGCCTGTTCCAACACTTGGCAACCCTTTTGGTGAAGAAATTTTTCCTCATGTCCAATCTAAACCTCCCCTGGCACAACTTGAGGCCATTTTCTCTCATCCTATCGCTTGTTACTTGGGAGAAGAGACCAACACCCACCTGGCTACAACCTCCTTTCAGGTAGTTGTAGAGTATGATAAAGTCTCCCCTGAGCCTCCTTCTCTCCAGACTAAACAACCCCAGTTCCCTCAGCCTCCTAGCACTTGTGCTCTAGACCCTTCACCAGCTTAGTTGCTCTTCTTTGGACACATATTAGTAGCTTGCAAACTACTTTTGATTAAATAAGTAACAGAAGTCAGAAAAATATTTGCCTTTGGAAATGAGATATTTTTAATTTATTTAGAAGCTCTCCAATTTCTAATATCCAACCCCAATGTCTGTCTTCGACTGACCTGGAGTTTGCAGGTTTCTAAGTAGTAAGTGGAATTTTGCTTGAAAGTCATTTAGTTTAGTCCATGATGTATTACTTGGGGCTAAATTTTATTTACAATTATATGACCTCTCCAATGGCATATCTTTATGTCTTCCACTTTTTTTTTCCAGCTGAAGAGGTTTTATCTTCACTTATGTATAAATTCACTTATGTTTTTTAAAAGTCCTCCAAAACCACCTACCAACAACCACACCCCCCATATTCCACTATTTAATTCAGCATCAACTTTTTGCACTTTAGTAACATCCTGAGCAATGCAAAAGCTGTACTTTCAGCAGCTTAAACCTCAAAGTGAAAAAATGTGAACTACATACATTTTGAAACACATTGTATTATGAAAACAATTCTTCTTTCACAACGTATGAGTCAGAAAGCCTATGGCTTCATTACCTACATGGAGCGGTAATGTTTTTGGATGCTTCCAATACCTATTTTCTAACCTTCAATATTTGAATTCTGTAACTTTAGACACTGGCTTCCCGAGTGTGTGGTTTTGGCTGGTACAGAGTTAATTTTCTTCAGAGTAGCTAGTATGGGGCTATGCTTTGGATTTCTGCTGAAAACAGTGTTGATAATACAGGGATGTTTTCATTATTGCTGAGCAGGGCTTACACAGAGTCAAGGCCTTCTCTGCTTCTCACACCACCCCACCAGTGAGTAGGCTGGGCATGCACAAGAAGTTGGGAGGGGACAGATCACACCAACTGACCAAAGGGATGTTCCACACCATACGACGTCATGCTCAGTACGTAAAGCTGGGGAAAGAAGAAGGAAGCGGGGGACGTTCAGAGTGATGGCGTTTGTCTTCCCACGTAACCGTTATGCGTGATGGAGCCCTGCTTTCCTGGAGATGGCTGAACACCTGCCTGCCGGTGGGAAGGAGTGAATGAATTCCTTGTTTTGCTTTGCTTGTGTGCGTGGCTTTTGCTTTACCTATTAAACTGTCTTTATCTCAACCCACAAGTTTTCTCACTTTTACTCTTCTGATTCTCTCCCCCATCCCACTGGGGGGGAGTGAGCGAGCAGCTGTGTGGGGCTTAGTTGCCAGCTGAGGTTAAATCATGACACCAAGCAACAACACCTGTTATTGAAATGCTAATTTTCATTTAAACATAAAAGAAATAATAACATTTGCATTTAAACTGCAGTGATTAAGCACTGAAGGGCCAGAAATTAAGTTACTTATCTTTTAGGGGGATTTTATAAATCCCTGTCTCAGTAGCAAGTGCTGAATAGAAACAAAACAGACTAACTCTAGTCTTTGCTTTTTATAATTTTTACACCTGCAAAATAGGACACCATAGCATTTATGATTAGAAAACTGTTCCCATAGCAGACAGTGCTAGGTGCTCACTACAATACAAATGGAAAAGTATGAATTGTTCCATCAGTGCTATAAAAAACAGGAAAAAAAAAAGACAGACATCTGCCTAAGGAGCTTGCCACCTAGTGCAGAGAAACCAGACTAGATGTATAGGTCAAAATAGCATTAGGTTTCAAAATAGATCTGAGGCAAAAGAAGTGCAATTCTGAAGAACATGATATACAGTAATAAATTCTGTGTCTTAGATACCAAGATCAATCAGTTGTGTTCAAATTTAATCCTTTGTAGCTTATTGCTTTAGCTAAAAATATGCTGATAGGGCACACAAAGGTTTTCCTTCAGTGTGAATTAAACACTTTGTGCTACTCACAGGAAGCATACTGTATTTTCTATATCCTAGCCAAGGGAAAAATTGGAAAAAGCCAATTTTGAGTCATATTGTGTAAAAAAAAAAAAGTTTATTTGGCTTTGTAGCCAAACTAAACAAAAATTTAATTATTCATGCAGTTGCAATAAAAGCCCCAGTTACAGACTTGTATTACCTATTACTAAAGAACCAAATCAGTCATTGCCATAGCCAGTTCTATTAAATGCACAAGTACAAACTTGTATTTGCCCTTTCCACCAAGATACAGACAGAAAACAAATTTTAGCTGTAAAAAACTGACTTTTCTTTAAATGAGATCTTCAAAAATGCATCTGTCATGAGCTAGACAGGTTTGACACTGAAAGTTTTAGCTTCAGAAGAAAATTTTCACTTATACATGCAGCCATGCTTTTACAGCTAAAATTCAATAACAAAATCTCTCTTAAAAACAATGACATCCATTTCTGATGTGACCTTCCACAAAACTGAAGACAACAGGTTTTCAGATTTTCCACACGGGCAGCCCCTTGCCCCGATATGGACTGCCCACAGAGGAGCTATATGCAAGCCATTTGCCCACATTGTATACTTGATGCTATCTCTAACCGAACATCACCATGCAGGAAAAGTTTCTTCTTGATTTCAGTAATTCCAATCAGTATGTCCAGGAGAATGATTTCTGATACTCCCTTGCCTATATAGCATAGGCGCTCTGGACAGTAACACAGAAAGCACAGGACTTTTCCAGAGCATCAGTATTGCAGATTTCTTGGCTTTCAGTCTAACATAGGTGACATACACCTCTTTAGCAATGCCTAGTGAATACACAAAATTAAATGTATTTCACATATTTATACTTTCTCATTCAATCCACAAAGATAGCAAGAGCTGGCCTGGTGGCAATTTTCTGAATGGAACAGACCTGTCACTTTCCCTTACCAGAAGGATTGCTGGATGAGCAAATCCGGTTGGCATTTGCCGATAGAGCAAGTGACACCATGGCTGCCCAACAGTGTACTGCGCTGGAGCCACAGCTCTGCACAAGGTACAATTTGATATTCTTCTCTGGTGGCTCCACAAATGACGTGGTGGCTGTTTCCCCAAGTCTTCTGACCTTTGAGATGGGTGGTGGCTAGTCTTTTTGGGTCCTGACCCTCACAGATGTTAGGGGTATAGAGCTTGGGCTTAACCATTAGGAATAACTGCTCTAGCTCTAATCCGTAACAGGCACGACCTCCAATGACAGAACCATTTTAGGTTTATTAATAATTCATGTCATCTTAAAAGCAAAGCAAAGGAAAAAAAAAACACCAGTTCCTACTTTCTTCTTTTGAAGGATCAATTTCTTTCTGCTGTTCATCTTCATAAAAATAACTTCTCACATATTTTTCCTCTCTCAAATCTGTAATCCCATCAGTAAATCTACTTTAATTTTTCTGAAAGACTTATTTCAGATTTCATACACAGAAATCAAACTTAATACTTCAAGTTTAATAATTGAAAAAATATAAAATTTTGATTCTTTAATAAATAACTCCACTCACATAGTCATTATTTATCAGAGTTGGAAAGTGATAAAAAAAGAGTTGTAGAGATTACAATGAAGCCACCTCTTTATTTGCCCAAATTCCAGTTACTCATACCTGTACCACAATAATTTGACCAACTCTCTGGTCACCAGAGGGACCATATAAACAAGTACAAGTCTGTAATGAAAAAAGGATCAAAGGAAGTTATCAGCTGTTCTTCATATACTAAATATATTTTATTTCTAGAAGGTCGCTTTCAAATAAGATACACAAAGCAGGCTGTAATAAGCAACTCCATAAAATAAATCAAGAGCATTCAAAGAGATTTGGATATAAAACCAGAAAGCCTGTTCTAAAGGTATTCTTCATTTGAAGAGAAAAGAAAACACAACCCAGGCAACAAGCAACTTCCTTGGTGTCAAAAGACTACTTTAAAAGGGATGTAACTAACATAATCTGAAAGAAATGTCACAATGTAGCATGTTACCTGAATATTTTGTGAAGGAAAAATAAAAATAAAAAACCTAAAAAAAACCAAACTACAAAAAAGACTACTCAATATCCATTTTCCATTTTAAAAAATTTAGTAATCTGTATGAACTGATTGCATGGCAAATATCAGAAAGATAGAAAATAATGTATTTTAGTAATGCACGATACTGTTTAAGAACTATGAACTATTTTTTAATTCCTAATTGTTCTTATTTTCATTGGGATTAGCAACACAATATGAATGTTGTGAATTAATCAATAATATAGTAGCAACTAGAAATCATAAGCAAGCCAGCCTGCCATTCTGACCCATGTTCAAATCTAGGGGAGCATTGTCAATATCTTTAAGTGTAAGTAAAGTAGTTTCATCTTTCAGGATATTTTTTGAATATTAATGAGAAGGAACTTCTCACTTCAAGAATCCTCTGTAACTTAAAGGTTACAGAATAGTGACAAATAGTGTCCAAACATTCTTAATGTTCGAATTATTTTAATTTAATATTATCTCTTGGGAAATGTTACATGATTAGCTTTGTGGATAGCATCCACAAAGAGTGAACACAGTAAATAATACGATTAAAAGTGATTCGGGGGGGGGGGGGGCGAAAAAAGTTGGGGGGGGGGGGGGACAGACACAAAACAAAGAAAACCAACAACTTCAGCTCCTGCATTTTGATAAAACAGTCTGCTCTCTCTCCTCTCCTCCCTCCCCCTCCCAAAACAGACATGTCAAACTTGAATATCTCTTGCTCTAGGCAATAGACTGATGGATGGTATAACCAGATGTCCTTTGCTTATCATTAGATGAGACACACATTTCTCTGACCTCCACACTGAAATATGCTCCAAATTTTGCTTGCTTTGTTTAAAAGCAAAATTCAAAGATAACTGTGTTATATGAAGCCACTGTCTACCTTTGTATATGTTCTGTCCGCATAAAAACAGCCAGCAACTTTTTTTTAAATATGGATGCACAAGAGAGAGATTTTTCATTTTTAGACAACTGATTGGAAGGTACAACTTTCTGCTTACAAGCAGAACATGCTAGTGACAGTAAACCACAGCCAGAAGGCAATACTCCATTTACAAAGGGCAACATAAAGACCATATTGTCCCCATTCATATTCTGGTGCAGTCACCTATTGCTGAAGCATCTCTCCAAGTAGACTTTTTTCAGCAAGGAGGAGCAGGAGCGATTAATAGGAACTCTCCTATTCATCCTTCTCTCCTCTGCCTTCCCTTTACCTATATGTGTATACACACACACGCATGCATAGGTCACAGTCCCATGGTACTCAATCTTTAGTAAGGAACGCTAGGTATTTTTCTCGAGGTCTGCTCAGTAGAAAGCAATACAACAGCTCCCTCGCCAAAGGGCAGGCAGTTGCTGAGCTGAGACGCAACAGCATGCTGTGTTTGCTCCTTAGAGGTAGAACAAAGAAATACAGGATTCCCAGAGCAACTGCAGAAGATAACACACCTGAGACCTTGGTGGAGTCCAGAGACATATCTTCTATGGTCCCGATGCAAACCATCCTGTCACGCAGCAACACCTTGAGTGATCGCTGTTACAATACACAATAAAAAGCAGAACTATGCATTGCAGATCCCTGCTGATGGTGGAAAGCAAACTATTCCTAACCCCTCCCAAGACTCACCAGTGCTGTGGGAAAACAGGGAGTGTGGCCAAGGACATTTAGCCCCTTCTGGCAGTCTCTGCCCTAGGCAATTGCCTCATTTGCTGAAGCCTAGAGACTGACTTGTCTCATCAGGATACTGTGGTGAATAATAATACGTGTCCCCACACTTACTACAGGAAGAAAATACTGCTGGAATTATTTTCATTGCACAACAAAATTATTGAGAAGCTTTGCAAAATGAGGTCACTTTATTCATTTTCACTCTGATTAATAACCATGGTTTTAACACAAATGTTAAGCACCAGAGGAGATTTTATAATACATCTTTTTAGATGAAATTGAAGAAAACAAAAATAACTAACGTGACTTTTACACCGGAAAATATTTGACATTTCCAGTAAGAAGTGGGCTACATGGGGCTCATCATCAAGGTTATATATTAACATGACATTGCACCCAGACAAGGCAGGTACTTGTCTGCTACAATGTTCAGTATACATAATCCTATTGTTCTTTTCTGCCCTCCTCTTCCCTCTTGTAAACAACTAATGTGAATTTTTCTATCAATGTGAAGTCTGGTTGTGCACAAGCTAAAATGCAGCACATGCTGTAAAAAGGGAAGAATGCACACATTTGTGAACGAGGAAGCAGTAGTAGCAGCTCTAAAACTGGATGATTCAGTCTTTCCAACACAAAACGATTATGGAGGTCAAGTGTATCCTTTCCTTTTAAAATATAAATTATCCATCCTTTGAGGCAAAAGAAAAGAACTATGCCTTTGCATAAAATAGGACCTCTACAATAACTGCTTTGGTTCACAATAGGAAAGTCAGCTAGCATATTGTGTAACAGCTACAACATTTTTCCAAACTTTCATCGTTTCAATTTTTTTTAACTATCATTCTTCAGAACAAGTCATATTTTTTTAAATGTCTAATAATTGAACACATAATAGAGCAGTCAGTGGTGACAGTCCAATGAAAAGAGGATTCCATTAAAGAGCAACTTGCTTTTCAAAGCATCCATAGATAGCAGAATATCTAGCTGCTTTATATCAGCAGCCTTGAATACGCTTTTTCAGTGACCTCTGACACATACTAGGGCACTTACTTTCCTCTGTTTTCAGTCTTAATCAGCTCTCAACAGGTACTATATTATAGTTCTTTTTATAATCCTGTCTAGTCACAATATTTTCAGAAATTAGTTGTGAAATCAAGACAACTAAATCTATTAGATTAGGAACACTATAGATAAAAATGTCAGGTTCCCTAATTGACATCAGCAGAGTTTCTCTAAAAGCTTTACCAAACAATGGTAATACAAAACCTACAGTTCAGCAAACATAGTGCCATTTATGACTTCCCATGTGCATGAACTGGCAGTATTACTTGAGGAATAAACTGCTTACCACTAAGTTGAGGCCCACTTTCTGAATGTGTCTTTCTCGCCTTCCTATTCCACAGCTTTATTTTCGTAAGAAAACAATATTCTTTCCTCAGAGAGCAGAACCCTTTTTTTTTTGGAACATCATCCAGACAGACAGTCAACTTAGAACAAGGTATGTAAAGAGTAAAATCCAACTCAACCAGGCAATTTTCTTCACCATAGCTTCCTGAGCTAGGTGCTTTCCACTTGAAAGAGATGAGACAGGTTTCAGAATTTCACTTCACAGAAGTGAGTTTCATCTGTCATCACGGGAGTGTCTGAGGAAAAGTCTTCTTGCACTTGTCTACAGGGACATATTTTGACCTCAGTTACGCAAGTATCCCCCAAAGGCTCCTTATTCTTCACTGAGGAACATGCCGCTTTTCCTCAGATAGGCAGATAAACATAAAAAAAAAGAGCTACATGCCCCAAAGCGAGCAGGTGTGTCATCCATTTAGAATAGGAGGACCAATGCCAAACAGTTACAGCGGTAAAAATTGCCATTTTCTGATCTGTGCATTGCTAGATCTTCAACCTGTAGCCAGGATAGCTCTATATAGGATGTTTAATAGGTGCAAGGCTAATCAAAAGATCTGATTTATTGTCTTTATTTACAGGCTAAGGCTCTTCCAAAAGCATGGGCATCTATACTCTAATAACTTCATCTAAACTGGATGCCACTATTCATGTCACCTACAATGTCAAGAAACATGTAACACCATTTATAAAAAAAAAAAAAGCTATCAACATTGAATGCTTACCAGCTTGCAAAAAGTGTAAATCATAGCTTTCCGTTTCTGCTGTAGCTCTTTCAATTAGTTTTGTAAAGTGTTTGTTTTTATAAATGCAAGTCATTTAAGTTCCTTAAATCATCATCATCTGTGGTCTTTCACAGGTCCTCCTTCTCTAAATCATCGAGAATCAATTCAAAAGGTCAGTGCTGATTAAAAAAAAAATTACACATAGGGACATTTCTTAGACTGCAAGTTACTCTTTTATGTCTTCTGAGATAATATCTCTCTTGTTTATTTTGGGTACTATGAGTATTTAAAAAAAAATAATGAAAGTGTGTGAGGAGGATTCTTCCTGCCAAAAGTCCAATTTCAAATACCTTAAACGGCTTCAAGCTTGGCTCTGTCAGTCTACTGTTTCCTAAAACAGTAGACTAAAACAGTATCTTTAGAGAATACAGTGCTGACAAAACATAAAGGTTACCCTTTGCCTCAAAGAGCTCAGTATTTTTCTACAGCGTTCACAATACCTTCAAACGTAGATTTAAATTTGACATATTTCAAGTCAAATAAGATGGTAAAAATTAGTATACCTCCATTTTTTTCCTTAATTTGCCCACTTCCTCCTCCCCTCAGTTAAAATTCTGTTTTATAATTCCTTGTTTTGCTTGTATTGCATTTTGCAATGTTTAGATAGATTAATAAATATTATAAGAATTTATAGGCAGAAGCAAACGAGTATGAACATAAAATGGGTGATTTCTTTATTTTTCATGTCTTCAAGTATTCAAAGTAAAATCTCAAAAGAGCCAAAATCAAGAGAGGTCTATAGAATCAAACATAAATCACAAACCTAGTGAGAGAAACATTTAGAACATGTGGCCTAAAGTTTGTACAATGGGGGCCAAGATGATGCCTACATACAGAACTTTAAATCTAGCAAAAGCTTTGAGGCAGATTTGATGTGTTCCCCATCCTCATGCAGTGTCTCAGTCTGTATGTGCAAAATGGAAACAGCACGTACTGAATTATTACTTACTGCAGGACAAGAGATTTATATAGGAAAAGTGTAAAGCCTTATGTGAAAGATAAATATCATTAATTGTTCACTGCAGTACAGCAATATTCTGTCTCTCCTAATTCCTAGACATAATTATCTGTTTTCTCCATAGTTTGCAAAGTGTATCCTCAAAGACAGGAATAAAGGATGAGAATGCTGATTTGCTTCACTATGACATTTTAATATCCTTTGAGCCACTGAAAGATGCTTGTGATTTATCAAAACAACATTTTCACGTTTCTGCAAATTCAACATTTTATACATCCAAGGACTTATCTGCACTGGTGTCCAAGGGGGAGGGGGAAGGGGACCGACTACTTTTTATCTTTAAGTGTTCTAAGATGACTTTACAGCCACCCTTTTAATTACAACAGATCAAATGAAAAAGTCTGCTTATTTTTAGAAAAACTGAGTCATGACCACTGCTATTATACGGGGGCCCAAGAGTGGAGGCATCTGAGACAGCACACTCAACATGAAAGCAGCACCAGAGTTTGTGGCCCCATAGTTATTTTGGATCTCGATAAGGGCCCAAGAAAAACAGCTCACATTTTAGCCAATGCAGGCCACTTGAGGGCCACGGTAGTTGTTATTTAATCGAGCTACAGCTGGTCCGCTGCAGGGCTCTTCAGCCAATTGGGCCTTCTATCATTAGCACTGGCAACCTTCTTCATTGAAATTTAGTCCATTGCTTTGCTCTCCATATTATAGAGGCATTTCCCAAAGTTTAGCCAGATGTTCAGAGATGCAGGCTTGTACTGAACCCATCAGCAACAAATCAATGAAAAGGATTCCTTTGAAAAACTTGGTATTTATAGATGCAACTCCATCTAACAGAGGGATAAGAAAAAGTTACAGGGCAGGATAGCAGGAAGCAAGTAGCCAGCTGCAACAGACGTTGAACCACGTCCAACTCTGCCCACCTTTTCCACCCCTACCTGCGGTTGTTAGAGGAGCTCTGGAGGGGCTGTGTCACAGGTAAACACTTCCGCAAGGATGGTGCACCCTTCCCAAGGCTGCAGAATAAATGCCACGTTACCATCCATAAATCACCCCCATATGCAAGTTTAACACTCCTCACATAGCCACCATCCTAGACAGCAAATTGGAATGCAAACCTTATATTTTATCACCTCCTAGGCCCATAAAGACAGCAGGCCATAAAATTTTTGAGGATGAGCTCTTTGCAGTCACTTCAGCTCCCTACCTGCAAAAGCCGGAATTTGCCTGAGTAAACAAACATAAATCAGAAAACAATTCTGCAGAGGGCCCAAGTCCTATGTACTCCTTGTGACCACAGAGGACTATGTGGTTTCTGCTCAGGAGTCCTGGGCTCGACATTTCTGAAAGGCCAAACCTCCAGCTGCCAGGAGGCAGCTGAAGACAACTTTTGGAGAACAAGTGGAGACGCTCCTGTGTCCTTTCTGAAGGGTTTGGGAGCACATGTGCTTGAAGAAATACACGGTGGAGCAATAGTTAGAACCTGCTTTTATCCCACTGCTGGTTCTTGGTTTACAGTGATCTTCTAGAACTTCACATGAGTATCTGGTACATTTCTTATACTTAATGATTTAAACACCTTTTCCCCTAAATGCTAATGATGATTTCCAATGCCTAACTAGAGCCCTATGAATAGCAGTAACAGTGTTACCAACCCTCTCCAAGTGACAGGGGTCATAATGACTAGAGGAAGAGAAAACCAACACATTTATCAGTTTGAGCCCTATTGATGAAATACATTGGTTCAACAGAGCAGCAAGTAACAAAGCTTTGAATCAGCTTTTTAAAGTGCTTTAACACAGCTCATGACTCAATTGTTTGAGTCTATGCTGTTTAAGCAATGCAGTATTTTGTGGGGATGTACTAGTTTCAGCATTTTTTAATTGAATTTTATTATTTTAGGAATTTTTAAATCTGTGCATGCTTGTCACTTTGGGTGAAAAGTTGCCAAAAAATGGGACAGAACCTCACGTTTAGCTCCTCCTTTTCCATCCCATGCTGGTTGGGGATGGCATCCTAATCCCTTTGCCCAGGAATTCTTACATAGGTGTGGAAGCCAAAGTTCAGTAAAGGAAAAAATTCACAGAAAGCTCTCCTCAGCCTCTATCCGGCATTGTCACCCACTGTCTCTCCCCCACCCACAACACACACCCACAGGGGGAGATAATTTGAATAACATGTTGGGTTTGTCCCAACTTTCCCCTCCAGCCTTCAGTTACTGAATGCAGCAGAATATGTGTGCAGTTTCTTCTTCCCACCCCTCCTCCTTTACAAACCTTCTCTTCTCATTTGCAGACATCATGCAACTTCTTAAAATTTCCTTAGTTAGGGGGTGTGAGGTGGGGGTGGTGTTACAACAAATACCTTTTTTTGAATTCAGACTTCCATGCTAAGAAAAAAGTTGAATAACATTGTGGGAGAGGAGAGAAAAAGGAAGCAGGGATTTTTTTTTTTTTTTTAAAGTGTGAAAACGCAAAATGTTAAACATGAAAGTTTTGAAAGAAAAGTTTTTAACTGAAAAACAACTATTTGAATCCCCTGCTCCTCTGAGCCCCCAACACTCATGGTTTGACCTGTCCCCTGATGTTTTGGAAATGGAGAGAAACATTCTCTCTTCTTTTGGGAACAGACGGACACATTTGGACTGTGTCAGAGGCAGCTGGCTATGCTGAGACCTGGTCTAATTGCTTTCTCCTCAGTGTCTTCCCAGTGCTTCTAGGGTGACATTACAGAAAACTAATGAGATACCTATTGCAGTGTGAGAAGCACAAAGTTGTTTTATTTTTGCTGGCAGTATGTTGGCTTGTATCTCTTCTACATGTTTTGCTGCTGTTCCATTCTGAACTTCATTGCTCTATTCCTTGTTCTAAAAAGGTGCTTCCCAAATCAGAATAAATCTAAACCACTTTTTTTCCCCCTGCTCTTCTAGTTTCCCGCTCCGTTCTATTCACATGGTATACGCTCATACAGCCAGTCTTTCCCAGACTGCTTTGCAGTTCCCATCCCTATTGACTTTAAAGCCAGTAAATCTTCAATGGCCTAATAGACTGTTCATCATTCAAATTAAAATCATTTGAAGCCAACTTTCAACCCAGAATTTATTTTTTATGGGCATCTGTGAACTCCAGAAGGCAAGAATTCTGAACAGAAGCATTAAAAGATGCTCCGTGATAACTGTCAAGTAGGCAAAGAGATAACGGGTGGAGTATTAGAGAGGGAAGGGCTTAAGTTATCCTCTAGATTAGAATCTCGGTGTGACACAGTGCATCAACAAAGTATTTCCAAATCCAGTAACCAAACTGCCCAGACACAGGATCATGTATTTCAATGCTCCTCATTAATACACTGGATTGAATCCAGTACTGACTTGCCCCTGCGATGTGTCTGAGGTTAAAAATGCTTGTGTACTTAGCTTAATAGGTTCCCATTAGGGAAATGCAAAAATAGCATTGATTTTATTTAAGAAGAGTATCTCAGATAAATGGTGCAGTTAAATGGATGCACACAAAATTTTTCTGAACTCTGGCAATATTGTTTCACAGAAAGTATCCTATCTGGTTGCTATGGAGGAGTTTGTTAGCATCTATATCTTAATTAACCCAAAATATTCATTACTCCTTTTCCCAAAACAGAAATTCATGGAGGAAAGTGAAAAATAAACATCACATCAAAAAGCACTGCTAAGATTGATAATGGAACTAAGCAATCGACAAAAAGACATGCAACTTTTTTATCCTAAGAATTTTTTTTCTATAAAAATACGTGAGTAGTTTTCAAACAGTTTTCACTTTGAAATGAAAACAGGAAAATACTTCATTTTGAAAATACCAAAAAGGAAAAGCTCTGGCTTTTTCTGCATCCCTTGCAGACTTTTATTTCTTTCTTTGTTTTGGCCGAAACGTGACATTTTCAATAGGAAGACATAATTTTTAGCCAATTTTTGTACAGTACATATTTTTCCTAACAAAATAACTGACAGAAAAAATGCCCAAATAACTCAGATACACCTTAAATTCCACAAGTCTCCTGCAAAGGACATCAATCACAAGAGAGAAAAAGAAAAATCTTTGAGACAGGAAGAAGGAAGACATTTACAATTCTAAATGCAATTAATTTTTATTGATTAAAACCACAAAAAGTGTTGTTTGTTTGGGTTTTTCTGACAAATTTAGGAAATTCACATTTATGATCCTATGTTCCTGTGGTTTCCTTACAATGATTTATTATTAGGTATCAGATGTAGTAAGAAAATAAATCTAAATGAAAATGACATAGCAAAGGCAAAACACTTCATCTTCTTTTAGGCGACTACAATTATAAGCAATGCTTTCCAAACCCAGCTCTCCCACTGAGTTTCACCTTCTACATCCTCACACAGGGAGCTCCAGTCCAAGGCAATAAGAGCTCCATAAACAGAAATCTGAAGCACTGACTACATGCAGTATTTGAGTTTTTAACGAGAATATAAAACATTCCCTCCAAATTATCAAGGGTTCCTAAACCTCCTTCACACTTAATTCGATGCCTTTTCCTATTCCAGTACTTGGGAAAAAACAGAAAGCCTGGATCCAAGTGAAGGACTATATTTTAGGAGAGCCTGCCTGAGTGTTTGCAGCAGCCTCCATGAGAAACAGAGGAAATCTTGAAGCTTCTTTGTTTTTCAGTTTCCCTCTATGTAAAATGAGGGTAATAATTCTAATTAACTCAAAGGGGCTTTGGGTTTGTCATAAAGGGAAAAGAGATGTCAAAATAGGCAGGAATAAAGGTTTCCCTGATTTTTTACAGGCTCAAGGTACCTAATTTCTTTAGCACTTAAAAAAAAAAAGCTCTAGAAAGTGCTATGAATAACCATTGATAAGGATGCAAAGAATTACTGTCAATAAATAGAGCTCATGCAAGAAAGGAGAAGACGCATGAAAGAGAAGGAAAGCAAAATCTAGTGAATAACTTCTTTTTCTTAAATCCCTTTTGAAAATGCACACAGCATCTCACAAAATCTTGTTGGGCCGCTGACATTTAGAGGGGTTCTCTTTTTCTCACTCATTCTATAAAAGTGCTGAATGGATGCTGTGACACAGCACACGTTATCCTATCACTTCTTATTTATGGGTGTGCTTTTGCTTCCCAGCCCTGAAATTGCTTTTCAGCAAGTCACAAACGTCCACTTTGAAAAGAAGATCAGTTTTGTTTCTCTTGTTCCAACTGAATTTTTCCAAGAAAATCCATGTCTTATTTGTTTTCAGCAAAAAAGATTTCAAGATATCCAGTACATTTATGAATTCAAAAAAATATATAAGCAGAACAAAAAGGATTACGTAGATGATTAATCCCCTTATTTCTCTGGATTCTTCCATAAGACGTTATCATTTGTTTTTTCCTGTTTTTTTCCACTATTTTCTTTTTCCTAACCTCTCCCCTCACATCAGCAGCTGCTTCCATATTTTATTATAGTCCAGAATGAATTGGAAAAGATTTCAGATAAATACATTATAACCTCTAAATATTTTAAATTATGTTGTGCATACATGTAAAAGTTTTTATGCTTGTTGAGACTTTTACATTCTCGCAACAATTTATTTTACAGAAATGTTTTGCTTTCAGAACACACTGACTATAATGAGTATTTCTTTGTATAGAATATATCTAAATAGTTTTATTAATTTTTTTAATCTGCATACTGTTTTGTACATTTAAGGGATCAGTTTTACTTACAGTATAGTTGTATATTTCCATATAGTGATTTTTAGCATTTCAGTTGGTGCCATTTTTTCTTTTTCACCTTGGAAATACTTTTTAGCTTTTAAACAAATGCCTTTCTTGTCAACGTTTTGTGAAAAACAGTTACAAATTGGAAGAGAAAATGGAGCACATGGAAGGATTCTCAGTCCTCAGTACAGACAAAACACTCTTACAGACACAAAACAAATGTAAGTCTAAAAAACAGGGAGAAATATTTTTTTCCATCATTATCACTCAGGTCTTGCCTGGAGGATCAGTTGCAAGAAAAATATCAGAAGAAAAAAATATATTACTTTTGTATGGGTTATGTTTCTTTAAAGAACAAAATGTGGGTTTACTAAACAATGGTATTTAACTAGATACAGTTGGGCAGGATATTTTACAAAGGGAGGGCAGAAAAAAAATTCTCTGCCCCTAGAAAATTATAGTCTATTTGTCTCTTCGTTAGTTCAAAAATTAAAAAATGAGCTCCATAGCTGAACCTAAATGTATTTTCTGAGTGTGTCAGGAATTTGGTTCTCTGTTTTAATGAAGAAGGGGGAAAAACATTTAGAAAAAAAAAAAAAATCCCTAGGCATGCAATTGAAAAAACAAGAGTGCTGTATGTCAGCTCTGTTTTCCCTGCTGGAATACATAATCCCTGAACAGAGCTAGCCCTGACCTTCCACAAGTAGCAGGGTAATTGTTCTGGGGGATTTTATGAATATCACTATCTATTTGCAAAGAAAACCATGGATAAAAGAGGAAAATGAATTTGAATTTGCAGTGAAAGTGAGCATCCAGTACTGGGCTGTTCACCAACTGGAAGAGAGCCAGACTCGATCCCCAGGCAGAGAGCCAAGGAGACATCTTTGCCATGGTTCACAACCAAGTTCTGCAGCTGGAGAGTTAAGCTGGGCACAGAGGAGGGACCTCTGCATCGTCTTCAGAGCAGATGAAGATTTAAAGACGCTGGGGCATTAATTTTGACATCCTTCCTCACTACCAGACCCAGAAGCGGGGCAGCAGTAAAACACTCAAGTTTTGCATGGGAAAGCTGTACAGAACAATCCCTCCAGGGCACCGCAACAAAGGAGAAATCCTTCTGAGGAGAAGGAGAGAACGAAACCAAAGCACAGAGCTGAATCCACAAAGATATACACAGGATGCATCTCTTAATTCATAATTCCTCACAGTCCTCTCAAGCATGTCCCTAGCGTCAAATTACTCCCTCTTGAGCTGCCCTTTTAGTTCTCCATGGTTGCATCCGATAGCTGTCCAGCTTCGGAGAGCAGGGTGTGAAACGCTCCCTTTTGGTAGTAATGTTTTACTGATCACAGCTGCCTGCGAGGCAGAGGTGGAAACCAGTCCCGGGGAGGGGGATCTGGCCCAGGTTGGGTGGGTTTAGCGCTATCCAGGTAAGGGCTCATCCCCCAGCTGTGCTGCTGCAGAAGGGCTCAACAAGGACAGCCGCTCACCTGAGACGTCAGCAGCGCAGGCATGAATTTTTAACTCCTCTGTTCACTGAAGCAGCAGTTGCTTTCGGTCCAATTGACTGCACAAGATGTGCAATCTTAGTTTTATGCAGAGGTGAAATTCCTGTATTAATTCATATTGAGTGCACACAACAGTCAGTGAGAAAAATGGCAGTGCGGAGAGAGAAAAGTAAGAGGGATTTCTGTGATCCATATTGAATAAGTTACTTTAAAATGAATGGTAAGTATTCCATGAAGGTATCCAAATAAACACAGAGCCGGTCAGGTGGCGGTAGGGGAAAGAAAACTTGCAGGTATAGAAAAGAAAATGACACAATGAGGCAGGGAAGAATAAGTTGCCATAGGTATATACCTACATCCTTCATTTCATGCACCCGTAATTCTCTCTGGCAGCTGCATGATTAATTCAAAGATGTATTGATTTTTTTCTTGCTCAATCTTGCTGACCTGCTTTTGTTGACAGGTCTGTGTGGATCACACTCCTCTGCCAGCTGAAAGCATGGCATCATGTCGGTCTCCATGGTCTGCAGTAAACATTTCAACGCATTCAACACGAACAGTGTTCAAGTGCATGGTAAAAACATGCAGAGCTCATTTCAAACCAAACATGAACTAACAAACTGGTATGCTGTTTTTGCCGTGAAAAACATCTGTAATTGCAATTATAATGCAATTTTGATGGTGGGAAAGAACATCTAAGCAGTTCAATATTTCTTCTCCTGTACTCTCAACTTTTATCAGAAATTCAATAACTTTAAGTTTTCTAGCAAAACTAAAGGCATTTTTGGTACAGCAACTGTTTACAACAAAATAATGTTTAGCCTTTGTATCCACCACCTTTCTGCAGCGGGACAGAGCATCTATCCCTGTGTCACCCCGGTATAGTTACACAGCTTGCGCTCACCTACCAGATCACGGGCTTTAAAAATTCACTTGATTCTAACTAAAAGACCACCTAGTCTTCATTGTAACCTTCCTCTGAAGAGAAAACATGCATGCTATTAAAATGTGCCTTTACAGTTTAGCAACCCAGGTGAAGCAACAGAGATACAACACTGATGTCACAGCAAATGGAATAAAACTCTACCAGATAGGTACTTCCAATTTTTTCTAATGAGTCATTCTTCTAATGAGCCTTTCAATTAAAATTGGATTTTTGACAGGGAACACAAACCAAATGAGCATCTCTATGGCCATTTACAGCCCTAAAAATTTGCAGGTTTATCTACTTAATAGCATTGTACTCCACAATGATGTTTTAGTTGAAATCAGTTACCTGGTACAACACACAACACTGGAAAATACTGTTTCTGTTTCTTCCAGATGTCACCTGTAGGTATCTCCTAGATGTATTAAAAATAACCAAAAAAATCACAGCTGGTGGCAGTTTTGACATACTACCCCTCTCAGGGTGCAGCTAAACCACATACACAGGCAAAAGCTGTACGGTATAAAGCATTCTGGGTAGTAAGGCATGCACTCATTAAAATGAATCTCATGCATCAATTTTGTCCCCTCTTATCAAAACTGTCAGAGCTCATTGGCTGTTTGCTCAGGTTAGACAGAGTTTTGATGGGAAACCTCAAGCATACAGTGCTTACTGTGGTCATCTACTTATCCATTGCCATTCAGGAAGGTGACAAGATCACAAGCCGCTAGCAGAGCAGATTTATAAGGAAGAAAATGATGCAACGATCACTATTTCAAAAAGTAAAAATGAAAATAAATAATAAAATTAGACCTAAAACCAGCACACTGATTCACCGAAGTATGTTCCTGCTCCTAGTCCTTTGATACCAAATCTGATAGCACTGAGCCTTGCTGCCTGCAAATCAGACCCCCAAAAATCCTGTGTATCAAACCAAAGCAATAAAACCATTGCTTCAAATATTCAATTCAAGAAAAATTATATGAACCAAAAAACCACCTGAAGAATTGTAAAAAAAAAGCAAAGACAAAATGGAAAAATGCTGAGTGAACACCTGTGAAGGTCAGCAGACAGTCTGCTCTTATTTCACCTTTAATAAAGATCTGGTAAACATCAAGTTAATTAAAATGCAGGTCATATTTATTTGAAGGTTTTACAAACCCCAGAGAGAATTAATATTACAGGAACCAGGCAGGCTAGAAAAAGCTGGCCAGATGATAAAATGGGATTCACCCCAGGAAAATGAAAGAAATTTCAAGTACATCTGGAGAGAAAATAATGTGACACGGATATTTCCAGTGAGAGACTAACTGTGCCACTGAATTCTACCATGCTGAAAGAAACCTCTTCATGACTGGCAACATCAAAAACAAGGTGGTAAAACAGAACAGTTAGGGCATCAGATTGGATAATGTTATGCATGGTCCAACAGACCCTCAGGCCCGTAGAGAGATGTGATAGGTGTCCATATATATCTATGCATTTATGTATATATGTGTATCTGTATACACATACACATGTATACAAAAAAGAAAGAGAGACAAAGGCATGTATTTTAAAATAAAAAATCCAAATATTTGAAGCCTTAACACAGAAAGCAGAGTTACAACCTCCCTTTCTCTCTCTCTCTAATTCGCAGGAGCACAAGAAGCCATTCTGAAGGGGGCCTGCATCCAATCAAGTTTTTCATGCGCTTTAATTGTGTAAGTAGAGGCGGGGGGGGGAGGGAGGGGTAGGGAATTGAAGGGTTGAGAAAAAAAGTAGAGAAAGAGGACTGGGGCATTGCTGGAGGTGGGGGGGAGATGTTTGGTTTTGAAGTGAGTAGAGGGAAAGGCTCCCTCCAATTGATGGAAATGGAGGGCTATCCAAAACAGAGCAGCAACAGAGGGGAAAAAAAGTTACAATACACTTGTCTCCCAGACACACTTCATTACTGAAATGCCAAAGACACTGCTACTATTTGTGAACATTATTAGCATTAAAATTGCTGGTTGTAGTGAGACAGAGCAAATTTTGGCTTTCTGCACTTGAAGCACCAAGACACCCCGCTCAAATACATTTTTCTCCTCCATCTCTCACAAACAGCCACCGATGTTCTACGCCCTCAGAGGAGCCAAAACCTCTAGTCACGCTGAGGAAAATCCACAAGTTCCGTCTACAGGAAAAGTCTCTCCGATATTAACACTTCTGTTTCAGATGCATGCTTCTCTGTGCTGATTAAATGATCAGAAACCACTCCTTTGCCCACAATCATATCTCGTTCACTTTCCTCTGTGCTGCCAAAATGTGATTCTTTGACATGTGCATCAGATGCTTTCCATCTTCATCCTCTCAAGTCACTCTAAACACCTGCCTCCCACAAAGCTGTTGATATCCTTGCATCCAGTCCTACCAATCCCGCAGCCATAATTTTAGAATGATTCACCCGACCAAAATACTCCGGCATAGGAAGCAAACACGGAGCACAGGCTGCGGAGTAGCCAGAGGAAAGGTCCTCCAATGAACAGTTGTAAGTACATTGCCTTGCTCAGTTACAATTTTAGTTGGCAATGAGTCAAAGGAGAGTGTGAAAAATATTTGCACAGGCAGGAACTGTTAAGTTTTTACCATCTCCACTTTCTAGGATTATTAAGACACTCTCCTCTTAAAAGAACAGTGCTCTCAGGAAAAATGCAGATAACTGGACATTTCTTAAATAATGTAGTAAATTACTTTTTCCTAGGTCCCTTAGGAAAATAACCTTGTGTCCTGGTTTCGGCAGGGATAGAGTTAATTTCCTTCCTAGTAGCTGGTACAGTGCTGTGTTTTGGATTTAGGGTGGGAACAATGTTGATAACACACCCATGTTTTAGTTGTTGCTGAGCAGTGCTTACACTAGGCAAGGACTTTCCAGCTTCCCATGCTCTACCGACTGAGAAGGCTGGAGGTGCACAAGAAGCCGGGAGGGGGCACAGCCAGGACAGCTGACCCAAACTGGCCCCAGGGACATTCCATACCATGTGACGTCATGCTCAGTACACAAACTGGGGAAAGCTGGCCGGGGGGGCCGCTGCTTGGGGACTGGCTGGGCATCAGTCGGCGGGTGGTGAGCAATTGTACTGTGCATCACTTGCTTTGTGTATTATTTCTATTATCATATTATTATCATTATCATTTTATTTCAATTATTAAACTGTTTTTATCTCAACCCACGAGTTTTTCTCACTTGTGCTTTTCCAATTCTCTCCTCCATCCCATCGGGAGGCGGGGGAGTGGGCAAGTGGCTGCGTGGTGCTTAGTTGCCAACTGAGGTTAAACCACGACACCTTGTTGAAAGAGAAAGCGAGGAAGCAATATATTGTTTTTAGAGATGGGCAAGCGCACTTTACATGTCTTCAAGAAGCTTAGAAAACACATTACTGTAACAGCAAACCTACAGTCTGACCCAAGCATTGCTGAACACTACTCACATTAGCTTTCCAGGGAGTCAAGGAAGCTCAGCAGATGTAGGGGTTTGACTGCTTTACTTTCTGTGTGCTATCGCAACTTTGAATAGCAGAATTAAATCTCACTGTCATATTTCTGGTAGAAGGTAGTTTACATTCAGAATTTTTTTATTTTAAATATGTTGCTAATATTTAAGCATAAAAAATTGTCCTCTTCATCCCACTCTATCTGGAACTGGGAAAAATCTTGCATCTAAAGCATCCAGTGGCATAGGTTAAGTGTCTGCCGAATGCTTGCTGGTTGGCAACCATGATTAAGCCCTGGTATCAAACCAAAACAAGAAAGATTGTAGCTCATCTCTACTAGACACAGCCTCAATCAAATGGCTGGACTTAATCCCTGTGATCATCAGCATTAATCTAATTCTGAACATGGGACTCTGCACACAGGACCACTCCTCCTAAAGAGAGAGGGGTTTGGGTTTTTTTTCCCCACTGTGTACAAACCTCATGGCTGAAAAAACAGCGATCGCTCTGTGCAAACTGAACCACTGCTATAATCTCCAAATGCCAGCACAAACAAAAACTGCAGTGCTGTATTTTAGATGCCACCACGTGATAACTACTGGCAAACATTGACTGCTTACTTTCAACCGCAGCAGTTCAGAAAAGCCCTTTGTGCAGAAAGAGATCCAAGTGTCCCTGAGCCTTTTAAAGACAAGACTTGAGGAACTGTGTGTAAATAAATAATGCAATTATTACATCAAATGTAGGTCATTGTACGTCAGTGACACTTCTCAAGCCATGGTCCAGTGTGTCTAATTTCTGGTCAATGGAAAGTATGCTGGCTGGAAGGCTCATCAGCTGTCATCAGCATGTCAATCAGCGCTTCAGGGAACCGTGTTCCATTCATGCTTACACACCTTTCCCTCAAAGCTGCTATTCTTTTGGTGCAGATTTAAATATACCATTGTACACAGTCGTTATTATCTGTCTCTCTCCATTTCTACTTTTTTAAGCAGTCACACTCTATGTATAAATAGGACAGATTCTTGCGTGGTATGTCATTAGACAGGAAAATGGGAATTCAGAAAGGTCAGGGCATGAACCTATTCATGATCCTGCTCTTGGCAACTAAGCTATTCAGATACATGGAAAAACTCGAAATCCCTTGTAGTTATCAGCATCAGGATAGGAGGCATTCATAACAGAAGTATAGTATGTAGTGACAGATCAGATTTAATCCTTCAGCCTTTCTCTCAGTTTCCATCTAATCTTCATTCTCCTCTTTTCTGTCTCTTTGCTGATCCCTTACACTGACCTTTATTTTTAATAATCCCTTTCTGCCCTCCTTCCCATATAACCACACCCATCCTCTGCTCTCTCTCTCTGGGGCTAATTAACACATGAATGGACTCTCTGTTTTCGCCTAGGCAGAGCAGAATCAGCAGTTATTTTGTCTTTACCTTCCCTTCTAGTCCAGCTTCACTGTTCTGCGTGTGAAGAAATACTACAAGGCAAGCATTAGTCTCCTGTTGCTTAACAGGAGCAGAAGCACAACCTGTACTGTGGCACTTTTCTATACTGTTGTTCCTTGTTTTTATGGCTGTTGTTACAAAAACATACTTTGCTGCACTCTTTGGTCCTGCAGGGCCTAGGCTGTTTTCAGTGGTTACAAGGTCAACACAAAACTGATTCCAAAAGTCTCTCTTTGGGAATGGTTTGTGAAGGAAAGCAGTAAGGAGGAAAGGAAACTTCACCTTTGAGCAAGCTGTACGCAGCTGTCAGTCATACAACGTTCTAGGATTATTTAAGCTTTTATGTTTAGTGTCATCTAATGAAAATGCATAAGAGCTGGTTACTGATACAAGCGAAAACTGCACATCTTTATGCTACTTATAATTCAAATGAATTTCAGACTCATTTTCAAGTCAATTGACAGTATACAACTCTTCAGAAAAGAAGGATCTTCAGAAAAGACATCCTGAAGTCACAGCTGTAGAACTTGGTACAGCAGTAACCTGCACTTTACGAGCCCCTTAAGACTTCTCAGAGTTACTGTTCATCCTTATATTTTGCCAACATCTCAGAGATTGTTAGGCAAGACACACACCACTGGAAAGTTTGATTGCTTTTACTAGATTACTAGATAGGCAAATAAGATACACTTTATGCAGTTGTAGCAGATTGACAACTGCAGAGATCTGCTGCTGTCTATCATGAGAGTTTGTAACAGAGCTGTATCTAGTGGAGATGGCTGAATACTTCATCTAACAATTATTATTAAAAATGGATGAAAAGATTTCTGTGTATTTGTTGTCGGAAGCTGGGGTTTTCTACTTTCCCCCGGAATAGATTCATCCAAATAATTGGTTTTGCCTCGCTTTAAAAATCTTTTTCCTGCTACCTTGGCCCCTAGAGGACACCCTGAAAAAGCTTTTTGGCTTCAGATTTGCTGTCACATTGAAAGACAAAGTGTAGGAGCAAAACCCCAATTATTTAGCTGTTCCCTTGACAGAAAGACAAGCACTTGCACACCTTTTCAGTCCACAGCTGTCCTTGCACATGGAAACTTCATAGAATTCACTATTTCTGGCTTCAAACGTGGGCACCTTCCCCTTTATTGAACAGGGAGTCTGACATATCTGGACACTCCTTGGAAACACTCTAGCAATATGTCTTCATAGGTTCCAACTCCCAATTACTTTACAATAACCTGGAGGCATGACATAAAATTACAGCCAGGAAACAGAAGATGTTTTTGCCCAGCGATATTTGTTACACACTTTGATTACTATGGACATCACTGTGCTCTCTGAGAACTAAGTATACAGACAAAAGCAGATATGTCCAGGATAGTATACTGTTGCAAGAGAAAAAAAAAAAAAAAACTCACTGTCTTAATCAAGGAACACACCTCTTAAAAACTCTTTCTAAAAAGCTAGCTTTTTTTTTTACATTATAAAAGTAAAAACACTTTGCTTTTTTCTTTAAAATGTTGAATTTACATAAAAAGAGAACTGATATCTAGAACAGTAAGTAACAGCTGAAATAAAAGATTCTGGTTCATCTACCTATCTCTCTATCCTAGTAGTCAGACTGGGACTACAGATAGATGGTTATGTGAAATATTTACTCTAAATTGTACTTGGAAGTATTGCATCGGGGTTTAAGACTTTCAGAAAAAAAAAAAAAAAGTTCTCTGTTGGACCACTTGCATATGGAGCTTCCCCACTGAAAATCTGCCCTGCTTCTTGTCATAGGGGGTCTCCCATTCCCTCCTGTAAGGTGTAAGCTTCCTGGGCCACTTGTGTCTTCTATTTGAAACAGATATATCATCTCAGTGAAAATGTTCATCTCATCTTTTTCCTCTCTCTCTCCCCCCCTTCCTTTTTCTCTTTTCTTTTTCTTTCTTTTCAAGTAAAAACTATCAAGTTTTCCCACAAAAACTTTGTCCACCTCAAACATGGTAATCATCATTCTGTGAGTGTATATCTTTTTATATTCTTGCTCTTTCACAGTAGAGGTTTCCCCTCAGAACGGCTCTCATTTTTGCTGAAGTTAATGAGTAACCAATAAATCAGTTATATTAAGAAACAAGAACAAAACAAGTCAGAACTTGATGCTTTCCAATATTAAATGGTGAGATAAAAAGCATACCAATGAATCTGGTCTAGCACAGAGAAAAAAAAACAAGCTAGCAGTGGCTGTATAAGCAAACATATGCATTTCCTCAGAATATTGATCATTAGTGGAAAACAGCTCAATAGTCATGTTATGTCTTGCATCCTATTCATCAGCACTGGCATTCTAAGAAGACAAGCCTGATCAATATCTACCATTTGAGTTCATGGCCAGATTATTGCAAAATTGATTATGGGTAAAACTCAAGGCAATTGTTTTATGAAACACGTGTGGGTTCTGGTTTTTAAATACTTTCACTATTAAGCTGCAGTTAAAGAGTATAAATGGTGAACAAACAAATCTTGCAATCATTGTGGTTAAACTGGAGCAAAGTTTTCCTGCCTCACTTCTGCCCTTGCATGACAGATAGCATCGACCTGTAATCTAACCTGTGATTTCATCTCTGAAACTAAATCTTTTCTGTGCTGTGATCCAATATGATAAACTGAGATTTTTAATAGCATCAGTTTTAATGAATTATGTTTTATTTCCATTTAGATTTCTAACTGTTGAATTAAGGGATTGTGAGATAATTAGAAACTGCGTTTTAAGTGTTGAAATTTGTAATAGCTTTTTAATGATTGTAGCCTAGTCAACCACAGTCAGAAGTTGCATTAAGGAAAAAAAAAAAGATTAAATTTAGGTCCATATAGTTAAATGTTATTACACACTTTTACCCCCAAAAAGTTTGGGGTTAAAACCAATATAGACTAACCAGAATGAAATTATCTTGAAATAGCAGCCATGATGGTGTGCAGAAATGCCACACTTTCTTCCCTAAAGAAGGGGTTACAGAGACCTGTGTGCCCTACTCCCGATTCCAGGGTGAAGGGCAGGATTGAGCCACTCAAAGATATCACGTAGGTACTAGGTATTAATGCTCAAGTAAAAAAAATCAGATTGAGAGGACGCAATCTATGTTGACAGAGAAAATATGCATGTTTTCTTATAAAACAGAATTAATGAACTTTAAAAAATTCTTAAGGTGGTTAACCATGCAGGTATACACATTCTTTTCCTCCAGCCAATACTCACACGTACAGATGTACGTACGTCATGTAGTAGCCTATTTTAAGATAAAGCAAAGTAAACACATCCATCCACTGTTGCATTAGATAATCTTAATCATAGTTTAGATAATCTTAAGCATAGTTCTGTATCATTATATACAGAATAATGGAAAGCTTATTTGCATATTTAAATACAACTCTGACTTGACTATATTGGCTGAAGTGTTGGTGAGTCCTACAATTCAGATATTACAGACCTCTTCATGGAAACACACTCAGTTTCAGTTGCCCAATGACAAAAATAATATGCCATATCAAAATCCAAGAGCATAACAAGGAAGTGGATTTACCAATCTTAAACAGTGCACTAGTAGTATAGGACAACTAATCATGAATTACATGGTACTTAAATATCTACCAAGTCCTTCGAAAGCTATTTGAATTTTTTTTTTTTTAAATAGAACAAGCTTATGTAAGGAATCAATAAAACACAAAGAGAAATAAAATCTATAATATGAGTCATATAGAAACATAGATATTTCCATCAATGCCACATTTGTCAGAAAGGAAATATTATTAATATACTGAGGAGAAGTACAAAAACATTTCCACACGTTGTAAGATCATAAACACAAACACATTCTTAAATATACTCTGCAGCAACATTTAACTCAAACTATTTTTTTCCATTCTGCATTACCCTGGAACAATATATTTCAAATTTCTGCACACATAAATCATTTGTATGTGTAACAACAGCTGCACTGTCTGTAATATATAATTTAGATATGTACTATACTGAAAATATTTTTCCCACATATACTTTCTCCCATGAATTTCTTACAATGTTTATGCTTTAAAATGTTGGATATTCTTTGCCTGAATTCCCTGTACTTCCCAAACAATGCCTCACATTTCCTCACTTTGTCAGTAAATAGATTAATGCATATAACTGCTTTAGAATAGATTGTTTCACTTCAATATGTTCGGCTTACAGCACAGCTTACCATGTGCTTAACCTCCAGTGTTACCTATGAAGATATCTGAGATTAAAATGTTATGAAAAGTATAAATATTGATTACATACCTCATTTAAATATAACTGAATAAATTTAGTCTTGGGATTTCTTCTAATCTATGAGTAACATTACTACTGAAAAACAATTACAACCCAACACATGCTTTATGACACTCAAATTTCTTTGGCATGTAGGAGTCCCTTATCAAAGTTAAAATGTGAACCCAGTACCACAGCACCAGGAAGCTGGTTTTATGTCTGGTATAAAACAAAAACCATGTTATTTTTCCCCTCAAGCATGCTAGAAAAAAACAGGGCTGTCTAAAACCTTCATGTCACACACAGTCATAGGGATGCAGCAATGTTAATGTGAAATACATTACTGGAAGGATGACATACCATTCAGCTATAATTGACTCAAAGTAAACATCAGGCCTTTTGGGGGAAAAAAAACCAAAACAGGAACCACAGCTGCCATTGCCAATTGGAAAAGAAAGCCATAACAGCCTACCTGAGACAAGCGAGACTGTGTCTTTCTCCCATGAGACAACAGTGATGTATGCCTCCACAGAGGAGGGGATAATGCACTTGAACACTGCTACATTGCCTCTCATGGCTTTCTGGTCCTCCACACGGACTGTATAGGGTTCCCGTAAAACTGAAGACAGAAGAAGAGGTTTCGTTAAACAATTCATAATCACACATCCCATCCGCTTCCTCGGTTAGCCTTGCAAAGTTCCCCCAAGAAAGTTACTCAGGTTGTGAATTCTTTTGTCTCAGTAAATGATACAATTTTGCAAGGCTGATTGCAAATTAATATGAAAGCATTCCCAGATCTTTTCATGTCCTAAAAATCTGCATTACACCATATTTCTGTGTTCTTCCCCTACCTAATTCTGAGGGCAAGGAGAAAGACTTTTGTAAGAACTGCATATTTATATGGGTAAATGGTGTTACTTCTTCTGTTACTTGCCTAGTTTCTCATGCCATGTTTCCCATCACAGATTTGTTTTCTACTCTATCAAAAGGTACAAAGTACATACAAGTACTGTGTGTGAATTAGACATCCAGAGGGTAGAAGAGAAGGTCCGTGTCATTTAGGATTTTGAAGAAGTGAGAACTGAAGGAGAAAAATCAATGGAGGTGACAGCCAGAGAAAAAGCAGGATGTCTCAGAAACACAGAGAAATGACAGTAGGTAAGGTAGGAGCTACATTCAACTGACCAGCACTGAAAGAAATAGGTTAATGGTAAGAAAACAGAAACTATGATTGAGTTGTATTAAAAACCAACATGGGGGCACTTAGATCCAGGATATGATTTGTGTAGCATCTGGAAGAATTAATTTAATGGACGAAGAGAAAAAAGAACAACTGGAGAAATCCTTCACTCCAAACTAATATTTCTGGGATGAGATGAAGTTGCATTGGGTAGGAGAATGGAAAGAAGGAAAATCCTGGCACTGAAATGATTCAATGAAGAATGAGGGGTGAAAAATCCTGTGAGCAACAGTTAACGGAGAAGGTGGTAGAGCAGAGATGAAACAGATGTTGTCTACTACAAGAAGTAAATGGGTAAGACAGGAAGGACAAGCAGCAACATAGACTCTCCACAGGACCATAAGGTCAAGGTGCAAAAAAAGAAATCGCCACAGCCAACATAGTCATATATCTTGAATATCTTGAAGTGACAAACCGGTCCAGTGAAAATAGGGATGAATGTATTGGAAAATGACGTGTGTGTGTGAGGCATGTATATGCCTGAGCACAAAAGTTAC
Organism: Pygoscelis adeliae; assembly: GCF_000699105.1. Lineage (NCBI taxonomy): Eukaryota > Metazoa > Chordata > Aves > Sphenisciformes > Spheniscidae > Pygoscelis > Pygoscelis adeliae. The sequence goes on from NW_008825113.1 coordinate 4,675,921, forward strand.
TGGGAAGAACAACCCCAGTGCAGCAGTGTAACCAAGTCATATCTTGAGGTGGTGAACAAAGTTATATACCTTGAAGTGACAAACCGGTTCAGTGAAAATAGGGATGAATGTATTGGAAAACGACGTGTGTCTGAGGCATGTATATGCCTGAGCACAAAAGTTACTGGGAAGAACAACCCCAGTGCAGCAGTGTAACCAAGTCAGCAATATTGAACTGCCACATTACAGTGACATTTCTTGCCTACATATCCTGCCCACAAACATATACCAAGCTCTACCAATTACATTTAACCACATTGATTCTAGACTAAGGAGTCAGTAAATCCTTTGCAGAGTTTACAAAAGTATTTCTATACACCAGGACCACTAGAATGTCTAAATATCAGCCCCACTTACAATGCATTTCAAGAAAAAAAGGCAGAGTACTGAAATGTAACTGTGGTTTTCACAAATGCAAACAGCATCCAGTTTTCAGGTCCAGTGCTACCACTGCAAACAGGAAGACTAAAGATCTCCATCCCAAACAAGACTGTAGCAATGTAACAGTTAGGAACTCTAACCAAAAGTAAATAAATTTAATTATAAATTAAATATTTAAAAAAAAAAATCCAAACAAATCCATCTTCTATGACAAGATAGACACCACTTGTTTTTAAAAAAGTCAATAATTTATTTTTAATCAAAGGTTAAGTTTCTTAAGCCTGTTATAACTGCTGAACTGATATTATAAGCACCTTTAATGCAGTGACTTTACAACTCTGGCTGCCCTGTAACGAAGCAACCCCCTAATCTTGTTCTACACTGGAGGGAATGGCACATACATCATCTTAATGAGGCTGACTTTTGCCTAATGCCCATGCTTCACCCATCATTTACAGAAAAGTATTGTTTAGCAGCAGTATCCTAACACACTGCTAAAGGTATTTGCATTTTTTCAGAACAGCTGGCCATTTTGAAAGTCTGCCCAGTTGATCATTTCAGTAAAAACAAACACAGAAACCATACGTGGGGCACAAAAACCGGAAAGCGGTTTATCCATTTGCTTGCTTAAAAAGTTTACGTTATTGTGATTTCAGATGCCCCTCAGTTATTTCCAGATCATAGTCTTGCCAGTTCCCATGAATGACTTGCTGATTTTTATTTTTTTTTTAAATCCCAAGTCCCTGAGTCATGCATTTATATGAGAATTTCAGCCTTTGCTAAAAAGATATATTCTTCCCTGCCGTGATTGCACAGGAAGTCTTGAAGATGAAATGGAGATATGCACCTTTACTTCCATGTGGCACTGGCCTGGAAGAGGATTGGGTTCGGGTGTCTAGGTGTGGGCGTTATGTTTTTTGGGGGGTTGGGAATGTCTGTTGCATTATATGCAAAATTACATGCAAAACCACAATTACAGTCATCTGTGAGCTGGAACCTTTATATCTGCTACCCATATTCTTGGGGAAGCAGGTAAATGAGTTTCAGACTTTCTCAAGCTGACTGTGAGAATGGGCAGAGCTATATTAGTCTGTGCTGTGATTGGATGCTCCACTGATTGCTTCTGTATTCCTAGGAAATCCTATTGCTGTTGGAGGGCACTGGGAGGAAGAGGAGATGGAGAAGAAAAGAGATTAGAAATGGCCTCCCAAAAATCGTGCTAATTCGGGCCAATCTGAAACTGTGTGCAGATTTCACGTGAACAGAAATGTAATTGAAAGTAACACACAAACAAATGAAGTTTATCACTTCATATTTGAGCAACACAGGGTTTATCATCTGAACATCAAATACACTTACTGCTATGCACAGAAGACTCACAAAAACTCTATTTTCCTATGATTGGGGGATTACACAAGCCCTTGGAAAAGATACTCACTAATAGCTATTGTCTGTCATCAGGCACAGTGACAGCTCTGACACATAATATCAGCTCATATGAAGGAAGGGGACTTGTTTAACTTTTTATCCAAACCTCAGATTAACTGAGAAATTGAATCATATGGAGAAATTAATGGATCAGGTGTAAAAGGCTAAAAAGGGAAGGAAAAGGGGCATTTCTGACTTGGCCAAAAGGAGTTGTTAGCTTATGAGTAAAGCAGCTACAGCCACCTACTGCAAAGCCTGTTTTTCAGGTTCTCCTTCCATTTCCGAGGTTTATTTCTCAAGCAGAGGAGGAAGACTACTTTTGGGGTTCCATGGATAAATGGGTCAATGCTGAGCAATGGACATAGCTGCATCCTGTCATCCATATCATATGCTTTTACAACTAAATGAACACCAGTTCAGAGCCTTAGCTAGCCATGTTGCAATTTTTAGCCTCCTCTACATCACCACATTAGTTTATCTAAGAAATAGAAAAATTGGAAACTAATACTGGAAAAAATGCTGCCCAAAAGATGCTCAAAATTGAGATACATTAACAAATCCACAAAGGACAAAAAAATATAATGTTCTCTCTAAATACAATTCTGCCAGACAACTTGTCCACAAACCCATTAAAGTAAAACCAAAAGCACAAAAAACAGAACTGAGTTCTAAACGTAGAAGTTGGTTACTATGTATTCTTATGAATCTTCGGTTTACAAACTTTTTTGATCTGTGGACAACTAAACATTTTCAGAAGCAGCATAGACCACATAGACCGTTACAGAAACTCCACATATATGTAACATGGGACTTTGCTTCTACTAGTCACTTCTTGTGCAAGAAAACCCACTTTTCTAGACTAAAAATTTAATTAGACACATGAATTTCATGGAAACCTGTTTTTTATTCTTGCCTTCAAATTGTTTACAAACTACAGATCTCTGAATGTTAATGTATCATTAAGAAGAAGAGAATGCATTCTCTTATTTAAAAGGAGTCACAGACAAATCTACTTCTTAACTGTTCACAGGTTTCCCTACTCAACTCCTGTGAAGGCGTATCTCCAAAGGAAAGATACTTCTCTTCTGAGAAAAGACTAGCATAGCTCCACCAACAACAAAGAGGTTATGAGGATTTGCATTAGCCAAGGTTCAACTCCCAGACTAGCTTTTGTTTGTTTGTTTGAACATTTTAATTAACTGAAGTGGGTAGACAAAACCTTCAAAAACTATGCAATCATGTGTTTATGTGTTGTAACAAAAGGCCTGATTTTGATCCCACTCTAATTCTCCACTGGCTGACCCAGTCTGCACGCAGTCAGTATAGAAAACAGACTCAAAACCATTATGCTCGTTTGCATCTTTTAGCTTAAACAGAAAGCGCTGCCTATGGACCAACATCAGTTGCTGAATCGTTACACAGGACAAGTTTTTCTCTCAAAACAAAGCACAACTGAATATAGGCAAATGAGAAGGGATGTGATTAGGCAAGCATTCCTCTTATCTTCCAGCCCCTATACAAAATCCAGAGACTGCATCTTTTTCTCTCACAGCTCTTTAATGAGTAAGCATGGTCTGATTAATGTTTTCATTATCAGTTCATTTTTCCTTATACTTGTGCAGAAGCTCAACTTATTATGATCTCTGGAAAACTAACTTTTCACCACCAAAATAAATCAAATCAGGGAGGAGAGGGAAGAATCCACTATTTTACTTAATATTGTGAAGGGTTCAGAGGTTACGCTTCTGGCCGATCTCCTTTGATCACAGCTGCTGCTACCCTTTCTCTGAAACACCGAAGTTTCCTCCCTCCTCAAGTCCATTTGAACCCAATAAAAGACTGTACTTACCAGCCTTAATGTGAACATCCTGACTTCTGATTTTCCCTGAAGGATTTTCAGCTGTGCAATAGTAAGTGTTATCATGGATTAAGTTATTAAAGCTTGAAGGAGGGAAGGGGAAAATTTGGAGAGTGCCATTGGGGTGGACGTGGCGGATCCCTGGGACATCGTAGATCTCCTCGCCCGTTGCTAGGTACCATCTGAGCGTCACAGGGGGGATCCCTGCTGCTGGACAGGGTACCAATGTCCCTGTGGTGCTAGCAAACACTACCTCTTGCAGAGATGCATTGACAAAATATAGACTGGCATGTAGATCTTCACTGAAAACTGCAAGACAAAAAAGAAAAAGAACAGACCTTGAAAACCTAGGAAATTTCAGCTACACATAAAACAATTTGACTGTTACTTGCCATAAAATCAAACACAATGCCTAGGGAAGGTAATCAAAACATTTGGATCCTAATGCAAGCTCTAATAAAATGTTTCTCATTTTAGAAGAAAATATCACCAGATTAAACTCACTAAGTGGTTTGCATCTAAAAGTAAAATGGGAAATCCCTTTCTTTGTTGTGTAAACTGAGACAGATCTGACCACTTTTGCATTTGCTGATGCAGCGTTCTTTGTAAGGCCAGCAAAAATCCAACAGCAATCTACTTCCATGAAATTTCTAGACACTAAATTTCTGCCTGGAACACAGGCAGTTTCTGTTAGCATTTATAAATTTATTTTTACAGTCTTTCCATAGCAAAATGATTTATAAAGCAATAAAAAGAACTGAGCAAACAATGAAAAAAATCCCCATAATTCCTTAATAATAAGGCATACCTATATTTAATACAGATACAACTTAATAAATACATTATACAATTTGGTCAGGTCGTTCTAGCAAAGACTTATAAACCTAGGTACAAAGCACGCTTATGGTAATCTTGGTTTTGCCATTCATGTGACTACAGTCCCCCTCCCAACCTTAAACTGCAGATTCTGTAACACTGAAAAAAGTCGGTATTGGTCAGAGCACAAGATTAGTCTGAACACTTCTGCCAATTCAACTATTACCCAGAAGGCTTGAAGGCTCTAGGTGGCTTGAAGGTTCCACAACATTTCATCCAAAATACCTTCCTAACACTCTCTGTCTGAGAGCATATCCACATAAGGCATGATTTTTGTTTTCCAATAAACAGTAGGAGACATTACCAATACCACCACTTTGCTGTACATTTGCATATACTGTTCATTTGTAAAAAAACTTGCCAGTTTTGCTTGACACAGAAACAGAAACTTGCATATTTCACTATATCTTGGATGCAGTAGATTCTGACATGATTTTCTAAAGCAGGTCTAGTAAGGAGTAAGTTTTTGAAAAGGTGACTGTAGTGCATCAGGCCCAAGTGAGCACCGATAAGACAGATTTCAAGGTTAGCCTTCATTTGCATAAGATGGATGCTATCGTCCTGCAGAAATAACTCGCAATCCCAACGCTAAGTCATGAAGTGCCTTGTCTACCTCTGCCACTTAGTCTTATGGTAGCTTGGATCACAAAATGGACTATTTTTTCCTTCTCTCTTTTGACATCTTGAGGAGATATAAGGTGGGAAGACATTCTCTTCTAAATATCATCTTGGTATTGACCATCAGGAGAGAGTACCTCAAAAGAGGGTGGAACTGGCTCTGGGAATCCCTAGAAAGAAAAAAGTAATAGAGACCCTCCTAAAGAAATAGGGAAATATGTCTGGCATACAGGAGGCAAACAGATAAATGGGCATCACAGAGCAGGATGAAAGGCACTTGGAGATTCAGAAAGAAGAAATTTCAAGCATTGGAGCTGATGAGTCCCTGCATATAGAGGAGACAGGTGCTAGTACAGAATAAAGTCCTTTGCAAGAAACAAATTCTTCCTAGTTGGCGCAGCCTTAGGAGAAACTTGGGTATCTGGAAAACAAAAATAGGCATAATAGGACTAAGCACAGGAAGAAGCAGGGCTGAATAAGACGGTGCCACTTTTACATAATCACATTTCTAATTATAGTCATACTTTGAAGCAGAGAACAGTATTGTTGGTAACATAATAGAGAACTAAAAAAAACCCAAATTGGCATTGTTCATCTGCTGTACAAGCTATTCTACAAATACAAGTGAAACAATCAACAGGGCATTTTAATTTCCGTTGGCCAACAAGACATTCACATAGAAGTAATAAATACAGTTCACATTTGCCAACTTTTATTATGCTGTACTGCTTCTTAACAGACATTCACGTAAAAAAGGTAGATTTGCTGGCCGAGAATAGAGGTGAATACCAAATTGCAAATACCATAAAAATAGAGAATATCAGGAACAATGTTTGACACTTCCATAGAATCTAACTTTCTAATCAAAATGCAGCACAGCTGAACTAGAGACTCATACTAGCAGCACATAACAATGAATTTTTCCAGCTGCTTTGTATCCCCTGTAGAAGCTTTCACTACTTTTGACAAACTTTCCATCCATCAGCCTATACAATAGTGCTTCATTTTAAAACAGCATCTGGTACACATTCATCTTAATGGCAGACACAAACACACTAAGATCCCTGGAAAATAATTTTAGTGCTATAATACACACACATACACACAATCCAGATGCGTTTTGCGGTGGAAAACAACGTGTAAGCTACTTGGATACATTCAACAACAAAAATAGGATTTCAGAATCTTTTATTAAAGAGATATTTCTCTGCAACATTCCATAGGAAGAAAGTGATTAGCTGAATAACAGAACAAGTGATATATCAAAACCTAATTGAAACTGAGACAAGTCAAAGACGATATGTAATTATATGTTACTTAATGGTAAAATACGATCCAACCAAACACCATATTTTACAGTAAGCAGAAGCAAGCTCAGACTAAAAGTTGCAAGGGAGAGCGGCAGGGAAAGTTGATGAAAGTTATAGATATAAAACAGTGAAGAGAAATACCTGAAGAACCAAAGAAAAACCCAGTAAGAATAGAAGTGGGGTGGGGGGTGGAGGAATCAGACAGGTTCTACCAATTGCCTAAATGCTATTCTGAAAACAAGGCTTTTGAAGTATTTTGTCTCCAGAACAATGGCTGAAATTGCGAGGGCCCACGCAAACAGGCACAGGCCTGCCCACACAGCCTGCCCTGCAGGAATGGACCTCTACAATGCCTCCAAGCCAGAACTAAAAGGGCTTGCAGTTGAGTCTGACTACACTTGGACTGGACACAGATGACATTAGCATTTTCAGAGGTGATATCAGTTAGCAGTCCAAGGGAAGAAAAGTAAAAAATTTCTCCTGAATAAGGTTTATTTATTACTGAAACCAATAATACTTGATGGAAACAGGAGGAAGCCTGCACCTCAGCAGCACCCAGTGGATGCCCCAGCCGAAAAGACAAGGTGACCAACGGTCTGCACCTGCAAGCACTTCAGGGCAATGAGGCAAAGACCTATGCCCTTAACTGTGTGGTTAAAGGAGCACATAAACAGTTTATCAGGTCAATAGACACGGGACAAGAGACACTTCTTGAATCTCAGGTTAAATAGATACCATTATCTTACTCATAGAACAAGAATGGAAGGGAGGGAGGGAGGGAGGGAGGAAGGAAGGAAGGAAGGATACATTTTTTGCAAGTTTAGTCAAAATTCCTTAGACTCAACTACTTGAAGCGATAAGGGCAACTGACAAAGTATAATAGCTAAGGAAATTTCTCCTGCTTTTCTGAGGAGACAGTGCTGCCACGTTGTGTCTAGCAAAGTGCTGAATATGTCAGCCAGATACAAAATTTCTTTTAGCACTTGAGAAATCTCCTGTCAAGTAAACTGGCTTATCTCACGACAAGCTGGTCGGTGGGGCTGCAAGTTCCCGCAGAACTCAGAAACAGAAAGTGAGACTGAGCACTGTATAGCCAGTCTGGGTAGATGTAACCAGACTGGACAGAGATAGGTATAAAGATCTAGGCTGGGCTTTGCATTTGCTATACCTGTGCCTATTGACATAGCTAAGACTGGACTCGTTTTTTTTGATTTGTACAGAGGTGACCTTTACTCTCTTCTGGCACGTCACTCCTTCCTCCAGGTCTGCAGGGTGCTGCAGCTCCTACATATATACATGCTGTGCACTTGAAGGTCTTCTATAAGGGCCTAGCAAATAACAGTTCTGATATTTCTGCCTATAAGGGTGCCATTTGTCAAGGCTTCACTGTGTATTACACGTGACAAAACAGGCTGAAATTGGTGCTTCACAATCCTCCTTTTTAATGGGCAGAAGGAGGTGTCACTAAGACATAGGAGAGAAGATGCTACATTTAAACTACCATACTGGATCAGGCTTGGGCTTGCTCTGTGTAGGATTTCGTGTCCTGGAGGGATCAGCATCAGCTGCAACAAGACATGCAAAAGCAAACCGTGAAACTATCTGTCCAGGGGAGATCCTCCTCTTCCCTTCCTCTACTGTTCTCTATGTCCCTCTTCAGACTGCTTCACCTTTAAGAACCTTTACCGTAATGATGCAAAAAGTGAAAACTTTCAAGGAGTTTGCATGTAACATAAGAAAAATTTATATCTGTTCAACTCAGTGCCAGAATGCAATGCAGAGGCTTGGTGTTGTGCATTTCCCTTTCATCATGTTCTCTTTCCTGTTTTAGTGAGTTTAAATAACACGTTTGTGATTTTTGAAGCTATCTTTTCGTGCCTCACATTCTTACAAAGCCCTCTTTCCATATTCTGCAACTGACCACTTAAAGCCCCAGTTTTCTTTTCAGTTCTTGAAAGAACTGAAATACCTTCAGGCAAAAGACAACTCGACATATTCAAAAATGATAAAATGTCTCTGAACAATTAATTGATACTTATATTTAAATTACCTTCCCTGTCCTTGTCAAAGGTTAAATACTATTCCTGTAATGCTTATGTGAGGGGAAAGTTTGGTCCTAAATGAATAACTATTTCAAAACAAAGGGAAAATTATTTCTCATCCCTTTGATTAATCAAATCCAACACGAAATATTTATATAGATAAAATAAAAGATATGAATCAAAGTGAAAGTCTGGAGCAAAGAGACCACTAAGATTATTTACATAAAATAAAAATCAAAGTAGAAAAGATAAATTATGTAATTAAGCAGTTGACTGCTCTCCTGCACTACAGCAGGTTTATAGCAACAGCCTTAACTGTCTTACAGTGGAAAGTCAGGTTTGCCACAGCCCTGGACATTAGTATTTCCTCTCATTTTCTCCTCAGTGACGTTATGATTGATGAACTGGGCAACAATCAAGTCTTTTCTTTAGATTTAATAGATCGTATAAGGCGTCACCTTAAAATTTAAGAATTTCTCACTGTTAAATACCAGCAACGTAAACACAAGAAACCTAGAAGTAAACCCAGGGAGTATAATAAAAACATAAAAAATAAAAATAAAAAAAGAAAAGTATAGAATAAAGTCTAAACTTTGCCTCTGTCAGAAATCAGTGATCCAGGAACACCCCTTTTTCAGAAAGCTCCTTCCTGGTGCTGACTCTTGCAGTCTGTGCTTGCAACGGTAGATGCCTGGGATCTCTTTGTACCATGACAGGACAAGAAACTCCAGAAAAAGCTGACAGCTGGGAAAATTTGCTACAGGCATCTTCTCAGCCACAGAAAGCAGGTGCAAAGCAGGATGAGACACAGTTCCTTGAGCAATTAAGTGACTAGGAACCCAGCTAATCTCATCAATGCATCAAGCTCCACAGTTTAAGAAAAACAAAGAAATGTCAACAGCCTATGTGCCTTCTGGAGGATGCCTTTTCCTGAGAGACCCCAGGCATTGTGCCTAGGTTAGGAGAGCAGCTTTTTTGAGCCTCCTGCACAGCTAATGTAGGACAACAAACACAGCCTAAAGGCAGTTTAGACCCCACTAAATCACTCATTTCAAATCACTCACTTCAATTGGTCCTTCATCTCTACCAGTTAGAGAGATATTAGGACAACTCTCCATCTTTCTTGAAGACCTCAGTTAACTGGAGAAGGCTAGCACAGCTGCCCCAATACTTTTAGCTTCTGAGTGGATGTTTGTTGTCTACAGTTATAGGTCCTTCTACTGCAAGTCCAGTCTGTCTGGCACATGCATTAGCCTAAAAGCATCACATCCTTTGCCAGTCCTCACACCAGCAATTCCACAATACATCTCCAGGTTTCAGAAAATTTAAAAACAAGGCGCTTTTTTGTGGTTTTGGTTTTGGTTTGGGGGGAGGTGGCGCATAAAAAAGCAATAGTAGAATCATAGCAAAGACAACAGAGATGTTCCCCTTCACCCACCCCCAAAAGAGGGCAGGGGGGAAGGGGGGCAGGGAGGGGGGAAGAGAGAGATTATCTGCCAAAATGGAAGGAAAAGGAAGAAGGAAAGGAAGCTAACAGGACTGGTAGAAGTCAGAAGGATGGTAAACCTGGATTTTTAATGGAAGGATTTTTAAAAGAACTCCTTGGGATCCCATATCTCATGATATGGGATCAGCGAGACGGCTCCTTTTTCACTGGCCTGAAATCAGAGCAGGAAGCAGGCAAGAAAACATCATCTTGATCATAACCCTTAAGAACATATGGCTGTTAGGTAGAGTTTATCCTTCCTTTGAATGCCTTTGCACCTTGTTTTATTTAAAGCTAAGAAAAAAGTATGCACACTTAGAGGAGAATATTCCACTTGGCATTATTAGAATATGCATTTGCTTTTTAGAGGTTGAACTTCTCTGTGAAATTTAGGGACCCAAATATAACAAAACAATTGAGAAATTTAAAAAACAGAATCTAAGCCCCATTTTCCATATGGTCAGTGAAAAATATTGAAATCCTCATTACCAGAGGTAAATAAAATATTGATTATTCACTGTAAGGTAAAAGACAGATTTTGTAAGACAGTTTAATGGAATTCATGTAAAAAGCAATAAAAAAACCCTCAAAACACTTTTAAGAAAATGGCTGAAGACATCTAAACAATAAATTATGTTTAAGGAAACTGAATTAACAGGATCATACTACAGGTTAATTACCCTGTCAACATCTAAACAATATAGTATGCTAGGATAATCTTTTTTGCATAAACACACACAAAGAACTGATAAATGAAACATTTCAGAGTGCATTGCTGTGCCTTTCAAACCAGTAGTAGAAGCATTACAAATGCAATCACAAATACGCAGATTACTTGGTACAGAACACAGACAGAGAAAGACAGTCTGAGTGGGTGGTAGGGTGCAACACTAGCGAGCTATGTTACTATTTAGGATGATTTTTTTTTTCCCCCCAAGAGTCCATAATATATCACCATGACAGATTAAAAAAAAAAAAAAAAGGCTAAATAGGCCTTTTCTCCTTTCCTCCAATACGTCTCCCCTTGCCAAATCAAAAAAAGACCTTTATTTTAAAAGAAAAAAAAAAAGTGATTAGACACCTACAAAAAATAATGTTATCACTACTCAATTATCAAGTAACAGGCTATGCAAAGTGACCTAGAGAAATTACTTCAGCTATTGTGGAAAGATCAGAGTGATGAGGCATTACAATAATCCATCTATGATCATGTCTCCCTCTAGGGGTTTTATCTAATGACTAACATCTAAGGTTGATAAATATTATAAATTTTATTAGAGCAAGGGTAAAATGAATGCCCTTTTACAATTTTGGCTTTGATTCTGACTCCAGACAGGAATTTCATATGCCCCTCTAATTTGATAAGGATTGAATATGCCTCACTATTTGAGGGGAGGGAGAGTAAAACACAACTCACACAGGGAATAAGTTTCAGCTGGAGGCAAGATAGGTATTTTCAAGAACAGGGAACAGGAAAACAGCACTGGATAAAGATGTTCTGACCAGAGTCCACAGTAAGTCTTACTAAAAGGAACTATAAGAACGAAGAAAAGAGAAAACAACACTAAAGAAAAATTATGAGAAAATGCTAAAATCAACACAAAATAGCTGTAATATGGAAAACAAAATTAAATCAATTGCACAAACTGATTTGAGATTACAAATATAATTAACAAAGAGATGAGTATATTAAACAACTACACTAGTAAAAATAAATAAAAAGCACCAATTAAATACCACCACCCACCACAGTCTTAAGTCAAATCAACAATGGAGTCAAGGGAAAAACATTTGTTTGCTATCAGCCAGTTTGATCTCCTTGATCAATGTTACTTTCTTGTAAACTGCTGAGAAAAGCAGAAAAAAAGCCCATTTTTTTTGTCTGCAGTTGTCATCTCCTGCCAAAAGGAAGATAACTCTGCACTGGTCAGATCACAGGTGTTCATGAGAACAATGGGCAGAAAAACCTTTTCTTGTTTCCCCCAGAAAAACATAACTTCTAGCAACAAATGCTGAAGCATACATTGCTCTGACAAAACAAATTTTTCTGATACTTCTTACAGAGGCCTCCTAAACAGTGAACAAGCAAAAGTGTGAAGAATCTTTTTCACCTATTTTTCAATCAGAAAATGCTAACTTGTCCAAACATGAGCTTTGCATGGGTGAGCTGCTAGTCGTCCTTGACAGGCTGACCTGCTGGGCTTGAAGTGAGCCCCAGCACCTGCAGAGGCCTCAAACAGTGCAGGGAAAGGGCAGAGACCCAGTGCACCTCAGAGTGGCACTTTGAAACCCAAAATCTCTGAATTTGACAAAAACGCCCCTTGCTTTCTCTTCGTGGTGGCTATCAGAGACCCTGATGAAGCCAGATGACAAAGCGAATCCCAGTTGCTCACTGCCAGGCATTCCTCCCAGACTTGACATCCAGGCGTAGTGGCAGAGGGTGCCCCAAGAGAGAGGCGATGGGGAAGATGGCATCCGGGAATAAGGAGATGAGCGGTAGTCGCAGGCAGAGGCCTTCTCTCTGCCCCTGGACCTCCTCCTCCTCCTCCCACCTCCTGAGGGGAAAGCGTAAGGGAACAAGAAAGGGTTGGCGATATAGCTGGGATGGAGAGCCTGGAGGAAGCCCAGGACAGGCCTGTTATCAGTTATTTATGTCTTCCTCATATAAAGAAAGGCTCTGAGGGAATCAGGAGGGTGATAATTTGCAAACATTCCAAAATTGCCCTGTATAAAGAAACTGAGTTATTCACTAACTTCACTCTGGCAGGTGCCTACTTTGAGTGGTCATCCCAGAGACTTGGCTTAACTTATTGTAAAATAAAAATTTGAAGAAAAAAGCATTTCTTGGATGTTTGACTTTTTGATGTCGAAGCAGTCTTGTAAATTGTTATGATTGCTACTGCAGTACAAAGCAATGGGGGGAAAAGAATTGAAAGAAGAATATAGTCTACAGCAAGTACGGGTGAGCTGGTTAGTTTTTGCACTGTTTTAATGTATTTGATTGCATAATTGGTATCACTCAGAAAGCCAAAATTCTTTACAGAGTATATAATCTCCCAATGCAGAACTGCTTCCCATGTAGTGTGTTGTGTAAGGGTAGCCAGTATTTTAGGGCTAAACAGTATAAAATTACAATGTGTCCACCAGAAGGAAAAAACCCCATAAATTATGCTTTTTCAAATTGCTACTCTGATTCAATGTGCCAGTGTTCAACCTTGTATTCCAAGGGGGTATTCATTTGAATCAGTTTCAAAATCAAAACCACTAATGAAGATAATTAAGTATGCAATTGTTTTTACCTACAAAAAATGATCACTATAGAACAAAGCACGCAGTGTTACATTATCATTCTCACAGGACAGAAACTTCCATTAAATCAAAGCAGGGTTCCACAATTAAAAGAAAAGGTCCTCAGGTGAAATTATAAAAAGAAGAAGAACTCGCAAAGGAGTTGCATCTCTGGAAGGGGGAGAAGTGTGGGTTTTGGTGGAGTGCACTGTAGAGACCTGAGTGCACAGGCAAATGCTGAGTGGCAAATGCAATAGATGCAAGTGATGGGAGCCTTTAATCAGCTAAAAAGGAAAAATCTGTTTGTGATTTAAATGCTTACTTTTAATTGTGTGTTCAATAATGGATTGAATGAAAGGGTAGATATTCATGTGGGATAGGTGTTCCAGTTTGGGCTACAAATTACCAGAGTAAGATGTATAGGTAAGGTTCTTTTCCCTTATTTAAGCGAATAGAGGAGAAACTGAAAAACAAGACAAATGAATAATTGTCAACTTGGGGCCAAAAAATGTGCATCTTTCCTTCTTGAAGCAAGAGCCGATGCATATCCTCAACTCCACTCGTTCCTATCATAAAGAACATACTGCGAGAACACCAAAAGCAACGACAGAAATGAGAGAAGAGCCTTGGATTTATTTTTTCTCACAAAAATATTTTATGAGCAAGAGAAATAAAGATAATTAACTGTGTCACAGAGTTCTGAAAAACTGAATTAATCAATATCTGTATAGCTTTTCTCTTGACTGATTTACAAAATTATCACTTTTTCCATAAACAGAGTAATTGCAAGGATTCATTGGCTGAGATCTAACAGCTTTCAGTCTGGGGCTTGTCTGCAAACGCTGCAGCTGACCTAATGCTTTCTTATAGTGTCCTGCTGGCCACCACCGTCCTAATAGGACAACAGAGTTTTAAGAGTAAACAACAGCAAAGACTAGCATACTTCTCATTGGACCTGTGCAGGAAAGAGTCAAGATTTCAAAAAAGATCTCTTCCACACAAAGATGAATGTAAAACAGATCAAAATTTTCAGCAAAAGTAATTAAGTGGCAAGATGCTTCACAAAATTATATGAGGGTGTATTTTAGATCAGAGCAGTCAGCTACATTATGAGTCTCACAGTCTGGTCACTTCTCTGTCATCTTTCCCACATCTCAGATGAATGCTCTAATACTCAGGCAAGCCAGACCCTGCAAGACCTTTCATCTGGATGCAGAAAACAGCCAGGACACCCTTCTGGGATAGGTTCTTATTCTCTGATTTTTCATGTGGGTGACCTCCACTTGTGGTGAGTGAGTGAGCCCTACTGCCAGAGTTAGTCTCCCACCAGACCAAGCAAGCCTTCCAACCACCAACCTATAGGAAACTAGAGAAGGAAAAAAACCAAAATGTCAAAAGATTTGTAAATCCTGACCTCTCAGTTCTGTTATTCCACATCATGGTTATTAGTGAGTATCCTCAAAAGTGGCCCATAAAAGCTAAGTCAGCTAATTCCTCTCATGCCCTCAAGAAGCCTTCAGGAGCTCTCAGTAGTAACGATTACAAGTTCAGCGGGCTCCGGCATCTACAACCTGGAAGCAATCTTTGTTACCATAGCTGAAAGTTGACTCTGTTAAAAGTTTCTGTAAATCCAAAGCAGGGTTGAACATGTACCACAGAAAGTTCTATCCCAAAACTATGAGAGGAGAGAAAGGAGAAGGAAAACAGAGGGAAAGATCTGGATGGTGCCCAGCTGTATCCCACTCCCCCTCCATGCTCAGCCACTGTGGGGGAAAAGTATGTTCTCCTTGGATGGACTCGGCATTGGGAGAAACAATATTGCCCAAAAGAAAGATAAGAATGGAGGTCTGGGGCTCGGCTGAGCCTGCACAGCTTCTACCCAGACACCATCAGTGAGGTCATCCAGTCATGACATCACAGCATCATCCAGTCAAGTCATCACAAGCATGAGAATCTGAAACACGTGCTGACAGGCATCAGCATACGAAGCACAAAGTTTTACTGTAAGAAGTCACACGGAAACATTGCTAAATACCTTGGCGTTAAAAGAAAATGCGGAAAGAATTAGGTC
Organism: Pygoscelis adeliae; assembly: GCF_000699105.1. Taxonomy (NCBI): domain Eukaryota; kingdom Metazoa; phylum Chordata; class Aves; order Sphenisciformes; family Spheniscidae; genus Pygoscelis; species Pygoscelis adeliae. The sequence continues at coordinate 4,691,318 of NW_008825113.1, forward strand.
AAAGCTTCGGTGTCTATTTCCAAGATAGACACCGTTTTGCTCACTTGTTAGTCCCCGCTAAAGGAAAATGCAAAATCTGCCCACCAAGGCCACGAGGATAAGCAGAGCATGAGGATAAGCAGACCAACCTCTGCAGCGCTGCATGAAAAACAGAGTTCTTCCAGACACTACTAAAGAGACTAACAGTACTGGACTCTACTGTATTTCCTAATTAGGAAATGTTGAACAAAACCTGCAGTCTTAATGGTCCCAAGTCACCACCATCACCACTAGCACATCAAGGACAAAATATAATATTAGTGTGGTGCATCATTTGCATCACACATCATATAATATTGTGGTATAAGAGCATTACCATTGAGGAAGCATAAGTTTACTGCCCCCCACCTCCCCTCCATGATTCTTTCCCTTTCATCTCAGGCTTAACTGCAAGAGATATAACCAAGAAAGAGTCCTTATTCCATAAGTCTGCAGAAGCAGAACAAGTCAGGGCACCTGAAAATGCAGGAATGGAAAAAAATTCCTGAGTCAAAGGCAAGACAATACATAACCTTGCGAATGACTCTGAAGGGAGCAAACCCCCGACGTCTAGAAATGGCTCTGTGGAGCAAACCCTTGTCTGGATTAGAAACCCCTTCAAGAGCACAGCCACTTGGCATTTGGATTTCACTGTATGTTTTCAAACCACTGTAGAACATGTAGCACATCTTAAGCATTTTGCTGCACTAATGCTACTTCACAACTGTGCTAGATTTTTCCACCCATGGGGACAAGTTCTCAATTTGACTGTATTCTTTCTGACAGTTTGCCTGTCGTGTTAGACGATGCTGGCTTGGGCTGAGTCGCAGCAACAGCCCCACTGCAGAACAACAGCAGCCCTTCCCCATGCACCATACACAGCACCAGCAGAGGGACGCGGAGTGAAGAGGGCACAGCTGCCTGTCTTGCTGGAGGGATGTCTCTCAAGTAATGCAGAGTTCAAAAAAAGGAGAGGGAGAAAAAAAAAATGAGAAGTGAAAAAAAGGGAGAGGGAGGAAAAAGAGGGGGGGGACACACACCACAAAAACTACATAACCATTACTTCTGGTCAGCAAAAACAGCCAGTACCAACAGATCTAAGCAGATAGCCTCACTTCCACAAAGCAAAGAGTTGTTGTACATAATACTGACTATTTTAATACTGAAATTGCTGAAAGGTTCCTGAAGTGATTTGGCCTTAGTAAGCATCAAAATAAAACCGGTACTTATGTAGGCACTGAGTAGCTCAAATACTACAATACAACAAGGCATCATTAGCATTTGATTATTGCTCACTTTTTTCCTAAACTGCTTCTGAGGTCACCATGATGAACTAATTTTTGTTTAGATCTCACCAAATGAAAAGAAAGCAGAATGTACTGGCATTCATGGCTACTGCTATAGAAGATTAGAGCTATGACAAATAACTGCAACCTTAATAACAAACACACCAAAAACAAGACTAGGCGTTCACTCTACCTATCACTTGGAGGGGAAAAAAAAAAAAGAAAAAAAAAAAAAAAGACAGACCTGAAACAATCTTTCAGGATTTAATTTTGTTTCTTAACAAAACCAAACAAACTATAACTTATGGAATGCTCAGTACTTGAACAGCTGCAATCTAGCATTCTCTTTGTCATGGGTTTACTATATAATTCATACAATATAGCATGTACAGAAAATGTTAGCATTTCAAAATACACACAATCCATTACATTTCTTTTACTCGATGAGAGGTAAAATCTCAGGAAGTTGGGCTCTGCTGGGGGAGGAAAGGTTTTAAGAAGAAGAAATTAAATACATCTAGAATAAATTAAAATGACAACATCTCTCAATTTTTATATAGCATCTAAAATGGAGAAGAGATACTACCAACATAAAAATAAGCTCTCTAAGAGTATTTTAATATTCTGAATGATCCCACGATAACATTCAGAGTTTGGAAATGGCAAGTTTAGCATACTAATCAGTTGAGAAATAGAAATATATATGAAAGTACTATGAAGATGACTACAGAATGAGCATATAACACACATCTACATTTTAGATACTCTTGACAAAATACAAGACTAGCTTGCCTTGAAGGCCTCTTTGATTACCTGAAAAATAAGCACATGAAATGCTGAGCTGTGACTTGGAAATTCCTAGGTTCTCTTTTAGTCCCCCCATCAGGCTTCCTGTATTACATCAAGGTAATCACAAGCCTCAAAGCCCAACAACAGCAAAACGCAGCTTTCTTTGAACTTCAGTGAAATTTGAACACTTAAATACCAGTGACAATTTGTGCTTGGGCCTTTCCTGTGTTTTCCAGCAATTTAAAATATAAATAATAACATATCACTTCCTCACTCAAGTGCGATGAAAAAAAAAGTTTTTGCACCTGCTTTCCAGCAAATCTCTTAGGTTTTATAACATCATTAGATAAAGCAATATGCACCATAGCTGAACTTATAAATATCTACCAGTCCACTATGTAATGTTACCATCTTGACATTGTGGACTCAGCTTTCGTATGTATTTCTCTTCTCCAATTATATACAGTAAAACAGCTGGTCTACAGAAGCTTTTTGATAAGTGTATCCAAAGGTATATTAAGTAGCACCAATGACCTACGGTAAGGGACTGACCCAAGTGAAATATTGTTTAAAACTTACACCACTAAAGTAGCAGCAATATGTATCTCTCACTACATTGTTGTAAGTTCAGTCTAAACAAATCTGTTCCCTTCCAGCTTCCCTAGCAAAATACTTTACAAAGACCATGCCTTAAGAATAGCTGCACAGACTCATTTATTTTGTTATCACTTTTGGCAGTAGGATGACAATGTTCTACATAAATCTTAGCGAAAGGAAAAAGAATTCTTAAGTCTTCAGTTTCTTTAAAAAAAAAACCAATACCTTTTTTTGCATAACAGTAGAACAGGATGTTATACCAAATGTCCATATACCCATCATCTGTGCTCCAACAGTGGCTGATAAAGGATGTTTAGGGAAGAGTCTGTCACAATCCTTTCCTAGTGGTGACAGCTAATTTGAAGTCCAATATTACACAACTAGCTAGAATTACCTTTTCTGTTTACAGTGTTCTGCACTCATTTTCTTCCCCCACATGCCATTTTATTCCCCATTATTGCATGACATTTCTAACTCTTTCCAGCTCTACTTACGGGCAAGTTGGGCTATCTTGAATACTCTTCCATCAGAAGACTTTAATATTTATAAACCTATTCAGTTTATTTATGCATATGTTGAACAACCCATAAACCAGCACAGTTCCCTGACAGTGTTTTCTCTCCAGCATGAAAATCAATTAATTTTTTCCTATTTCTTTTCTAGCCTATCATTAATCTACATGATTAGATTACCCCTCTTACCCCATGGCATCTTTCTTTCATACTATTTGTAATGACGCTTTGATTAACTCTTTTTAAAGATCTAGTTATGTTATACAGACTACATTCTCCTTGCCCAGCTGCTTCGATTCCCTCCAAAAAAATTGCAATAATTTGCAAGGCATGGCTTTCCTTGCTAAGGCTGTGTCGGATTTCTTTCCCCAATACATTGTATTTACCTATGTGTTCTAAAAACTTTGTTCTTTCTTAAGACCTGCTAGCCTATAGTTCTCTACCTTAGTCCTTTAAAACAACAAAATGCCCTGACATTAAGTACCTAAAGAAAAATAGCAATTCTAAGTCAATATAAGCAAAAGGTTACAGCAGTCACCATTTCTCCAAGTAATTATACATCTATTTTTATTTATAACTCTTGAAGGACTCTCACCCATGGATGGTGATTCATTGGCATTCAATGGATTAGTTCCTTCTAGAATTTCTTCCATTTGCAAGGACCCTCGAGACACAAGGTGCACAAAGTGATTGGGTTTTCTAGGTAAGCTGTACAGCAAAATCTAGCATGCTTATCCCAGCAATGGACTGAAAAACTGCTCCTGTGAAACCTAGCCGTTTGCAGGCAGTTTAGGTCTTGAGAACTGCCAATGCAGACAGATCATGCAACACGTGCAGTAGGTCTGACATGTCTAGTTTTGGATCTTCTGTACACTACATCTGGGAGCACAGAGCAACCAAACACTGACAACCCCAACCTTAAAACATCTCTGCTGGTAGGAGTATCATAACTGAGAAAGTCAAGGAGAAAGTTAGTGCAGAGAATTCATGTGGCTTTTCTGTAACAGCTTTACCTCCCTAAATACTTCCTTTGCTCCTTTATCCCCTAATACCTGCTTCTAATACCTCTGTGTACTCTCCTGCTTAACCACGTGCAGGTGGTGTGTACAGGAAAGAAAACACCTAATGTCTGGCCCTTTTAGAAGTTTTAAATATTATTTTAAATTAATTTTCTAACATCAGTTCCTTGAGGATTAAGTTACTTTGTGCCAGATGCCCATTTTCAAATACTTGGGTTATTTGGGAATTTTTTAGGTTCACTATTTTTCACCTTGACTTTATCACCATTTGTCCAAGATTGAAGGATTGAACATGGACGTTCTTCAAGATTTTGGCCCTGGAAGACAAATTCTCACCAATCGTGTTCTTCCACGCTTGTCAACTCCCCCTATCTTTAAGTTTCAAGTCATCTGTTTTCTTGTCCTGTTTTGGTTTGTGTCACACCCCAACTTACCTTCAGAGATTTCCCTTTCCTACCACAAATCTTACTCCTTCTTTCCAACACCTTTTTTTTTTCAGTTCAGCTATTGAGGCTGGGCAGATGATACAAGAGCCTACAAGAAAAGGCTAAGTATAGAGGTCCTATTGTTCAGCCTTTTATTAAAACAGTCTACTTCCAACAAGTCTTGCCCTATTGTTTCCTCTGTTGTTGGTATTTCTTATAATGCTACAGCTGCAGCTCCTACATCCTATGCCAGACCAGGGCAAAAGCAGTGAGGAAGCACCTTCCCTGGAAGCTCCCAACCACGGCATGTACCTTTCACCCATCAGCTTCATGGACAGCATTCAAACTGGCGCGACCAAGCTAACCCTAACAAGCTGCAAATACACCTTTTCATTCATCAGTCAGATTAAATCATAATATTTAAGGCTTAATAAAATGACTGTATGTGGCAAAATA
>NW_008825113.1:4696461-4701474 GCF_000699105.1 Pygoscelis adeliae
CTAATTAAGTATCTGCATCATATAAATTGACAGCAATGTGGATTCTGAAGCAGAGTTTAAAGTGTAAATAATGATGAGATAAAAGAGATCTTTTGAGCAAAATCAAAATATCAAGTAGTCATTATGTGTAATCACTATCACAATTTAATGACATTTTGTGCTGGAACAGGAATATGAACAGGAATTAAAGTGCCTATTACTTTTTTTTTTTTTTTTTAACCGTATGTTTGTCCCAACTGGTTAACAAAGCATCAGCCTTCATTTCTGTCTTCAGCAGGTCAGTCTGGTGCAAACACAGTATCCAAGCCAACTGCAGTGGCAATGAACATGAGGTGTGAGGAGGCCATGTTGTGGCAAAGATTCTAGTATTTATCCCTTTAAACTTGCTGTATCTGTAAGCAACAAGGTTAAGACTGGAAAGCCACAATAGGAGTCTGCTATCCCATCACGCAAGCAAATCCACACCTAATATATATGGGTAACCACAAGCAGATGTGACAGAGGAATACACAAACCCTAATTAAAGGGGTAAAGGGGAGGCAGATGAAGGAAGAATAAAACTCCTTTGCTCCCATAGACCTGACAAGCAGCAGTGTTCAAAGGATAATTAAAATAGGAATCCATTTTGTCCAGCAGGCAGTAGGTTTGCAACCATCAGTAAGTTCATTGACTGTAGTAGGTTTCTTGATAACAAGTATTTCTATGACTAGCATTCCCCAAGGGATCAAGTCCTGAAAGTGGTGTTACTAATATTTCAATACAGCACTGAGAAACCAACATGAGAAAAACGAAGTAAGTAAAATAGAAGGCCGGGAAAACTCAGTGATGAAAAATACTGACTTCCAAGCTGTTATTTCACCTAAAACTTTACGTGAAAGGGACAGAACACAAAGGACATGTTAATCAGAAAACACTTTATGTAATCTTTAGAAATATCAGACTGTACAGTAGCATCAGTTGAGTTCAGAGCATAGACTAATACCACAGGTATCCCTAGGGCCTGTTTGCATATCCTAATACAGAGCTCTTGATGTACGAGAGCATGTGAGTCAGTGACCTCAATTTTGAGGGTCAAACCAGAGAAATATTTTTCATCTCCCCTACTCTCCTTTCTTCATCCAGATTTTTCAGAAATTTCCCCTTTTCTGCATATGTCAAAATGGGGGGCGGGGAGAATTGGAATATTTTTTTCTCCCTCCAAAAACCATGCTTCTTGAAATAGACAATATCTCTATTCCACCATTCTGGGAATGGTAATGTGAACAGTGGGAAGGTATCTGGCATTATTGGTTATGATCAGCTTAAGCCATTTCCTTGCATGAACTGAACACACAGATAAGATGAGCTGATTGGTAAATTAAGAAAGGGAGAAATAATATTCTCCCTTAGCGACAGAGTTGTTGAGGAAAGAGTTTAAAAAAAAACAGAACAAAGTACAAACACTTAAATTTTCTCATCAAAAAGTCTGGAATTTTTCACTTTGTTGTATCACCTGCAAAGGTGTACACTCCAAACACCTGTTACATTAAAACAGGCAAATTAATGGCCAAATGTACAATGCTTGGTATCATAAGGATTATTTTGCTAGATCAAACTAATGGCCCACCTGCAGCGCTGCATGGCTGGAGATGACAGTGCAAGAAGCCGCAGACATACAGGTGCATAATCATCACACCCCCACGAAGGCCTTAACCCTATTTTCTTCTCTGTAGTTAAACCACAGGAGAATTGGTAGTTTATATTCTCGCCATAATTTTTTGCGTTAGCAAACTTGGGATATTCTGGCTACCAGTAGAGAATTTCACTCCCTCTTTGGCTGTTCTAAGGTTCCCAGCTTTAAAATAAAAATAAGATAAGATAAAATAAAATAAAATGCCAGCCAACCAAACCATCCCATCCCCTATATACTTCACATCCAGATTCATTCAATTAAAAATACTCTCAATTAAACATTCCTAGCTAAATTGTCAGGCACTACAGCATACGGACAGCTAGTTTAACAATCTTTTCAGCAAAATTCTGAACATTTTGGTTTGCTTTGTTATTCCATAGTGAAACTGAACACTTGGCTTAAGCCTGTACCTATTTTTAATGGCCTGTTTTTACTCTCCCATTGATCTGTTGTCATGTTTAATCAAGACGACAAAAAAAGAGTAGCAAGTAGGGTAAGCTTCAAGTACTGCACATTTAATTACATGAAGGACTCGGTGGGGAGGAAGGGGATAAATTGACCTTTGTATCAGTTTTCATGAGCTTAGATGTCCTTTTTAGCCTCCCAGAATGTTATCCCTGAAAGTGGGGAAATAAAGTGATTCTATGTTTGAATTAAACAAAAGGCCACCCTGGGGAAGGGTCTTACTTTTGCATATGATTTTCTTTAGAATATTATTATCCAATTAAAAAATAGAATAAAAATTTGAGAATACAGGTGACTGCAGAAGGGTAGAACAAGAACAGTGGCAAGCAGGTATTTTTAGGTTTTTCTAGTCAATGATTCACCAGCACAGCACCTCCCCATCCTGAGCAAGATGCACACACGCACAAATATAAGAACTATTTTTCACATTATTTAAAACATGAACAACACAACAGCAGGATGTATCATACCATGCAGATATACTGCATATAGAAACCTGATGCTTTCATTGTTCAGCGGGTATGACAGTTTCAACAGGGATTTTAAAAGGGCCTTCAATTCTGTATTTTTTATCCTTAAGAAGCTTGGAAATAACCTTCTTTCTTTGAGATTCCTGCCCTTGGGATCTTTATTCTGTGCGCATATGTCTCACTAATAAACAAATGCAATTGATCTGGTGGGAAAGAGGCAAGCAAATCATGCTACACAAATCACAAGCACTACACCAGACTATTTTAACTGAATGCTGTTGGTTAAAAGTATAATTAGTTTCTCTCTTTTTAAAATGCACAAATAAAATATCAGATGACTATTAGAACTACTTTGGGGATGGCATATGAGCCCCAGTTTGTAGTTCTCAGCAACCTATCCTCAGATGATGTCATAAGTCTCTTCTTCATCTGAAATGTTAAACTTGGAGAATAGATCTTACGTCTAAGAAACTAAAAATGATCAGAAAGAAAATAGCCCGAATTTCCCAGTGAGACCTGTGCAAGCAGGAAAAGCACTAAGTTGTATATATTTTGTTGACATCTAAGTACAGCTTTATAGTATGCAATAATGATCATTGATATTGTTTATGTGGCTGAAATTTGGGTTTATCCTGATAGCAAGCACAGATAACATTCATAACAGAAAGCAAGGGTATACCTAAACAGCTCGTGTGGATTTCAGAGTATTAATAAAACAGCAGATTTAGCAACTACATTCTGCCAACCCTCTGTAAATGCTAGAATTTTATACAGACTTTCTGCAAAGCATATGTGTGTTAACTTTCAATAGAATGGTAGGATGATTCATTAACCACGTAAAGGACAAGAATATATTTGATGTTAAACCTGGGGACAAAGTAAGAGAAATGAATATATAAAAAAGTCTTAATCTCAGTTGGTTTGCTATAGACCTCATTCTTAAAGGAAACATATCTTTACAAAACAATTCTTTATTACAGCACAGTATTTATTACAATTGCAACTGTATGTTTTAATCACATGAGAGGAGGGTTTCCCTAGGGAGGTTGAAGACCTATTCAGACATCATAACTTTCTGCAGTAGACACCAGAAAGTTCCTTCACAAGAAGCAGTCTGAGAGCAACCATCTAAGTGGAAAAAATAAACTCAGAAGCAACACTGTTTTCAGGTCTACATAAAGACTCTAGAATTGGTGTAAAGGAGGGGAATGGAGGCAGATGGGCAAATACTGTATGAATTGCGTGAGGATTTACTGGAAGGACTAAGGTAGCTGCAAATACCACTATGGGCATTGCCCAGTCTGACACGGGCATGCACCTCTAGTCATGCAAAAGAATAAAGAGGTGCAGCTCCCCTCTCCCTAGATCAGGGCAGCATCAGCCTTTGCAAAACATAGGAGCGGCACAGCTGTGTACCTACACTGCAGTCACTGCTGCGACTGCAGCTTTGCACAGGCCCGTGCAAAACTCATTTTAAGCCATCTCACATCGCAGCAGGAGTTTTGCTGCAGCCCAAGGAGGTAGTCTATGCCAAGGGTGCACGGAGCCTGTGGGCCAGTCACAATGGGGTGCTTTTGCCACTCATTCCCAGTTAGGCTTACTTCAACTTACTTTGATGCTCAAGCAGGTTTAACTGCTTGGAGCTCCCCTACATTGTGGCTACCCTGCAACCACTGAGCCATTCTGCTACCAAGTAAACTATTTTAAAGTTTACTTTGCAATGCCTACACTGAATTACTTCCTAACTTCAGGTGTACCTTTGCTCCAGGAAGCTCAGCCACCGGTGGCAACCCTTCCACCATCTGGCTACTGGTGCCACCCTTCTGGTGGCAAATCACACAAGATCTGTCTTGCTGAGCAAGTGATGAAATGAGAGCCTTATTCTCATTCTGCACTAATAAAAAAGCCAACGTTTTCCCTCTGTACATAACTGAGGTGCTGAAGGTGAAGTAATGTAAAAACTTCTCACAAAATCTGATTGCTAAGTGTGTTTTATTTATTAGCATGGTCACCTAAGGCATCATCTAAACTACATTTAATCTTAAAAGTTAGACCAAGATTTTAACTGTACAGTACTTAGACCTTTGTACAAAGAGCATTATGCAAATGCTATCGCAAGTAACAGTACAGGATGGAGTATGGGGAAGGCTCAAAATGGGGGAAGAAAGAAAAATAAAAGCAAAGGCAAGCATAGCAAGAGAGGTACAAAACAAACATCCTGGAGACTAAAAATGACAGAACATCGCAGTTAGCTTGCATCCTCACAAACACTAGCCCAGTATTTTAGGCAGGAAGATTCTTTAGAGATCACTTTCTAATTTGAATTAGAGGCATATACACATGTGCAAATAAATGGGGGTGCTAGAGCCAAGAAAAAGCTCCAAATAACTTCAGTCCTCAGCAGGA
>NW_008825113.1:4701495-4703691 GCF_000699105.1 Pygoscelis adeliae
AGGAAAGCATGAATTGTGATGAGGCAATGAAACACTGTTAAGAACTGTGTTTCCCTATACATCCTGCAGGCATCACCTTGGACTGATCTCAGGACCACACCCATACACAGGAAGGACTCCCCAGCTCCTGCAGGAAAATCCTCAGGTGTCAGGAACTGCACCTGGTTATCGACATAACAACAGCCCAGAGAGACATGTGCGTCACATGTGTGATGATAGATACCTCATACCAGACAGACTTTACGTTTTGGGGGAAATTTCCTATACAAGCTGAGTATAGGGAACTTATCATCATCTCATGTCTTTACTCAAATTTAAAGACCAGAGATCTCTGTCAAACAAATGCAAAGCATAATTTAGTTAATAAAAAAAAAATTTTACAAGATGAGATATGTTTCTTTCTTTCCTTTCTTTACACTTGTCTTCTTTTCCTGTCCATACCTAGGTTTAGTTCTTTTCGTTGACCTTATTTTTTCTATTTCTGGGATCTTCCCAGTCAGGACGATTAGGAGATTTGCCATCCATCCCGTCAGAAAACAAAGAGAGATTTTATAACATCACTGCATTCTTCATTTTTGACAGAAATTTTTCAACCAGCTCTCCATCTTACAAAAAAGAAGGGCTGTTTTTATATCTGCTAACCTCTCGCTCCACAATACTTTGTGGTTGTGAGCTGAGCAGGCTATATACTGAGGAAAGAGGTATTTATCTTCTCTATGCTATACGTTTTCTACATCTTTCACCTCGGTCATGTCACCTCTTCAACTAAAGAACTGTAATCATACTATTGTCTCTCCCCATCACTTGGAAGTGTCCTTTCATTTTCAATCATTTGTATTGTGTCTGTGGACTTCTTTTAGAAATGGGGTGTACAAAACTCACTGCTAGATTAATTCAGGGCTCAGTGAAGTCAAGTGGGAGTTCTGTCATTGATTTCAGTAGTGCTAGGATATCATTCAGTATTTACACAGACTCATTTCTTCTTGCCATTTATTCCCACACTCTTTTGAAAATACATGCTATTTCTTTTTCTGAGAGCATCCAACAGCAAGCCTTCCTTCTGCTGTCAACCTCCATTTGGTCTGCTTTGCTTGCACTACTATCCTTTCTTTGTCGACACCCTGTATTTCTCTACTTGGATCCTAGTTCATGATCCTGAGCAGGAAATTTTGGTTTTGTTTTTTTCTTCCTGTCCTGGCAACACCAATAGACTGCTCAGGGTTCCCGAGCAGAGGAGAACAGGCAAGAACTGTGGTACACAGCACAATAAATATGGCCAGCGATCCTATCCAGTGGCATTGCCTTCTCTGAGATCTACCAGGAGGAGACCCACTCCCCAGAAGAACAGTTTTGACTCCTCCTTCATTTCTCTGCTGTCCCTCAAGCTGCACTAACCTACCAGCAGTAAGGAGACAAGGAAGCCCTGTGTGCACAGACAGCAGGTACCAATGCCATATATTTCTGTGGCCTGGCACATCAGACCCACAGGAGTATAAGGCTCTAGTAGACACCAGTGCACAGTGTACCCTAATGCCATCAAGCTATATAGGGGCAGAACCCATCTGTATTTCTGGAGTGATAGGAGGATCCCAACAGCTAACTGTATTGGAGGCTGAAGTAAGCCTAACTGGGAATGAGTGGCAAAAGCACCCCATTGTGACTGGCCCACAGGCTCCGTGCACCCTTGGCATAGACTACCTCAGGAGACGGTATTTCAAGGACCCAAAAGGGTACGGGTGGACTTTTGGTATAGCTGCCTTGGAGACAGAGGAAATTAAACAGCTGTCTCCTTTGCCTGGCCTCTGGAAGGACCCTTCTATTGTGGGGATGCTGAGGGTTGAAGAACAACCCATGCCAATCGCTACCACAACAGTGCACTGGCAACAATATCGCACCAGTCGAGACTCCCTGATTCCCATCCATAAGCCGATTCGTCAGCTAGAGAGCCAAGGAGTGATCAGCGACTCGCTCACCCTTTAGCAGTCCCATATGGCCAGTGCAAAAGTCTAATGGAGAGTGGAGACTAACAGTAGGCTATCGTGGCCTGAATGAAGTCACAGCGCTGCTGAGTGCTGCCATGCCGGACATGTTAGAACTTCAATACAAACTGGAGTCAAAGGCAGCCAAGTAGTATGCCACAATTGATATCACTCATGCATTTTTCTCAATCCCTTTGGCAGCAGAGTGCAGGCCACA
>NW_008825113.1:4705989-4715326 GCF_000699105.1 Pygoscelis adeliae
AAGTGCAGCAATGATAGAACCAGACAAGCGCAGCGATAATGGAACCAAAACTGGCTTCAGCATGCAACAATGCAACACCACACACCACGTCTCCTGCCCTGAAGGACTGTTAGGACAGGTGGAGCCCAAAGTCATGGACTAAGTGAACTCAACGAACATTCTAGAGCGATGGCCCATAGACTAAGGGAATGATATCTGCGTGTATATATCAAAATACAGGAAAGGTGGTGGTGATTAATTGGAATGTATTGGAAAGTGGGGGACCTGGGCGTGACATAGATGGTATAGAATAACGGGTGGATACTTTCCTGGTTTCAGCTGGGGTAGAGTTGATTTTCCTCCTAGTAGCTGGTACAGTGCTGTGTTTTGGATTTAGTATGACAATAATGTTGATAACACACCCATGTTTTAGTTGTTGCTAAGTAGTGCTTGCACTAAGTCAAGGACTTTTCAGCTTCTCATGCTGCCCTGCCAGTGAGAAGCAGGGAGGGGGGCACAGCCAGGACAGCTGACCCAAACTGGCCAAAAGGGTATTCCATACCATATGATGTCATGCTCAGTATATGAACTGGGGGAGGGGGGAGCTGGCCAGGGCAGGGTAACTAGCTCGGGAACTGGCTGGGCATCGGTCAGCAGGTGGTGAGCAATTGTGTTGTGCATCACTTATTTTGTATATTCTTTTATCATTATTATTATTTTCCCTTCCTTTTCTGTCATATTAAACTGTCTTTATCTCAACCCATGAATTTTACTTCCTCCCCCCCCAGTTCTCTCCCCCATCGCACTGGGCGAGGGGGAGTGAGCAAATGGCTGTGTGGTGTTTAGTTGCCTACCGGGTTAAACCACAACAGTTTCCCAGGCAAGCTTCAGCCACTTGCCCAGAACAACAGGGACAGCGAATGCATGGTGTTAAGTAGGAGACAGAGAGACATGCTCTGTTTTGCATCAGAACTCCTTGCCTGACCAGCACTGGTTTACCCAGCAGTGCCAGCTTGCCTGCCCTCATCCCACATCCTTGTGGAGCTCACAACAGAGGCAGGTGAGCCCCTACCCATTGCATAGCCACCTCTGCTCAGTCATCATAGCTCCATCCCACCTGTGCTAGCAGAGCAGACTGCTGTGGGGCCAAACATAAACAAGGAGCACAGGGCTTCACAGGTGCCCATGGGAGGATAGGGAGGTCACCCAGCCTGGGCACCCTAAGCCACTTCGAGATATCCGAGAGACACTGTGATACAAAACTGAATTTTGGTGCCTGAAGGAGCAGGACTTACCGCACTTGAGTTTTGCCCACACTGCTGAGGAACTTTGAGGTTCCTCTATGGACCATGCTGAGAATTTATAACACAAACACACTGGTAGCTGAAAACTAGCCAAGAGCACTCCACAGATGAGAGTTGTCTGTACATAGACAAACAGCTGGTAGGTAAAGAGCGGAAAGTCAAACTTAAGCATATTAAGTTTCTGGCTTTTGAAGGCCCAGTAAACATCAGTCTAATGCAAATACAGTCTTGCCTCTTTGATGCATTCAAGGCTAAAGCCTCAGAAGCTCAGATTCCTTTGTGATTTTACAGTGTAGAGTCAACATAAACTAACGTTTTGCACACAAAAGAATTGTTACTTTGAAGAAATGCCTAATGCTGTTAAGAAAGACACACTAGTTTAAAAAAATGCATTTTTACAAATAGATCATTCTTAAAGGATGTGTATTGCCTACATGGAACATGCATTTTAACTTATACATAACTGACACTTAAATGCCTTGTTATTGTTGACTTCCCTGAGTACACACAAACACACACTTTTTCCTGGTCTTAATATCTCACCGGATACGACTTCCTCAGTCCTATTTGGCATAATGAGGAGAAAATGCTTTGAAACCAAATGAGGGGAAGAAAATAATAAGGCTACACACATTATGCTTTTACTAACTTTAATGGCAATTAGGCACAGAAATGATCTGCCTAGGGAGAGAATTGAGGGACTGTCATTAGACGTGTTAAGAGTATGATCAATACAATACTTGAGGGACTAACACAAGATGGAGGGGGGGGGGGGGACACATAAAAAAAGAAAGAAAAAAGACCCAACACATTTCTTGCTCCAATTAAAGAACAAACCAAACGACCCAGGAAGTGGAGAACAGAATTTAGGCCCAGAACCTAAAAATATAGAGCAGCATTTTTATCTAGCTATAGAAAAGAAACAAATACGAAGCCAAAAAACAGTAACTGTTTTTTTTTAAACACTGAAGCTCACCTGGTGTTAAAGGCAGAAAGCAGCAGCTATTTTTGTGTTTCTAAACCCACTTAATGCATTTTCTAGTGGTTCATCTTCTAGCAGTATGCTTTTTGTGCATTGTACTTCAAGTGACTCCACTTAAATAAGGTCTTTGAACTGACCTTGTAAAAGTCTTCCCTTAGAAATGCACAGATAGAAATGAACTTTAAAGGTCAGCCTTATAGGGGAGAAAAAAAATCTGGTTTCCAAGCTGCAGCTTATATGTGCAGGTAAGGGGTGACTGCTTTGCTTGCAAATGAGAACTGTAAAACGGAAGCAGACTGATTTTCATTTTGGTTAAGGAAACCTAAGCTAAAAATCCTAACAGACTCCTTATCCCTTTGCCACAAACAGATTTTACTGGAGAAACAGTCCAACTGGACATGCACTTTTCAGCCAAATCAGTCATTTCAGATTCACGTGCAGAGCCATGGCAGACTTAATGAGAGGACAGCAAACGCACCTTCCCTCCTAAGACCTGCATCCTGTCCTACTCAAGGACACTCAAGGAGTCGCCTACAGCAAGAAGAATGCCAAACTTTTCCATGGTCAAAAGGGATCATTTCCACAGAGCAGTGCTAGCAATACACAGTACAAAAAAAAGATTTGCAGAGCAAATACACAGCTTTTCTCTTGCTAGCCACAGACTGTGCACAAGGGAGAGGTACAGGTGCCTTTCCGTGCCTCACAGCACGGCCGGTGGTGGGATCACCATCGGCACAGAGGGTGCCAGTGCAGCGGCTGGGGAGATGCAGGACCACCATGGCCTCTCTGCACCTTTCCCATCCAGGGCCACATCCGTCCTCCTCTCAAAAGTCATTGGCCCAATTGAGGAGAAAAATAATTAGTTTCACTCTACTTCCTGCTAATTAAAGAGTGTATAATCTGCCAAACGATGTACACCCTCATGTTGGCTGTGGCCTGCTGCCTCCCCCTGCTATCACAGGCATACTCACTCTGAGGCAGGCAGTGAATGGCTTACCAGTGACAGCTGGCAAACCAGCCTCTGGGAATAAAACATTTTAGCACTTCATAAATTTCTAACAAGGTTTCAAATTGCTTCAGTTTCCCTCCACTCAGCTCTGTCAGCCTAGCAAAGGAGTTGGGGGGGGAAGAAGGTGAACACTAATTAAATCTGCAGGAGAAAAGTACAACCAGTAAGATAGTTCATTATTTTTAATAAGTAGCAATTAGACCACAACTCCAAGGAAAGTTGGATTCTTCCTGTGATCCACTGGCAGCATGGGAAAAACAAAATATATTCTTCTGCCTCAAATTTTTAACATAGGAACAAGTAAAGCGCTTTAAAGTGCAGCTGCATGACATGTTTAAACTTAATGGAAGGTGACACACAACGCACTAAAAACTTGAAGGGAACATGCAGCATAGTTGGCGTTAATGTTAAGGTTTCATATCGCCATTCAGATAACAAACGGTTTCCAAATTCCTCCATGAAGCTGCCATCAGGATAAAAAGCTGTATTATCATTATTATTACTGATTAGACAATATACTACATTACACTGCATCTGACATCCTGCCCATAGGAATATAGCTAGAATAAAAATAATAGGATGCAAACAGCTATTGATCTTATTTATAGCACACTACCTCACAGGTGTAAGCCAGCAACTCTCCTTTCAGTATGAATATAAAAAAACAGAGGGATTGATTTAGAGGCCAAATGTCCCAGAAAACCAAATATTTATGCATTTGACAGTACAGAAAAGTTGTAAAAAGTAGAGATTTCACATGGAAAATAGGATTATGGGAAAGAGGTAAGAAGAAATAGGTACTAGAAGAAAATAGAACAGATGCGTTTAATAGGAAATAAACACCGCAGTAGAATAATAGTGCCACATTGTTAGAGCTATACTTCTCCTTCGGCCAAAATTGACCCTTAGTGCATGTGTCCTCATTTTACTGGTAGTGGAAACAAAAAGCCAGTATCTGTGAACAGATTGATTCATTTTCATTATATTTAGCTCTGCAAAGAATGGTGCTGCTTTCAACTTGAGAGAGAAAAAAAAAGAGCAGAGGCAGAAAGGTACCAAATCTGGGCTGTGTCACACATAAGAGTCTTCCAGTACAGTGCAAAATCCTGCAGGAGGGAACCGAAGAGGAAAAAATACCTAAACCCAAAAGGAATGCACAGCAGAGCAGATGCTTTTATTTTTGCAGGAAGAAAGAATTTGCCATCAGGACCACCACTTGCTGTGTCCTCTTCTCAGTGGAATCTCTAAACACAGATGTCTCTTCCAGAAAAAGATATTTATCTGAAAATATGTTTACTTTTAAAGGAAAGTTGAATATTGACAGAAAAAGGCATGCTGTCAAATATTTAGGCAACTTCATTAGAAAAGGCTGAGGCACTGAATGCCTTCTTTGCCTCAGTCTTTACTAGCAAGACCAGCCTTTAGGAATCCCAAGCCCCAGAGACCAAAGGGAAAGGCTGGAGCAAGAAAGATGTACCCTTGGTGGAAGAGGATCAGGTCAGGGAATACTTAAGCAAACCAGACATACATAAACCCCTGGGCCCTGGAGGGGTGTAGCCATGAGTGCTGAGATGGATGGTTGGCCCCACATTGTGAGGCCACACTTGATAATCTTTGACAGGTCACGGCAATTGGGAACCATAACTGAGGACTAGAGGAAAGCAAATGTGACTCCTATCCTCGAGAAGGGCGAGAAGGAGGACGCTGGGAACTACAGGCCACTTAGCCTTATCTCCATCCCTGGTAAGGTGATGGAGCAGCGAATCTTGGAAACCATTTCTAGACACGGAGGACAAGAAGGTGATCAGGAATAGTCAGCATGGATTTACCAAGAGGAAGTCATGCTTGACCAGCCTGATAACCTTCTACAGTGAAATGACTGGCCTGGTAGACAAGAGGAGAACAGTGGATACTGTCTGCTTAGACTTCAGTAAGGCTTTCGACACTCTCTCCCATTAGATCCTCAGAGAAGCTGAAGAAGTATGGGCTGGAGGAGCAAACAGTGAGGTGGATTGAAAACTGGCTGAACAACTGCACCCAGAGGGTGGTGATCAATGGAACAAAGTCTCGTTGGAGGCCTGTAACTAGTGGTGTACCCCAGGGGTCAATACTGGGTACAGTCCTATTCAAGACCTTCAGTAATGATCTGGATGGTAGGGCAGAACATACCCTCTGCAAGCCTGCAGATGACACAAAACTGGGCGGAGTTGCTGATACACCAGAGGGTCGTGCTGCCATCCAGAGAGACCTTGACAGTCTGGAGAATTGGGCTGACAGGAACCTCATGCAGTTCAACAAGGGGAAGTGCAAAGTCCTGCACCTGGGGAGGAACAACGCCATACACCACTACATGCTGGGAGCTGCCCAGCTGGAAAGCAGCTTTGTGCTTTTACTACATACAGTGCCAGGGCCCCCTTTTGGGAGAAGCAGATAGCAGTGGAGGGGTCCAACTAGTTTAGGTTAAGTATTGCAAAGAGTTTTGACTGAGGAAAAAAAAAACGCAAACTTATCCCCCCGATAAGTTCAAGCCATTTGGCCCCAAGTTTAAGACAATATTCAAATTAAGTTACACTATAATGTTTCATCTGTAAATTAATTTCACCTCCTTTTTCCTAACTCAGAATTTCATCCACAAAAACTGAACAAACTTTTCTTACTCATTTCTAACATTTAATTTACTAGAAAGAACTCACAGTTCATGCAATTTTATTCTGTTCCTGCTTCAAAGATAGATACAAGCAGGAGGGGTGTTAACAAGCAGAGAAGAGACAGGGAAGAAGGTGAAAGATGTAAGAGGAAGAAAGGGAGGAAGAGAAGAGGATGAAAAAAGGGGCAGGGGGAAGTGAAAATGAAAACAAGGCAAGAGAATAGTTGTTATGAAAATGCATACAGCATTTCTATCAGATTTTAATTCTAAAAGAGATCAGAATTCTAGACTTAGGCCAACTGAACTAAATCCAAAACCTTTATTTCACTGCCATTTCTCAGGCATGGACCCAAGAGTCCTCAACAAGACACCTTCTGAAAAACAAGACCACCACCAAGCATGACCTCATCACTTTGCTGTGAAAATAAATGGCAAATATATCCTAATCTCACTTTTGCTCTTAGTTTGTCAACTTACCCAAGAGACTGCTCAAGCAATAAATATGGAGACATTCAGTGCTAATTTGTGGTGGAGACCTGGCTGCTGCACTGTATGTTTTCTAGCTGTAGGATTTCAAGCAAAGGAGGTGCTAGTCATTTCAGCCATAGTACTGAAAGTGCAAGTCAGCAAAATTCAAGCAAGAAATAAGATACACTTAAAACAAAGAAACAAAACCGAGAATCATTAGCCATTGGGACAGTGCACAAAACTGGTTACTGAACTGCTAATCACTTGGAGTCTTTCAATCAAGACTGGCTGCCTATGTAAGCTGGGCCACCAATAATCATGTATTAGCTGTATGGAGGGGAAAAAAATCTTAGGGGGAAAAAAAAGTATTAAAAAAAAGTGTTCAGGAGACCTGGAGCTGCTCAGGAAATAAATCTTCTGTGTTATTAAATAATGGAAGAGGCAATAACAATTTTAAAAATGACCACTTCTTCTACCCAAATGAGGGTATAAAGGAAAAATTTTATTTTGCTCACAAACAAGAAAAAAATTCATACAGAACATTTTTATTCTGAACTAAAAAAAATAAAAATTAAGTTTTGTATTAAAGATGGCACAATGGAACCTGCTAAATTTATTCTGAAAGTATACATAAGGGTTCATCTACACTCATTTTTGTTGCACTCTTAAAAGAAGTGATATAAAAAAATGCAACTTTAATGAATGTGTTGTTTAATTAGAACTATGTTTTTAATGTGGAGAACTATTTTGACAAAGTTTTGACAAGTTACACCTGGAGCAAGTCTCAATAGCAAATACAATTAAGAAAAGAAAGTGATCATGTATTAGTAAGGGGGGAAAAAAGGGCATTTTGGGTTTACTCCAATAAGAACAGGATTTTCTTTTACCTCAATTTTTGCAGTTGCTAAACTAAAAAAAAAAAAAAAACAAACACCCAAACCAAAAACACCCAAACCCCACCAAAACCACAAACCACCTCACGTCATGAAAGTGACCACACCAAGGTGTTCCTGCAAGGTTCATTACTGAGTTTTGAGGAGGCAAGTCCAAACTCTGCCTGCTTGAGTACCACAAACCATGGGAAGGACAACTTCAGCATCAGCACTGGCAGTAACTTCCATGAATGTGAGGGGGTGGAGGGACTTCTCATCCTTTCTCCTCATGACAAAAGTCCATGCCCTTATGCCCTCAGAAGGGACACCCAACACAACCGCTCCACAGGCGTCCAACTCATAGCACAGCCCACCAAGATGCCTCCACATACATGTGCATGCCTATTCCACCACTCCGATTTAGTATCCTACCTCTATGCACACCCCACATCATCATCAGCCTCTGAGCATGGAGGGTGGACACCCAGGCACCTCTCCTCATCCATCAGCCCCCATCTACCCAGCTTCGCCCCCTGCAGCCAGCTGTGCTGGCATGCCCTGTGCCAGAGATGTGGATCTGGGCTTAGCAGATTCCACCAGGAGGCTGGAGCATCACTGTGCGCAGTATCACATTCAGCTGTCCACATTGCCAACTCAGGTGCCCTTACCTGTATACTACAAGGTAAGGAGCTGTCACCCCATATCACTGTGCACTCCAGTGGGGCACATGCCCAACTTTGGCAACTTTAACCTAATCCAAGGGCATATGCTACATGCGTTGTTACAGCTTGCATTGCCTGCTCTCTGTATTAAAATGAACAGGTATACACATTGGTAACGTCTTTGTTTCAGCCTATAGATTTTCCATTTTAGTAACAAGAGATTTTGCTCTAGAGCATTTGTCCTCTTACTGATTAGAGAAAAGTCTCTTTTTGCAAGTAAGAAGTCAGTAGAGACATTACAGGTTAACACCAGCCAAAGTTCACCTTTACCTAAATTCTCCTATTGCTGGATAAGGTCACAATGAACTATTTCTGGGTCAGTCCAAAGCTTTGTCTTTATCCTGGAACACATGCTGCTTCTAATCCCTGGTCCCATTATAGCCAACAACACATACATAAGCTTAAGTAACCTGCATTACATAATCAGAGAGATACTGTCCTAATAATTTCCTGCAGAAGCACCAAGGAAACGTACCATTAAGAATGAGCAACACACATCATCTCATCATCAAAGCAAATTAAATAGCAGGACAAATGTGTAATTGGCAATACTTTGTGTAGCACAGCCAGAACAAAAATATAATTGTGTCATTCTTGTTTAATCTTCCCAGGGCAAGCAGCGATCTCTAGTGCAAGCCATATATGCACGAGGATGACCCGAGTCTGGCAGCGATCCCACAGCAAGTTTGACTTTCATCTTTGATGGGCAGCAAGGCTGAACAGATTAACGGGTCTGTCTATGGGCTGTCTGGTTGCTGGTGCTGCCTGCATGCAAGTGCCGGCCCACAGGGGTGCCTACCCACACCGTGCCCCCTCTTCCCTCCACCCCTTTACCCTCTTCTCCCAGAGCGGTGTACGACAGAGCAGCATGGCTGGCACTGGCACAACGCTCAGGGCCAGGCACATCTCGCAGCTCAGCCCCACCACGTCCCACCCAGCTGCTAACACCTCTGGACGCGCATGTACAGCACAGCACAACAGTGTCACTTGGTCCCAGAGCCCCATACAACAGAGGTCACGGGGAGGAAAGGGGTGGGAGAAAGGCAGCTAGCCTGGATGTCTGGCACGTGTGCCCACAGGCAAGTAAGATCAGGGTGCTGCATGGGTTAGTACCTCAGCTTTGGTTTTATGTATATAAATTGAATTGCTCACCAGGATGGGAAAATATTAGTGGAGGAAAGCAGTATGGCTGAGGCCACGGCATAACAGTAACACGTACTACAGGTGTCAGTCTGAGATCAGTTCTTGCACCTACATGGCAGAAACAAAGACTGAAGGTACCTCATGCTTGCTTTATGCGGAAACCAGTTGCTTTGCTGGTCCTGGCTTTTTAATTTCAAAACCCACATTCGCT
>NW_008825113.1:4715340-4754089 GCF_000699105.1 Pygoscelis adeliae
TTTGCCTTTCCTATGCCCTGCCCTGACAGAAATTCCTCTTCACTGCATAATGTTGTATTCCATCTGGTTTTTACTGCCTATAATAATCTTTTAATTTCTTGACCTTTCCTTAACCCAAATTTTCCAGATCCCGAATCTAATTTCTTACAAATCATTATCTTAGAAAATCAGAGTGCATTCCCATCAAAAATACTAACAGATCTTACTGCTAGCTGTTAAAAACACAGCAAACCCTTCTTCAGCACGCAGATTCAGGCAGCAAGCTAACATCTGTAGAGATCCTTACAAAGTTTTGCCAAAAAACGAAAGAAAAAAAACAAAAAACAAAAAACCCACCCTAACTTTTTCTTATATTGTTCCCTAAATGAAATGCAACGGCTTTCATCTCATACCAGCATCGCCTACAAGTTATCAGAATAAGTACACAATGCAGTATATTTTCATCAGGTTGAGTCCACTTATGGGCAGCCCCCTTCTAAGGGACACATTTGCCTCATCACCCCTGCCTTTACACCTACCAAGCTTTGGCTAAAGGATAGGGACCAGGAATGTTTAAGCCCAGATGAACCATTTCTGGGTTCCATAAATCTACATACCTAGGGCTTTCACCATGCCATCAAATATTAATAAATGCTTTTAGGCTATTCCAAGTGCAGAGACAATGATTTAGAAGTATAAAACTACTAAAAGATGTTCATTTAAAAAGCTTTCCAAATCTTTTATTCCACATGAATTCTTGCCACTGGGAGGGACTCAGGACTGAAATACTACATGCCTATCTAAAACAGAAAACTGGGCAACCTTAAAGATGTATGCTTTATTAGTGCCTTCAAACTCCATGGGCAATCCCAGTGAAGTATAGGCCCATGGATGAACACGGCAGATGAACAGTGACAGAAATTTGATTACCAGGGAGAAGGACAAGTATATAGGTCAACCAAAATCTCATATACTATCAGAAATATTCATATAGACAAAAGAAGTATCTACTCATTATTCAGTTTACATATAGATGTTAGAAGAGATGTTAGATACCTTACTATGATTTATGAAATATTATACAATTATGCTGTTGCATTATGAAGGTAAACGTTACATTATGATATAATGTTATGCCTAACGTTTTTAACGGAGAATTTTAAGCATGCCCAAGTTTCACCAATCTTTGAATAATAGAATTAACAGCAAAATTTATCAAAAATTTAGCTTCAGTTTAATGCAGGATGTGGACAAAAATTGCTGGAGCTACAAAGCACCAGAAAAGAATATACACCAGTGACTTGTCTTAAAAGAATATTACATCTTTTAATATTCATTTAAGTAGAACTTATACATTTTTTCCTGATGCTAATGCTCAGTGCTAGCAATGTTTTAGGGTGCTGTATTTTACCCTGATGAACACATATATTAAGGATTGATTTTAAGGGAGATATTAACATAACATTTACTGCTATTTTAAAACTGAAGTTGAGACACAGCAGAACAGAGAAGGATGGGGGCATGTTTCCAAGATGTAAAATGCTCTTAGCAGACAGCTTTTGAGTGATAATTTTATGACATAATTTTAAGACATAATTTTTTGTCTTCAAGAACGTTTCCACAGACTCCTGCAGCATCTGTGCCCTTTAGAGGATAAAAGGAGAGGCTGACAGAGGCTGTTGTAGGTTCTCTCAGTGTACGACAAATGGTCATATCAGGGACACTGCAACTGCAAAACAGCAGAGGGCTGATAAGGGAACTAATGCAGCTGTAAACCTGGGAATATTTTAGGGTAAAAATCAACCACTACCTTAACATGCACTGATGAACTGCTTATGTGATTAGAATGTCAGATGATATGGTGATACAGGCGAGTTTTCCACCCTATTTCCTGAGGTTATATATTCATTCCTGCATTAAAAAGGTGAGCCCCAATGCCAGAATAAGCATTGGAATCATTATAAGGGCACTGACAGATACCTTTGTAAACCCAAACGGTATATTTGCATACTACTAAACGAAATGAGTGTTTGCCCTTGCATTTTGAAACAGCTGTTTAAAAAGGGATATTAAGTGTTATAAAAACAAAAGAGTTGATTCTTTTAAAAGGTATGATTGAAAGAAAATAACAGTGTTTTATCAAACAATTTTCATGTATATTTCAATATCATATTTAACAAAATTAAATTAAGTGTCAAAAGGTGCCAGGCAAAGCCCACACAGAACTAAAATAAAATGTTCAATGATTCATTTTTTACTCTATGATACTCTTTGGAAGAAAATGCATCTAATTTTGATCAATTACGTTTGTATCTGATTTCTAATGCACAGAAGTCAATGGAGAGATATAAATACTGTCCTCCTCCAAGCATAATTATAATCAGAGAGATGCACACTGAAGAAGTAGGAGAGAGGTTTAAATTGAAACATAATATTGGTAGAACAAAGCTGGCTATGAAAATTTTGGGGTGGAAATTAGAAGACTGTTTTAAAGCCAAAATAAAGCAAGTTCTCTCCATACAACTAAGAGGGACAAACAACACAACCAGTAAATTCAAGAGGAAGATTACATGAAGGTGATACGATTGCCTGCTGTCACAGGGGGCTGGAGCTGAAGAAACGGGAATTATCTCCAGTTTCATGTTCTCACAAATATCACACAAGAATATGGCACCAGAGTCGCAAGTGAAACAACCACACAAAAGCTAACCTCTTTATTTAATTCAAACTAAAGGAACCTTTTTAAAATTCAGTGAGGTCAAGGAGGAAACGTTTTTGGGGTAGGGACATAGCCCGTACTACTCTGTGTACCAAATAAGCTAGATTCAGACAAACATTTCACTACCAGAACAACTAAACCATGAGTACACTGACATACTTTTCTGAAGGAAAACAAAGCAAACGAACAAACAAAAGGAAATGGGCAATGAATGCATTTCACCTCCAAGATCCCAAAAGGTTAATGGGGTCTGGCCTATGCTGAACTTATTTCTGAATATGCAATAGCATGCAATCAATATACAACGAGCTCCTAGGCTGCAGCTAGAACCGGCACAACTACTTGCTGGAAATCTGCCTGACATGTAACAGCCTCACATCAAAGCTGCGAATAAAATTACTCGAGAGGCAGTAGGAGCTCTGTTCACTGCCTGTGGAAGAGCCCCAAGCCAGAACTGCAAAAATAACCTCTCCAAGAACTTATGCTGCTGCAAGGCCTGAGGTCAAGCACAGAAGGACTAACATACCAACCTTAGGTAGTATTTAGCAGATAAGCATCTATTTTTCAGTGGGGCACAGAGCAGAAATCTTGGCTGTAATTTAGAGTTTTTCCTCCCGTGCAGTAATACTATCCGCCTTCCTATTAGCAATCAACTCCCTTCCTTTAGTCCAGCAGCTCCTGTGAATGCAACCACCACAGAGAATATTCACCTTCACTCCTTAAAGAAAAGTCCAATTCAGTACAATTTTACCATAGTACTCAGAGGTCATCTTACCTCTCCATAAAGAGAATATGGTTTTAAGAAAAAAAAAAAAAACAAACAACCAACATAATGGGCATGGAAGTTATAGTGGTGATTAGAACCTTGGTGATAGACTTTAACAAAGGCCTCCAATATCTCCAGGCATTCAAGGTTTTCTTTATACCGTGTTTGAACTACACTAAAGAGGTAAGGTGAGAAAATAAAAAGTTCAAATGTTCTTGTTAGTCATTTTTCTTTCTGAACTTCTGAAATCTTCACATCGTTCTGTTTATTCCTATATCTATCCCCAGCTTCCCAAGTGCTTTGATTTAATTTGGTCAAATCTTCATCCATTCTTATTTCATCCATTCCATTTAATGTTTCTTATAGAAAAGATTTTGGCCTAGACACTCAGTTCGTACACTTTCCTCAGAACTTTTTTTGTCTGTTTTCTTTTTCCATCCTCACTGTGAAGTTGCTGGTTCAAGTCCAGTAGGGAGAAGAAAAAATCCACAGGAGATTATTCTGATTTCTGTCCTGATCTGTCAGCCTATCTCAGTGTAACCAGCACTGCTGTTTCTCTTTCAGTCTGCTGGAAGATCCTTCTCTGTGAAATTTAGCAATACCACAGTGTTTCTTATTAATAGCAAGATTTCAACGTACAGCTACAAATCACTGGTTACACCATATTTTGAAAATACTCCACTTGGAGACTCGCTGTATTAGATCTACTTGACTAGATTTGCAAGACTGATTTGCAAGATTGATGAGCATTAGTTTGTGTAAACTACCAGCTGAAGCTCATTTTCAAATAGAGCTAATCAGAAATTATTACTGAACCCAAGAGTGAAGAGACCAGCCCTGTAACTGGGGTACTCACTAGGGCTGCAAGCAGCCCCCAGTCAGTTCAAATTCATAACAAACAGTTCAACTACATGATTTTGTATTTTATATAGGTTATCCTTCAGTGAAGATTTCTTTCTCCTTTATTTTTCCTCATTAACCACACCTCCCCCCCCAAAAAAGAAAAAAAAAAACCCAAACCCAAAACATCCAACCAATCCTTCCCATCATGCAACCAGAAGAATTATTATATGACGGGAAAACTGTTCCCCAGACAGTTTATCACACAATAAAAACAGCATCACAGTGCAGCCTGTTGGTACGTGGGCCCTTGAACGGATGACCTGAAGTGGTACTACCTCTCAAGAGATGCTTTTGCAGCTTCTCATGCACTAGCTACTAATAGGGGCTAATATAATTGTCAGAGGACATTAAAGCAGCTGTTGAACTAGACAAATATACAGAGTAACTTACCATAAGCGGCATTTGTTTTATTAGCCACAAAACGAAATATTTGTATCATTAACACGTGATCCATGAGTCTATAATACAGCCTTGGGAAAATGCTAAAACCTCAGACCTCCAAATAACAAAATAAACCCTTGGAATTAAAAGCCTCAACAGATCAGATAAGAGCTGAAGGAAGCCTAACAGCAAAGAGCTTTTCTTTTTTAGCACTTCTCCTCCAGTACACCTTTAGCCTCAATTTAATTCTAAAACCTTGCTCCCCACCCACCCCATCCCCATTCCCTGTCTGATTCTTTTATAAGCTGAAAATTAGGCTTTCCAGATCTGCACAAAGTTGTACTTTGAAGGGGGGGGGTAATCACAATACTTTTCCATCAAATGTTTCATCAGAAATTTATACTCATGAGCTCTTCTCAGGAAATTCAGAATAGAAGAAGGTGAAAGAAGCTTATCAAATCATTAAACATAGATGTGCACATCTGGCCTGTTGGGCATCAAGACTTCCACGTACCGTAAAGAGACAGTATAAGACTTAATTCAAATGGAAACTGGAATTACCTCTCCAGTACAGATATGGAGAGATGCAGCTGACCTCTTCAAGATGGGGGAAGAGAGAAGGAGACATGGGGAAATAACTTATCGAACACTAGATGATGACCTTTAGGCAGCTAAGACACCCACACAGAGCTGGCAGGTAACTACTGAACCTGCAGGAGGACTCATCCCTTCCAGGACAGCTGCTCATGGCCAGGCGGGATATGGCACAGAACTCAAAGGGACACTAACCATCTAGGTTTAAGCAACTGAGTCCCCAACACGGGGTCTACCTCAGGATGGACTGGGTAGTTCTCTGGTCCCTACTGGCTATAATGGCTGGCTTGTCCACAGACTACAATCAGAGCTTGGCACCTGACTGACTAGCAAATGGACAGTCACAGATAGACAGACACCTAAATGCCTTTTAATTTTGATCTCAGATTGATCCTCACCCCTTCATTTAATCAAACCACCATATCACCAAACAGTCTACATAACCTGCTACTTAAGTTTTTAAATATGTGATCTTAAATAAAAAGATATAGATGAAAACGGCCAAACCAGTTACCCTATAGAGAAAAAAATCAAGAAAGAAATGTCCACCCCCCTAGAAAGCAATAGAAAAACTACTGCCTATTTACCTCGTGCTAAAATTTCACCTGAAGTACACGTCTGCATGCTAATCACTCACTGCCCTTAAGACAGTTGTATAAATAACTTCATCTTGCTTTCCTAGGTATCATAATTATGCATGCCTTTCTGTTCAATAATGGTTACTGGATGCTGCTGCTCTGATTCCATCTCTGCTAATTTTGGTCTCCTCTTGGCATTATTCCAATCAAGTTCTAATAAAAATCTTTGTTTCACACCACGTTCAATATATCTCACTTGCAACCGTCCACAGATGTAAGCATATATGTATTTTGCATATACTATAGTGATAGTTCCCAGTGAACAGGAAAATTGCATAGCGGAAACTGAAAAACAAAACAGGAGACTATTTACTGAAAGGAAAAGCCGTAGTCTGAAGCAATTAGGCCATATTTTGTGCTTAAGAAGAGAGTCATCAGCATACAGATATTACATATACCTCTTTAAACTTGAGGAAAATAAGTAGAAAGGCATAAAGACATAGATCTATGGAGAAATAAACATAGTCCTAACTGTAGCACCCTTGAAATTATTAAAAGCAAGACATAGGAGTAGAGGGGATAAAAAAAATCAGCAGCAGGGATATCAGCATCATGAATTATTTTTATAGTTATAGACAACAGACATATTCTTCAAGGTAGAAGATCTTCCAGTAGAGCCAAGTGAGCTCAGGTATGTTTGAGTATTAAGAGCGGTATGCAAGGTGGTATCACTGAGTAGAGGGGACACAAGCCTGCTAGTTCTATGCTCTTGCCCTTAGTCTGCATGGTTCCCACTGCATTCATCATGACTGAGACCAACATGTGTAGTTTCACAAGGTCAAAAATGAATGGAAAAAACCCTCATCAGTAATACCAAGGAGCCAGTTAGGGCCAGAGGAGAGGAATGAATCATCTTTCGTTACTCTTGAGGAAATGGGATATTATAATTAATGGGGAAAACTGCATCTATTTCATGCATATAACATGAATGCTAAGGGAACCAAGACATTTTTGACAAATTGGACATCGGATACAACATATTTATTAATTCATAAATTAAATATACATTGTTACCCTATCAAAGGAAACTTTGCTTGTTTTTGTCTCTCCCAGCAATCTTTTTTTTTTTCCTTTTTCTTTATCACCCAAGCTGTAAAAAAAAAAAAAAAAAATAGCAGCTCACTTTTTTGAAGGAAAATCATAAAGGGCTTCACATCCATCTTGAACCATCATGCCTCTCTGCATTTCAGATTGAGTTGAAATTTCTAATTGAAATAATTTTTCATGAGTTAAACTATAAAGGAGAAATAAGTGATACATTTAAATTATTTATTCATCTTATTTATAATTAATTAGGTTTTTCTCTGTGCACAGTCAGGCTATACTAGAGTGTTTGATTTTTAAAGCCTTCTCTATCATCAGGCAACAATGGATGACTGCTTTTCTCATGTCACTCTTGTTTTAGTTTGCTCTAGAGATTCAGACAACTCCCATTCACATCTTGGTCGACTTTAATGCATTAACCCTCTCAAATCACAAATGACAGCTAGAACCTTTTCAGTGAAAGGCGTTAGGCAGAGCTATGTGCCAGACTGCACGCGTACAAGCTGCGCTAGGTGTAGAGGTGAGGAGGGCAAAGTCGGGATCAGTCCCAGTTGAACATAAGTCTTTCCTCCTCCTCTCCACTGAAGGACAAGAGGAGAAAGTTGTCCCCAGGACACTTCTGATTTTGAGCAAGGTGAGCATTTCTTTTCTTCACCTGAGGAGCAAGAAAAAAAGGAAAGAGGGGGGAACTGCTTACAAAAAGCATAGGAGGCAGGAACTTCTGAAGGCAAATAGGAAAAAAAGTCTTCCAGACCGTTCTTCTCCCAAGACGGTGCTCGGGGAGCAGCTCCATCCCACGCTGCACACGATGCGAGGAGCAGCAGAACCTCCCCACGTGGCGCAGACTGGCCCCAGGCAGGCGGTGCTGGGAGCCGCTCCTCACAGCTGCCTGCAGCTGCCTGCACCAAACCACCCTCAGCACAGCCCGAGCACTAGGTACCACGCTTACTGTCCTACCGTGTTTGCCCTAGCTGGAAGGAAATAGGGAGAAGGAGGTTTTTTGCACACTGGTGTTGAGAAAATAGCTGGCAGGAGAGGGAATTTAATCCCAGGAGGGCCATCTTAAAAAAAAAAAAAAAAAATTTATAAGGTTTCCAGTTTTACCTTTTGCTCCTGTTAAAAAGATTAGCTTTAAGATCCTAAGTAAAAAAAAAAAACAAACCACACCCCCCCAAAAAAAAAAAAACCAAACCAAGACATCATGTTTTTAAGATTTGTTCCCTGGCCTCAAGGGTCAGAAACACCCCTCTTATTAAACAAAGGTTGACAGGCATATGTAATCACAGTGCTCCACACACAGGTGGGCCTTTTGAAGGAAAAGAAAAATTATTATGCTGTGCAATAAAATCCAAGGCAGCTTAAAAAGGTTTTTTTGTAAGAGACAAATAAAAGGTCCTGCACTTATGGAATGAGGGAAACATTAAAAAAAATAAACACACCACACCAAAAAACTTAGGACCGGATAATTTTCACAAATGTATTCTTTTTAAAGAAGGGTTTAGAAATTGTTAAACCTCATTTTCTCCCGAGGTGTCTAGTAACAGTGCAACAAAAGCTGCATTTCTCCTGTATAAATCACTAAGCTCAGAATCTGAGGTTTCGAGAAAGTGGCAAATACTGCAAAGCTGGTAAGATCTCAGCATGCAGTAACACCCTAGTTTTCATATAGAGATACTTTAAGATTTTCTAACACTTATAATACCATGCCTAAATTTTACAATTCACTTAAAACCAATAAGACTTTAATGTGAAGAATAATGGAAAGGTGTATTAAGATCTGTACCGTTGAATTGGGGGGGCCGGAAATCAGGATTTTATGATAACCATTAAAAAACAATAATAAAGATAGCCACGTCTTACAGAAGCTAGGGAAAAGTATATCTTGAGAAACACCAAGTTTTACAAAACAGCATGAGGAGCTCCAGCTGCAGCAAAGAGAGGAGAAGCAGGAAGGGGCAGCAAAGCTGCACAGCTCCAACAGTGCTCCCATGGCTGACGCCTGCTATTTCCCTCTTTGCACCAGGTGGTGAACCGTGCACACTACTGCTCTGAGGAAATAAGCCTACCAGTCACGTAGGACTAACACAAAATTAATGCATGGGGTGTGACGGAAGGCACAATACCCTCTGCTGCAAGCACGCGGTGAAGTGGTAGGCTCCCCCAGCCAGCGAACACGACTGTTGTGCTGCTGCAAGAAAGGAGAGAGGAGGATTGAGCTTCTTGATCCTAAATCAGCTGAGCAGAGGGGAAAGCGGCAGCATCCCTGTGCACTCCCAGCTCGAGGCAGGCTGCAGGCAGATATCCCAGTGTAGCTGGAAGGTGCCCTTTGCAAGCACCAGACAGCACGCTGAGTTCTGGAGGACAGAGCTTTACATGGGAAGCATGAAAAACTGGGTTCGGCTCGGGGGGCTCAGCTTCACATTCGCCTAGCTGGCAGCAAGCCCAGAGGGACCCTGGCAGTGCAAATCCAGCAAACAGCCACAATAACCTGACCACTCCCTATGCCGTTCCTCTGATACCCTCAGATTACTCTCTGTCCTGTGAGAAATTCGCTCCTTTTTCATTTGCTGGATTCAAGCATCAGCTATCCACACACACCACTTCTGCGTCGGCTCCACAAGACCACACATCCCCAGTCCTCACCCCTGCCACCTCTGACATCATTCGTGCAAGGTGGCCGTGGCCCCAGGACCTGAGCTAATAGGAAGAATTTCACAGCAAACCTCCTGCAGCTTCCTCTCTCACTGCCTGCCCCACTCCACTGCAGCAGCAGCTCACCAGCACATCGGAGCTCATACAGGTGCTCTCCATGGGAGCTCACAGCTCTCCTGCACCAGGCATCACTGGGTCCTCATGAGGTTTGATCCTGATTGTTGCCGCCCACAAAGGCTCACTGCACCATTATCTCACACACACGGGGGGGGGAAATTACAAACCTCACAGCTCCCCAAAACACAGAGCAAGAGAAAACTCAGCTATATACCTACCGTCATCACCTCTTTAATATAGATCCCAAACACATCCTATGAGCAGAGTGACGCAGTCGAGTGTCAGGATGCTAAAGGTCAGCAGGCAAGCCAAATATGAAATGAAGGACAATGAAAACAGATCACTTCAGATTTGGGGGACAATCTTTCCTCCACAGCATATGTTTTACTGTCACAGCTAGCTCAGAATTTTTAGCAACCATGAAAGCATGAGGGACACAACTAAATCTGAACCCAAGGAGAGTGATACGCCATACTGTCATACCTGAAATGCAAAAACAATTCAAGTCTTCTAAAAAATAAATATGATTTTCAGCCCTTCTATGCAAAGCTGCTATATTACACTGTTTATTTCTAATGTGAAATTTATATAGAATTGCACAAAGTTCTTCCTCCCCTTAGGGGGGCTCTGTTTCACCTTTTGATGTAATCTTGTCTGATGTTTCCCTTACCATATTAGAAATGTTTTCAAAGCAGACAATCTCCTATTGAATCTTCCTCCTAAAATAAAGGCTTATTACTGTTGATGCTTTATGTAGGTCAGGAATAGTTTTACAGATCTTCATGTAAATAAGGCTTGAAGCAAAAAAACCATAAGGATTCCCATGCCCTCAGGTACTACAATGTTTTAATTTGGTTGGTTACACAAACCCTACCTTTCCAAAAACAAGTTTTGTTTTTCTTTGTTAGAAGCACAAAGTTTCTTGTTCCATGGCCTAAGGGCTTCTTTTGTTTGTTTGTTTAGTTAAAAAGCTGTGGTTTTGGCAGTCTGCCTGGTGATGGTGTACAGTGCTGGAGGGATTTCAAGTGCTCTCCTATCATTTGCAGGTATTTTTGTTGTCACAGATTTAGAGTTTGATTCTGAACCACTCATTCTACCAGCGGCTGCAGGACCCACCCTGAAACACTGAAGAACTCCCCTTGTTGGGGGAGAAGACTTATGCTTCCCTCTCTCACAGTGGCTTCCTGGCAAGTAGCCCTGTATAGTGGATTAAGGTTTTATATCGACTTGTACGTGATACGTGTAATCCTGTTGGTTACAAGAGGACAACTCAAGGCGATCGGCCATTCATGTTTCGCCTGCATTTAAAAAAAAAAAAAAAAAAAAAGGAAAGGATGGAGGGCAGGATGAAAAGAAAGGAAAAGAAGAAACTGTCTTGTGATATTGGTACCTGACTTCAACTTATACCAAATTACACTTCTCAGCTTTTAAAAGACACTTTCAAGCAGAAATAGACTAAAATAATACCATGCAACTGAATAGTCATAAACACTTGGAGACCCCCTGTACAACACCTTTCAGTGTCCAAATTGGCAGAGGCATCTTTGAAACTCAGAAAGCACCTGAGCAAAATGTGCATTAACTGCTGGGGCAAGATGAAGTAGTGTCCAACACTAATGCTAGCCCAGTGGATTGCTGTTGCACCCTGCTGAATTTTGAGGAACGATGAAACAGGTAATAACAGTAGTTAATAGAACAGTGTAAATCATATCAGAAAGAAAAATTTAAATCTTGCATAACAGAGTTAACAATTATTTCACCTAAAGAGTTGACTTTTTAAAAGACCTGAAGATGATGTTGTGGAATTGAGTCACTGTGTCTGAACATCGGCCTCAGAGACAAATCGCCCGTTCAAAAAAAATAAGAGAATTTTCCTTGGGTAAGGGGAGCAGGGGCAGGGGTGGAAGTCAACGTCCTTTCTGTCAGAAGAGAGACTTAACAGCATCATTAGCTTTTTTGTTTATGGAACGAAATTTGCAGAACACTGTGCAGTGCTATTACGAAATGAAAGCACCTGTAGAAAGGAAGGGATGGCTCCCTCATGTCTAGACACCTTCACTAGAGAAGTTTAGAAGAAAAAGCCTTTTTGTTTGTGGTTTGGGGTTTTTTTTGTTTGTTTGTTTTAATTAGATCATACAGTTGACCTGCAGTCCAAATAGATACAGATGGGACCACAACTGGCAGTTTTTAAGTCTTCCCACTGATTTTTAAGTGTGAAAAAAAGGTGATCCTTCATACTAGCTTGAATTCTATGGTTTTAAGGAAAAGGAGAGGAAAGCATCAGGGAAAGACACCAGGGGCAACTTCCCACTTGTCCTGCTGTTTAGGACGCACCCACAAAGGCACACAACCTACAGGCTGGGTGAAGACCACAAATAAGGATGCAGAGCAGTGACTTTCCACCACATAGTAACAACTTCAGGTTACTAAGAGTCACTCTTAGAAAGAATTAATTGGTAGCATATTACAGGCTCCAGAAAAATCATCCATCCCGTCATTTTGACATGATACTGCCTCTACAAATCACGTAATGTACATTTAAAACATTCAACTATTTAGATGTATAAAAGAGAGCCTATTCTTCCACTGATAAACGCATTTCGCTCATCAACATTAACAGGAGCTCCAGGCAACATAATTAGGCAGTTGAACTCTATGATCTTAAAGGTCTTTTCCAACCTAAATGATTCTATATATCATTTGGATTAGCCAATAGAAGAGCTACTGTGAATCAAAAGTACAGTTTAGTTTTACCCCATCTTCCTCTTCTCTCTGCAGCCATCCACATATACCATTTTGTCACATTTTGAGACTGGGAAGCTGCAAAGAATTTTTACTGGTACAAACTTAGGTGTATTTTGCTTTTCTTTTTTTTTTTTTTTTTTTAAGTATAACAACATCAGCAATTTAGAAAAAGATATAATTTTGTTAAAAGGATAAAAATACCTCAAATCATTTTTTCCAAGTCTACCAAAATACTTGTCAGAAACAAGCGTCACACACAGGAACAAGCCACCAGAGACAGTGCATACTTTTGAAATGTTCACATTAAAGACACAAGTGCATTTTAAAAACGTGCAGAATGATTTAGATGTTTTAATACCAACCTGATGAACAGTTGGAAGAAGACGTTGCATGTAAGCAATAGCATGGAGTTTTGCTGGTGGTAGCCACAGCTGCCATGTCCTATCTAGACAGGAGCAGTCCCACTGTGGTTTGCATCTCAGAACAGCAGCAAGTGGCCCGCCAGTGCAGCCCGCCTCCTCCCTCATTGCAGCACCAGCCTGTGTGGCGGGGCTGGATCATCACCAACTAACTTCGTAACCCCGATTAGACCGGTCAGCCGGCCGGCGGGCATCAGAGCAACCGCTTGCATGACTCCCACTTCCCAGAACTGGTAAGCAGGTCTGTTCTACATTTGGTGCTTAGATGACAAGTATGTGGGTGCAAGTTATATTGGGTTTGTAGGTCAAAATTGATGACAGAATCATACAACTTAGTTGCAGAGGAAGACAGAGTTAAGGACCCAAAGCAACGGTACTCTCTGGATCTGTTAAGGAACCATCACCTCTTGCCCTCTAGATGCCAAGAAGTATCATGGCTTCAAGTTCATGATGGAGCCTTTCTAATTCTAAAGACTACTTTTGCCCATTTCTACCAATATATAAACAGTTTTCATCTTGTTTGCTTTTCAGCTCGTTCAGTAGCCTCGAGTTCCACATGAGTCTCCCTTAACTTTGTCTTCAAGGCTTTTTTTCTTCAGGGAAGACAGGAGAGGTCAAAAGAAAAGGAGTGCAAGGAAAGCAGAGGAGAAAAATAGTTCTTTTGATAAAGAGCAGAACTCATGAGACCTGTATTTTAAAGAATAAAATCTAGTTGTATTGGAAATGTATATGTCCTGAAACTAAAACTTTAAGTATAATAACTGTCAGTTCAATTATAATTGTTTACAACAGCTGACAAGCAAGCAAAATTCATCAGTAATAGGTAAAATTGCCCAGCCCTTGCATACAGTGCAGAGCACCTCAAGACTTCCATGCAGGGAAATAAAAAATGAGGATTGGCCTTTTTTTTTTTTTTTTTTTTTTTTTTTGGGAAAACATTCCAGCAAGAAATAGATTCAGAAATCTATTCTAAAATATCGATTTCTCCTCTTTGTCACAGCATTTATCTGGATGCACTACTTATGCAGACATTGTATACTCTGAAAACAACTTTTCCCCCCTTTATTTCCCCATGTTAAAAATGTTTAAGTAAAACATTTTACTTAAACACTTTACTTGGCAAACTGAACTCAATCAGATATATTTGGCAAAGGTACTCATTTTCCATCTCCCAAAGTATTCTACTTTTTCAATTATGTAAACTATGGAGGTATGTTAAGACATATCAGAGGCTACTGTGGTCATAAGCTGTTGCTACTGAATTAATGTTATTAAATACACATACACATGAACTGCACAGGTGATAAGTCAGAAAAGGGGTAAGGCTTAGTACCAAACAGTGTTTCTGTGCAAAGGAAGACCTAGCTTCTGCAAAGAGTTTATAAACCTCAATAAATGGCACTGGCTTCAGACTTGACAGACCACCAAGCACAGGTCAACCATGAATTCTCTCATTGTCAAAATTAATAGAATCTCAGCAATGGGAGAATCCTCATTCCATGCTGCAAACATTCAAAGTCACAGCCTGCTGCTCATTTCTTAATTATGTAAAAACCTATTTAATGCTTATGCTCAGTATGCCATTTTCATCTGAGTAAAACTTTTAGGAAGTATTCTTGAAATGGAAGGAGATAGTTCTCAGTCATGAATTAATAATAACTGGAGGCTTTATTTTACACACAAAGAAAAAGTTTCTAATTAAATCAAAAGAAAAAGTGCCAGCAATTGTCCAAATGAGTTTCCTTTCTTTCTTTTTTTTTTTTTAAGGCAAGTTCTGTCAACATTTTTGTTTAATCAAAAAGAATTGGATAGAGCCTTTCTTCCATCCTCACTTCTAGTCACACTCCCATATTGTGCTCAGTATAGGCAGATTCTGAAACAAAGCCATTTGTGATAAAGTAATCAAGGAACAAGAATTCATTGGAAGTTAATTTTTCCTAGCTGGTTTAAAAAAAAAAAAAAAACACACCACACACAAGCAAACAGAAAAAAAATTGTAAGCAATCTATAGAAAAACCACAAGAAATCTTACTTAATTTTTAAAATGGAAAAGGCTAGCTCACCAAGTTGAGAAAGTTGTAAGTGTTAAAAAAGGAATCTGAGTCTTGGTATGTCATTTAATCTTTGGCTACTACTCACAGCTCTCTCCATTGCCAGCCTGAATATCACACACAAGTAATAGCTTAACGTTCCATGTTAGCATTCAGTCTAAATACTATGGAAGGGATTTTTTTTTTTCTAGTATACATTTCTACTAAATCTTATAACAACAATACAGGTCACGCAGCACTAGAAACATGCTGTGCCTCATTATGCATTTTAACTCTCCTTTTCTCTTTTGATGCACAGAGAAAAAAAATATCTTGTGGAGGCTTATTCTTATTTAGATGTACTATAGAAAAATACAGCATTTTTACAGAGCCATGATGCCATAAAATATTTATAAGGACAAACAAAAACAGTATAGCTCTTTGTAAAACCATTTACTACCACCAGCTTTCTCCAACCTCTACAGAAGTTGATTGAAAGAATCCTGTGAGTTCAATAGGACTGAGACTAAACTATGAAGGTACATGTGCTGAACATGCTCAAATTTGAGTAAGCAGCACAGCAACGCATCCTCCTTGCACTTTCTTCTCAAATCTCCTTGCAGTCTAAAAACTATGTCTAAACAGCAGGGGCACAGTGAAGAGGGAACAATCTTCCTGTACACTAGCAAGAGTTTTTCCATAGTATAGGCATTTCCTTTTGTTCATCTGGTAGTGCCTGAAAACAATAAGGATTTAAGTTTTGTACAGGACACATTCAGAAACCTCTGGCTAAGCGAAATATGTCAGAATTGAGCAACCCTGTGTGGAAGTTGCTGAAAGGTAACACCAATACTGTTAAAAAGAAGGGTGGAAGGGAATCCATCCCGGTGACAGCAGGCATTTTAGTCTACAGTATTGTCCAGAAATTTCCCATCTATGAATATTGCTGCATATGCATTCAAAGACAGGTTTTGAGCTGAGTGTACAGATATGTCAGAAAACCTGGCTACTCAAAGCTCAGGATGAAGTGTCACTGCATTTCAATATGCTCTTTTGTTATTAGAAGGAGGGGGATGACGACAAAAAGAACAGGATCCATGTTTCGGAATGAGAAGATGGGAAAAAGAGCAGTAAGAAGAATAAATCTCTTCAGCAACTCCTACAAGGAAGAGGAAAATATGGGCAGCCCAGGTTTCTGTCTTTTCTTAGATCAAGCTAGTGCCATTCAATTGCTTCTACCCCTGTAATCAAGAACAGAGGGACTGCAAGATTGGGGCAGGACAACTGATGCCTCCCAAAGTTAGGAATAAGGAGCTGAAGCTGGCTGGATTTTGCAGCCATACCGTTGGTCTAGCCTTCCCATATAACAGCTCTGTAATGTTCTCTTCACCCCAAGAAATTTCCCTGTCCTTCACTAGCATAGAGATCAACGGCCACAGGATCCCTCTTCTCACCCACAGGAATGCAGGACAAGTTCCTGCGGTGGGGAGAAGCCGAGCAGGTCCTGCTTAGCCTCTGACAAACAATCCTGGCTTTTTGTTCTCTTCTTGGACCTCACAAAATATCCTCTAGAATTCTTGGAAAAATGGTTTCTTTCCTCCTGCTCTTGTGTTTCTGGTCTTCCACAGAAGAGGAAGGTTAGCTGGGTATGTCCACCAGGCCAGGCTAAGTCACATCCATCTTAGCTAAACCCAGCATGCCTCTCCTGCTGTAGTAAACTGTCTCCTGATCAAGTTGAAGTGACAGCCCATCCTAGGGGACATGAGGATTTTGGGAACAACCTGAACTACTATCTGTGTCTTCTGGCAGTGGACTGGTTTCGAACAGCAAGGAAACTGTGCAGGAGGGACCAGAAGCAACAGAACAGTTAAAATCTTGTTTCTGATTTTTTTTTTCCTCCACCTATGAACCTGCTCACTTTTTGTATATATCTTCGAGAAACTGTGGCATAGCAACATTGACAGATGGGGGGATGGAGTGAGAAGGGGAAGAGCAGTAGCGTTGAACAAAGCGAAACAAAGCCATATTTCTACATCCTGTTGCTTACTCCATATTCTCTACTCCTATTTCCTTATTTTTCCCAGGTATGCAGGAGTTCCAATGAGAAGACTGTAGAGCAATCAGAAGTTTAAACAAAGATCTTCTGTGAAACTGAGGGCATTTCAACACAAAGGAAGGTAAGCACAGACCAAGTGGCAGTATCTGTAGGACATGGTAGGGAACTTCAGTAGGACAACCAAGGAGAGATCCTATATGGAGAATGTAGAGAAACGATATGAATGAAGGCTTCAAAGGCTTGTATTTAGCAAAATAAATGGAAATGGAAAGAAAGCATCATCATTCGTGACCCAGCAGTGAGGCAGAAGTTGCCAAGAGTTCAACAAATAAGCTGACATGACAAAGGCTCTTCCAAATATCCTAGGTACAGAATAGAGCTCTTACTGACTGAAAATACATGAAAGGGAAAAAAAGGACACAAGGTCTATAAGCAATTGATAATAGGATCTTAGAGCTGACTTTTTTGCTAGCCCAGCATAAGTGAGACCAGGTGCAAACATGGTCCTGCTGCATGTCCTGCTGTTGAGCATGGGCTTCTACTCGCTGCCCTGGCAGTAAAGAGAAGGGACTGCATGAGTATTTCTTTCTACATCTTTACAGAAAGTTAGCCAGGGTCCCTGTGAGGAGGCGAACAGTAGGTTTTTATGTCCAAATCTACTGCAGAGCAGCAACACTAAAACATAACACCAAAGATGTTATTACTGTCTCATTAAATTTAGGCAGTATGGGGAAGGGGAGAGGAGACAATTATTCTGTAAACACAAAATTGAAAAAAAAAAATCCAGGAATAGCAAATATAGAAAAAAGAACAACCCAAATTCACTTTACTATCTCACAGCAAAACCCCCACTTCTGTACCCACCGGTTTCAGCCTGGAGGTAGATTTCTGTTCCCAGCTGCAGAGCATGAGGCACCACTGCCCCGGGGCTGAGCTGCAGCCCTTCCTCAGATACGGGCACTCAGCTTCACAGCTCAAGCTTGGTCAGTGAAGATGACACCATCCTCCCACTAACATAATGCATTCCTCAGCAGCTGCCTGCATGGCACCGAAGCAGCCTTTAAAACATCATGTGTAGAGGGAGAAGGGAACGGGGTTTTTTTCCTTTGAAAAAGCAGGATGCAACTACCAGCCAATTAATTCTGGTTATATGGGCCATGAGGGCACACAGATT
Source organism: Pygoscelis adeliae (assembly GCF_000699105.1). Classification (NCBI taxonomy): domain Eukaryota; kingdom Metazoa; phylum Chordata; class Aves; order Sphenisciformes; family Spheniscidae; genus Pygoscelis; species Pygoscelis adeliae. The sequence goes on from NW_008825113.1 coordinate 4,733,558, forward strand.
TGAGACTTTCCTGATAAACATCTCAGGAAACAAATGCAGCTGCCAATTGTGTGTGGGTCACTGAGTGGTATCATCTTTAATGTCCACAATGACACTGAAATTTCATTTCCCCAACCCTCAAATATGAAATATTGTATTCTACTTGCCTTCTGGGGAAGCACAGTAATTTTTTTTTTCCCTCTATCAAATCCACTGCCTGCTGTGACTCCTGAAATATCTATTCAGCCTTTCTCTCTCTCTCTCTTAATTTTTACAGGATACAGCCTAGGCAATCTCTATGACTATTAAAAAAAAATAGGCTTTATTAAAGAAATAAATACACAATTGTCCCCTTCATTCCTCTTCTACCTGTGCAAAACCTAGATATCAAGCTGGTTTCAAGGGAAAAGCAAATGTTTATTTGGCGGGGAGAGGGAAGAAGAAAAAGCAGCTCTAGCACTGAACCTATTGCATCCCATCAGCTCTTTAATCAGTCCCACTACCAATGTCTTTTTCAGTAATGTGCATGCCTGGGTGGGAAAAACAAGGTAAAGAAAGCAGATTCTGAGCATCAGTAGTAATTTGCAGGTGGCTTCAATGGAAGCAGGGTCAAATACTCCCAGGTTTAAGACAGCAACACCCACATTCTATCATTCTTAGTTTTTAACACGAGTTTGTCATCCAGTTTGCCACAAGGGCACCTTTGGGAAAAAAGGTGACTTTCCCTTGATGACTACCCACCAGCTAAAAATGCTTCCAAGTGCATTTTTAAGTTTGCTTATCCTCTCGTTTCCAAGTAAGGCAGTACTGAAATTCCTTAGAAACAGAATATGACATCATAAGAAGGTTTTGCAGAAGCTCTCCCTGTATGTCCATTCATATTAGTCTCATCATCCATAACAAGTGTTTAAAAAGCAGAAAAACAACCATGATGCATAATGCATTGTGTCATGATGCATAATAATTAAAACCCCTCCCCCGGCTCCTGAGGTTTAAAATCTTTCCAAGTAAGCATTTCAGCGTAAAGGCTTTGACAAAAACGCCATTTAGGGATTTTCAAATTTACAGCTATGCAATTTGTCATAATTTATATTAGCAAGAAGGTTTAAAATAAAAACAACAACAACGGAAGGAAGATAATACAATGCAATTCTGCACTTGATGAATCTCCTGTTGACTAAAAACCCCTATGCCTGGCAGTCAGAAAAGTTATTAACCTGCCAAATTACAGATGGAATTGGTGTATTTTTTCCCCCCAGAATTCTTTAAGCAGAAGAATGTAGAGTATCCCATGTTCAAGTATTAGCAAAGGTTACTTGCCTTTGGAATATTGATTAGCACAACTCTCGTGGGAATTATTTCACTTTTCCAAAGCAAATTAAAGATCTGAAAAGCAATTCTCAACTTAACTTCAAATGCAGTTATTTAAAAATGGATGATTAACGCAATTACTGCCTGGTGCAGAGAGCACGGCTTTCCAGAGACTGCCAGTGGAATTCACAGTTAATGCTGAAATCAGATTACCTTGAAAGAGCTCCCTTGATCCAGGGAAGAAAAAATAAAATTGATACCTGGGAGTTTATTTCTCACCTGAAAAACACATATTTCCTTCTAAACCTTGAACTCTATTGCAGCCAGATGGGCACATCCTCTAGTTTGGGTTTTCTGAAGTTTTTCAGACTAAACTACACAGGGACAATTTATTTACTTGCATCGCTATGACTCATTCTTCATTCACCTCCGAGGTTTCCAAAGTGTCTTCTGAACAATGCTAATACTGCTTAAAATAAGCATTTCTGCAGGCTGTTTTCTTTAGTAATGATTCGCTCAACAGTAAATTAATTTGTTTTTCTTTTGGACTTCCATATAGCAGCCACCAGCGTGGAGTATACACGTCATGTTCCTGAGCACAATTATACTAACATCTTTTGAGGAAAAACACCCTCTTTATTGACTGGTAAGGAACCAGTACCTGTACAAGCCAAGTAAATTTCCCTGACATCACATCTGAAAACACATAGCAAAGCAGGGATTTGAGCTTAGGTCTTCTAAGCTTTAATGCCTAGCCACCTAACACTACTGTTCTGCCTGGTTACAGAGCCGTTAAGATCAAATACAGTTTCAAAGTTAATGCAGAAATATTTCCACTGAAACTTTATGTCAACTGCTACTCGGTTTTAAAACACCAATACTTACTTCTGCTAAAATAAGGATTTGATAATACTAGTAATACACATTTCAGAGGTAATTATTTTAGTCACATTTTTTCCTATTTCAGGTTCTAAAAATGTACCAGTTTTAAATCTTTACCAGACAGCATAAGTGATAATTAGCTGTAAATCCACAGAACTAAAATGTTGCTGGGAGCACTGCTTATGACTTGTCAATCGGTATGTCTAATAGTATATCAGTAGTCTACAAAGTGGTGGATTTTTTTTCTTCAGTCACGTAAGTTAGACCACAAACTATGAACACAAAATTGCAAAATCCTCCTTCTTTTTTAGTAGTTCTATGAAATGGTCATATAATAAACGTTTTTGTTTATTGATCAAATGACTTAATGATCACTTTTTTCTTTTCTGAATGACGAGAAGGGCAGGCTAGAAAATGTGAGCTGTTATTTAATACTATATTATGTGGTGTTTCATATTCCAATCAATTTCTTAATGAATTGGGCAACTGTGTAAGGGTAAATGCAATTGTTAGCCAGACCCAAAAGCAAGGAGCTACAGTCAAGAACAAGCAATTCCTTGTTACACGTACTAGAATATTTAGGACTTTTCTGTAAGATGACAGTGCACAAGATCAAGTATCTCTATTAATATTTATTACTTAGGAAGATCTCAAGAGGCTAGAATGCTGCCTCAATCTTATTTCCTGGGTTCTGGAGCACCACAGCTTTCTGAGACATGGAATAAACCATGTATTGCCCATTCCAGGGAGAAGGAATTTTGGCTTATGACAGGTCAGCAGTGAAAATTCACATACAAAGAGGACTTGAAAAGCATTTACAGCTGCATTTATTGCTTCTGGGGCAGGGGGGGTGAGGGGGTGGAATAAATGTATATATAGCAAGGCCTCTTTCCAGAAGCATGAACGCCTGTCCTTCAGGTGTTAATATTTGCCATAGCATCATCCAGAAAGGAGTCTTGATTTTTCCACAGTACTTAGAGTTCATTAATTGTGGTTATGACATTCTTATCCTGGAATAAAATCCCAAAAGATCACTTACATGCATAAAAAAAGTGTACACTAGATCACTACCAACTGCTCATACCCAACACATACAAAGCAACTGTGTTATGCCTGAATGGCTGCAATGGAGGAGGAGAGGCCTAACAGACTCTTTTAGGAGCCAATTCCTCATGTGGTTTAGGTCAAATTGTGCAGGGTTTATTGTGGCTGCTAATGCAGCCATTTTTAATCAGATATAACAAACTGGCTAGGGTCTCATAAATGAGAGGGTTAAAATGGTCTGGGTACACTGATAAGGAAAAATAATTCAAGTAAGAGGTACATTTTCACTATTTTGCTAATGCATTGCTGTTGGCATGACTTGTCCCTTGAGAACTTCAGTTGTGAAAGGACATGTTTTCTCAAACATTTGCACATTATGATCGTGTACTACAGCACAGCTAATTAAACACCACTTTGCTAGGACCTTCACATTTGTTATAGCCTGTCATGATCAAAAGTCCTTCATGTTAATGGTTTTATAGTACGTATGTTCATTTTGAAATTGCATGCTAGACTTTGTTTTTGAGGTTTTACATAATTATTTTTCTATGATATTCTCTCAAAGAGGTTTATTTGCTAGAGTCACCAGTAAAACATAACTGGTCCCAAATGTAAGATTTCTGGTTGATGTAATTAAATCACTTCAATTCTCTTTTCCATGGAAATTTCATTGATCTGATCTGTGATCTCTTTCTTTGCCAGAAAGCATTTTTCTGAATATTCTTTCTAACCATTCTCCCACATACACACCCCAAGCTGATGAAAGCACAGGCAGAACTTGAAAGAAATATTGACTTTGTAGAAGCACATTTATTTTCATTAAGTCAGTTTTTCCAAGAGGGAATAAAAGTAAGTCACTCCAGGTGTTTGAATCCAAGCTTCTTTCTGCCAGAGCTAAAGTAAAATTTCTTATTCAATTTTAGTCGTCTCTGAGGATGGATCATCCCTGAATATTTATATTTCTGGTGTGACTGAGGAAGGACAGAAAGGGGAACGGTAGGACAAAAATAAGTTAAAGCACAGATGAATTGCTGTCTTAACTTTCAAACCAATTTGTTGGGACTGACAAGTGCTATGAGATGGCACCAGAGATAGCCCTGGGCAGGAGAGGGGAGGACAGCAGGAGGAAGTAGACTTTCTTCCTGAGGTGAGAGCTAGTACTGCACTAGTGTTGTTAATGCAAGAGGAAAAGGCAAAAGACAGGAAAATTTAAATTTCTGTGCCCTCCAGCCAAGAAAATCTTCCACACATGGGTGGTCCAGAGTTTAAGTGCATACAGTAGCTAAATAGTTTTGATTCAGTAATTCCACTTTGAAAATATAGCATATGGGTTATCCAGTGTTTTTTGTTGGATTTTTCCCCTCTCCCCAGATGATCTTATTTCTGCTCTGTTTAGTTGTTGTTTCTAGGCATTACTAATTGTCATTCATGGCGAATGTAGTCAGCTGCTCATGGACCCAAATCCAAGAATTAGCTGCAGGCTTCCCCCGCCCCCCCCCCCCCCCCCCCCCCCGTCTCTTTTTTTTTTTTTATTTTCATTCGTGTTAACCCTGCTGTCCCTCTCTCTCGAGATATACAGAGAATAGTTATTGCAAACAGCAGAGAACTGAGAAACCTGCAAAGTACAGGAGGTTTTCAGAGAGTAAGACTGGACAGGACTCTAACTGCGTGTACTTCTTCCAGACTATGCACTCACAGGAGTTGGGGGCAGCCTGAAGCTGCACCTGATACAAGCCGTACTTGCAAGCAAAAACAAGACAAGGAGGGGGTTGACAATATTTTCCTAAGCATGCCACATGCCTCACTCTCCAATACGTGAGCAGCAATTTCGGGCGGGGGGATACTTTTTAGCAGTCAGTGATGCAAACTAGATACATAGGCAGGCTGGTGAGTGGGATAAAGGTACCAAGAAGAAAACTTGGGGTGATGGTCTCCCCGGTGTTGGCACAGGCTTCGTCTCATGAGAGGGAAGGGGTTGCGCCAGCTTGCGGGCCTGTTCTTTCTCTTCTCCCCCTTTCCAGGTGCAACCATGTACAGCCCTGACCACCCTACCACAACTCCAGCAACTATGAAGAACAACCTGATCTGAAGCAACCAAGCTGATACTAACTTTACATCAGCACACTCAACTGTAATCAAGCAAACCAGCCAGCCCCAAATACATTGAGAAAGTGCAAAGGTCAGGGAGAGAAGTGGAGAGAGTGAGAGAGAAAGGTTTACATCCATTAAAACCAGTCAAGGAAGCGTGACTGTTTCCCAGGAAGGACAATACGTGCGTCAGGCAGAACACCAATGGTCTGACAAATTTGCTAGTACTAAGGGATGTTTCAGCATGTGCAGACTATGGAAACCTTCAGTGCCAAGTTTAAAAAGGAAGAGAAAGTTCATCAAGTTTCTGTGAAAGACTTAGGAGACTAACTGAGGTCAGAACTACATGTCGTCCCGTGTCCCTCCCCTCCCCGAAGACAGACCCTCTTCAGAATCCCTCTTTATATGTTTGTAGCGACATGAAGGTGGGAAGCCAGATAACTACAGTCCAGATACATGTGAAGCAGAGCTCAATATATTTAGGAAGAGATTATACGCCTAAAACAGCAACAGCTCATCTTGTGGACCTGGGAGGTGTCATCCTATTCGCTGTTACCAGTTTTTATATGAGGACATCACAGGAAAACATGGCTTAAGCAGGTGGTGCCAGTAGCAAAGAAGGGCGTTGTATTTTTGTATACAGTAGATTTGGAGAGGTTGCCCCTTGCTTCTTAGCTTAGGTTTGCTTTTCCAATGCAAACCAGTACTGACCTCTGCTGCTAGATTATGAGCATGTATACTTACTAGGAAAAGAGCAAGGACTACGCAATAACATAGAGATGGCATTTTCAAAAGGGTATTCATGCTGCAGAATATGAATTCCTCTACATCTAGAAGTTCGAAGCTCTAAGAATATTTATATTCATCCAAAAGAGTGTTTGCCAGGTGGGCCTAGAAAGTGTCCCCATTACACAGACAGGGAATTGAGTTAAAGACTAAAAGTTTGGAGTACCTCATCCTCCACAGCCATTTTGGCTAGATACCTACCTGGATATCCTTCCCCTACCCCAAGATCACCTTTACAAAGCTGATCTCTGTCTGCTGTGGAAGATCACACAGACGACATTTGCCATAAAGCAAAAGAGCAGGCATACAATTAGTTCATGTGGAATATCTAATGCGCTTCCCACACACATTTTAGCTTATTTTGGAGTAACGTCCTCAGGTCACACGCTTAAGTAGCTTACCAAGGCTAGGCAGAGTCTGAGGACCCGTCCACGTGGAGATACTCAGGAAATGAATCTGAAATTAAACTTCAAAAAAGAATGAGCTAAGCAGCATCCTAAGCTAGCACTTTCATTTAGAATTAAAGCCTTAATTCAGCTTAGCCTAATTCTTTCCATACTAAAATGGGGATGTTGACACAAGCCTACTTTCAGATCTATTTATCTGAATTGGTTGAAGGCATTACTGCCTCCAGGTAGTCATCACTGGAGGTTTCTACCCCACACAACTATGACAGCAGAGCGATTCACGTGAGCGGTCCTGCTTACAGACAACTATAATACCTGCAGTTTAAAACAGGAGGTTTGCATTCATCTCGTCTCTTACTGAAAAGGTTCAGGGATCACTCACACAAACCACTACTCTTGGGGTAACCCGCAGGGGCAATAACACCTCCCAGCCACGTAGCAGTAGACAGCCATAGGTTGTAATATCGTAAATCTGCACAAATGTTTACAGAACAAACATCTGCCCACAATCTGGTTGAAGGGAGTAAGCAAGTGGGACAACTGCCTGGGATATTCTCTCAACTAACCTGAGGCAAAAGTGTAAATTGGTGAGCCAAGGGTGAGAGCGAGACTCACGGGGTAGGGTCCCTGGCAAAGGATGAGCCTGAATTCATTGACAAAGCATAGATTTTCTTAAACTATAAGCTTGATGAGATGTCAACATTCAATCACTGCTACACAACTCTGCTTTAAAGACCAATAGTATGAAGGTGCATTTGGCCTCTATGACCTTAATTATGGAGAATAATTTACCCCATGTTGTTTTATAGCTGGTAATAGACTGTAGCATGCCAGTCACCTCACAGGTAAAATTGTTTCCTAGGCAGTCTGAAAGGAGTGAAATAAGATGTTATAGGAGCTTTATGAATCTCTGACAGCTTTTAAGGTAAACAAAAGGAGGAAGAGGGAAGAGAAAACATCCTTTACATCCCTATTCCCTTGCTCTACCTTCCCACACCTGGGGTACAGAAAAGCAGAATTTCCCCAGACAGTTCTTGGCAACCCTGTGTTCAATCTGTCTCACACTTCCCCTGAGATAAATTCTGGAGAGGGAGAGAGGGAGGGATGTTGCTCCATAGTGGGTTTTTTTGCACTGTAGAATGGAAACAAACCAAAGGATTTAAATTTAGCATCCTCTTTCTGAACTCAGGCCACTCATTACTATCAAATAGTCTTTGACAGAGGAAGACACTGGTGTCTACCTCCACAAAGACGGAGAAGTCAGTTAACACATCTAGCTGTGTAACACCTGTTTATATATAATATTCAAAGCCAAAGCACCTCCTCTTTAAAAGTTTTTATTGTTGTTTTTCTTTTTTTCCCCAATATGTAGGACATAGTCACATGAAACTAGATAACCTAAAAATGCAGGACCCCAAAGACAAAGAAAGCAATGCTGCAGCTAAGCATTAATCTCTTAGTGGCATCAAGGTTATAAATTCAGTGTGTTCTCCATTCTACACCCTTGCTGGAGATTATCTCCTACAGATGACATGCAAAAATAAACTTGGATGAAAAGGGAGGGGAAAGCAGGTAGCAGGAGGAAAAACAACCTTCTCTCTCTCTCCCCCCTCTCTCACACAGAAAACAGTTTGTTCTGCAAAGAGAGTCTTCTGAACCAAAATATATTTCAGCTTTGAAAAAGGGAGAATTATTTGGGGAAAATGCCACACAGAATGGAAACAGATAAAGGATTTAGCTGTACCACGGTTTTTTGCCTTAGTAAGTTGTGAATGGGACGTCAGGTGTGTGTATATTAACAGAAAAAAAGCTTGGACCTTCCCCCCCCCCCTCTTTTTTTAAGTCCCTAGGAACATTTGGATCATCTAGGGGGAACCTATATATTTCTGGTTCTGTTCAGTAGAGTAGGAAAACAAAAAGCCCCTTCCTCTGTTTCCCCACATCAAAAGGAACCGCAGTGTTTTTAATACAGAAAATCCATTAGGTACGGGAAAAGGCAAGAGCCTCATATCAAGCTGCAAACTGGAACGCTTAAGCACAAGGCATTCAGGCGATGGAAATGCATTCAGAGCATTTAGCACATAGGATTAATCGAATTATAATTTAATCATCTGATCAAACACTAATTAGCATAATCACTTGAGGGGAAAAGCTGCTAGAGGAACAGCCGAAGAAACACCTTGGTCACCCAGCACATTTTAATGACGCAAGATCATGCACAGATATATATTTTTTTCCTTAATAAAACACAACAGAGATTGAGGATCATAGTGCTGAAGAAGTAGTTTAAATATTCCAGTCCTAAATCACATACAATTCTCCAGCATGGAAGATGTTGAAGCTGGGTCTGCAAACCATAGTTTATTGAGATTTAAGGAAGAGCTGTAAAACCACAGGAACACTACACTACGCTGGTTTGTCATATGAAGACTTGAGCATGAGCACACATTTTAGCCCACAGTGTTTCCATTATAATCATCCCTTACTGTTTCCCCCAGAGCCTCCCACATGAATGTTTAACTATAGATCGCTTAGATGACCTTCAGGGATACAGCAAAGTATTAGCGTCCTTTTACAAACTGCATTTGAAGTAATTAGTCTAAATCAGCTGGGTTTTTTGGCTTGGGGCGGGGGAGAATAGAAAAGCAAGAGATATTAAGAGAGATTTTCTGTGTAATATTGTCTAGCTTTCCTGGTAAAATCATGCCACTTTTCAAAAGCAGAAGTCTGGAGAGACCAGAAAATCATCCCTGATGTTTACCCATACAATAAGACACTTGTGTCTGGAGAGTGGGCAGGAAGAGACGTATGGACTGAGAGAAGGAAGCCTGGAAGACTGTACAGGAAGGAGGAAGGGGAGAAGCAGGGCGCTGGGGGGAGAGGATCTTAGGAGGTGTCTTTTGTTTGACTTTTTACACAAAATAATGTAATTGAATAATTCTTAATAAGTGTTTAGCTTTTCAAATGGATACTTTTTCTGGACACTAAAAACATGTAATATAATGAATGGCAACATTTCTAGGTAAGATTGGACTTGGAAAAGGTTTCCTACAATATTATTTAAGGAAGCAAAATGATGAGCTGCTTACCTACAAAGGCACCAGATCATACAGGCTCAACTGTGAGCTAATTTAAATTGATTATATCCCTCTTACAGAACTATTACTAATAATCCTTTTGGCTTCTCAAAATGACTATACATTAATAAAATAAGGTAACCAGTTACAGCGTTGGGCCAGTTTCCCCCAGGATTTCTCCATACCGGGCACCCTGCAATGTGCAATCAGTATGCGCAGTCTGGAAACTCTCACGAACGTAGCATGCAACTCTCCACTGCAGGTGGCGATTCTAGAAAACACTCCAGCAACAGAGCACTGTATATCACTTTAAAGTATTGTCACACTTTTAATAAGAAAAGTGACTGATAGGCAAACTAATAAAAGGCAATAATTCAGTTTCTCACTGGTATAAATGTAGAACCACCATACTGCATGCATTCCTGGCTCAAAGAGAGAGATCATATACAAGCATATATGGAGTCCACTTAATTAAAAAGTAAGAGCAGTTTCATTTAAAAGTTAAAAAGTTATGTTTTTTAAAATATCTTGCTTGTTTAAAATATCTAGCTTTAAATTCTTGCTTGTTTCTTTCCAAGCAAAAATGTAAAAGCAAAGCCAGGAGATTTTGCATCACCTCACAAAAACTGCAATATGGCAAAGTGAGAGGGGAGTGACATAGAGCTGGTAACACTACTTGAGACTGCACCATGGTCAGAGATAGGCTGGAACACAAGACAACAACCACCATCTCCCCAAACCCATCCCTAAATCTCTCTTCTCTTCCTGCCCTCTGAGAGGGCAGCAGTCCCAAGCTAAATGGCAACACTTCCTGCTGGTATCAGAAGTGCAGCTCCCCATATCTTCTACTTTCTAACCTCATAAGAGTACCAGCACTGTGCCATGTCATAATGCCTTCATTTTCCACTTCCCAGCTATTTAATATGTGCTACTTATTTTAAATAAAATTCTCTGAGCACAAGGCCAAATACACATGCTTTAGGAAATGCCAGAGCTAAGGTTCTCAACCAACCTTAATCCTCTACTCCAGTTATTCCAATGTGCGTCCACACCAGGGACTGAAAGTAGCAGAGACGATGTGGGGAAGAAGAGTAACTGCATTACATAGTGGGCAAACAAGGCTGTTATCTTTGAACGTGGCTGAGACAGAAACAATGTTCTGATCCAAAAAATTCTCAAAGCTTCTTGAAATTAAGTAGCAGTCAGACTACTATTATTTAGCTGTGGAAAGTGTTTTTAAAAACTCATTAGCTCCTTTTGTAATTACTAAAAATCAGCATTCTTCTCTTCTGTAGAAATGCATTTTGAGATGTTGTAGGAATACTGTAATTGCTTTTATCCACTAGGGACTAACTTTTGAACATAATAAATATTCACTGAACTGCTACAGCTACAGTGTCTTCAGACAGGCATTTCTTTTCCTCTGCATTGCCTTCACGTGCGCCACCAGTTAAGACATTCAAAAAGGCCTCTACCTCTGTCACTAGTGAAACAAGTGCAGCTTGAACGCATGTAGCACTTTAACAGGACAGTCACATCTCTCTGAGGTTGCACTGCTCCTTCTCAAGCACAAATGCACTAGCTAAAGGCAAAAAACAGTGAAGAAAGGAAGGAGTTTGGATGGGATTTTTACTCTAGACCAGGTTTAGATAGTTAAACCCTCCTTTCTTCCCCAGGGAAAAAAAAGAAAAAAGAAAAAATCCACGTTCCCTACTCCAGGCTGTGTTCCCATCATATCTGTACAGTCATCTTCAGGATTTGCTAAGCAAGCAGCTCTCCAATTTGTTGTAGAGAGAAAAAGATGATCTCCATTGGAGCAGCAACCTGGTGCATTGGAGACCTCCTCCTCCACCCAGCAGTGCTCTCAGGAGACTGCATCCGGAGAGGGCTCCAAGAACAAGGCTGGGTGTTCAGGTGCATGTGCTGAGCAGACCCCATTGCACCAAACCTGCCAATTCCAGCTCCCAACAGCTGAACAGCAAATCACAACTGCCAGTGCTTCTCTGAAAGCCTGACAGCTCAGCCTCTTTTTTTTTTTTGTTTAATTATCTCCCTCCTGCCCAATAAAGAGCTCAGCTCCTTCCTTCTTCACTCAAACAAGGGACTCGCACATCCTACCCTACAGCTGCGCTGACATTCATAGGATTGCTTTCCGTCCTTCATTCTACGCACTCCCCCAGATCCATTTGCTGCCTCAGGAAAAAAGCTTTTAGGGACAGGAGAAATACTTTTGCTACCAACACAAATATAAATAACTGTTAAGAATAAGGTGGAGAGAGGAGGGGTTGTAGGCCTCAAATTAAGCCTATATCACAGATAAAACAGCATGAGCAGACACAAATGAAAGAAAAATCTGAATACAGACAAGTGAAGGACAAGGGCAGTTGGGAGTCTGAGCTCTCCCTCGCTAGGCACAGCAGGATCCATGCAGAGCACCAGCTTACCCCCGGCACAGACCAGCAGCCAAGATGGAGTCACAGGGACCAGCACTGAGGAGTCCCAAAGCCACATGCTGTTTTGTTCCCCACCCACAGCTCCTGCTCACAAGGGAACAGGCTCAACCTTGCCTTCCCCACTACAAACTGAAGCCAAGACTTCAGAGCCTCCCGCCATAAGCTGTCCAGCTCAGACTTGGCCTTCAGAGATTGCTCGCCTGCTGTCCCACAGGGCTTCATGCTCTTTGAGCGCCCTTCCTATTCTTACCATATCTTGCAATGCTGTCTGGATACCCATGTAGTTCCAAGCTCACCCTTTTTCCTCCCTTACCCTCCCCACTAAAATCCTATTCATACCCCCTTCTCTCCCTCTCCCCTAAGCATCCATTTTGTACTTTTTAAAATATATATCTACAAAAAGCTGAGAACAAAGAGCTCCAGCCACAGCTGACATGACAAAAAAACATGGCAAATGTTGCCCATCACTCAAGTCCCATAGCGAGATGAACCTTACTCTCTGTGCTTCTCCTCTTTTCCTTTGCAATGATAAAAATCTGGTTTCTAGAACCCCTCCACAACAGGTCTGTGGGAAAGGCTGTCACAGTGGAAGAGAAACCTTCAGGTCACAACAAAACTAGGAAGAAAGGTGCAAAGTAAAGCTTCGTAAATATATACAGCTGAAAGTATGAACTAGTATAATGCAAATCATTACTCTAGACATTTGGGAATCACTTTACTAAGGCCAAAAAACCTCTACATTAATTGTCTACAGACATATCTAGAGAACTTGTACTTCAGTGACGGTCTCCCAAATTCCCTCCTTCATACCATGACATAGCAAATGCCTCGCTTTATGCTTTACAACTACAGTTGTAACCCAAACTATGGTTGATCTGTCTAAAAATAATACATGAACTGGCTTTTAAACTGTCCCATAGAAAAGCCATCTAATGGGAGGAAAAGGCTCAGCTGGAGAATGTGCAGTGTGTACAGGACCTTCTGAATGGTGAACCACAGGAGGCCTTTTCTGTTTAAACTGAAGTCCACCTAAATCCTGATTTGCTTGAATGACATCTTTTCCACCAAGATCCTATTCCAGGGACATCAGAATCTGCTTTTCAGAACAAAAAGGATTTTATCAAGGACTTCCTCTGTCCGTAGCTCAAGCCAGGAGTGGTCTAACAGCATGTTACATGCTCACTTCTTAGTTTTCAAGAGACTGACTTTATGCATTCACAATATTTTCCTGAGTCAGGGCCAAAATCCCAAATAACAACATCCCCACAGAAAACCCCAAAGACTTTAGAGGGTAATACTGTACAACAAAAACCAACACACAATGATTTCTGATAGAAAAAACAATCACACAAGAGAATTTAGCAAAAGTCAGAGGTTACATTTTATGCATCACCTTTCCACAGTCTGGGAAAAAGCAACCGACTAGCATTTCGGTGCACTCAAATCCTGCCATGTGATTTGTGCAGTCCAGTACATACTGTAACAACAACATATGGGTTCCTCCAAGTCTACACTTTTCAGTATCCCAGCTAGCCTTCTCTGTCAGCTTAAACAAGAGCCACGTGTCAAAGACTTATATTTGGTATTTGAACTCCATACTAACTATTAAACCTCTAGGAAACTCTATACTGAACAACATATTTATCATGGAGATGCTTCTAAAGAACAGAACTGAAAACAAACACTTCCATCAAGTCCTTTAATTCTGTAGCACCTATAAACTGGGGCCATGGAGGTCTGCCACTCCAAAATGCTGATGGACAAACACCCTTAGTGTGCAGGCTTAGCATAAGCCACTCATTTGCAAAACCACATGGGAGGATTTCATGCCAACAGGTATTTATATAGACAGAGCAACCCTACAATCTCATCTATAGAATCACTGGGAGTAAATTAGGTAGAGAGGCAACTATTTGCAGCTACGTGCAACGTAATTATATTCTAGTTCTATTGAAAGATCCCCGTTCCTTTCAAGAATCATGTTTGATACTCTTAAAACATTGGAAGGCTCCCCAAAATTTACTCCAAAAATTACTTTAGGCGACACAAAGTTACTAAGAATAATTTTTAGCCTACTACAAACATAAATCTTAAGCCATAAATCTTCTGCATGGGATTACCATGTAATTAATTGGAAGAAAATAGTATCAGTATACTTAGCAAAGCAAGTGCCAGATTTTCCATACACAGGAGCTTTTAAACAATTACAAGCTATATAGATTTACAATATATGTGTGTATAAATATATATATACATAAAAAAATCTCAGAAGGAACTATATCCCTGACATACTAGATTGAGCCACATGAGCAGGATGGTTGGTCTTCAGCTTACACGGTGGCGTGCACATAGAGGCTTTGAATGTTAACCAGGCAAAAAAATTCTCAGGTGGTCCTTGTATGTGCCTTTGTATCTGCCACATCAACATGTACCAGGGTGCTGTTTTCAGATGTGTTCTCGGGCTCCCCCATGGCCCATGTTCCTGTGCTCGTGCAGGGTCTGTCCTTCTGGAAGCTTCAGCAGAGGCACATCAGTGATTCAGCTCGGGTCGCCGGGCTGCTCTCTCCCTCAATTACTAGGAAGCTCCAGGGAGACTGGTGTTTAGCATGGAGGTGACTCTCTTTCTCAAAGCCTTTGCATTTAAAAATGGCTTTCTATAAATAGGATTGCTGGCTCACTCTTAAATCTTACTCCCTGCCTTCTAAGTAAAAATAGCTTAAATAGGGATGCTGGGAAGATTTGTTAATCTCTGTCATCCTGTCTGTCCATCCATTTGCTTTTCTTTCTTTCATCAGTATGTATCCTAACATTTGTTACCCACTCTGCTATGAAAGGCATATATTGATGTACCCTAGTTTCTCTTTTTCTGATAAGTAATCCAATGCCCTAATGGAAAAAAAAAATACTTATGAGGTAATAAGAATTTTTTAGTGAATGGCAGTATAAAAAGAAACACAACGGCAAGAAAAGCCCACAGTGCTAACAAGTACCTGAGGAATCTGTGACTTGTTCTTAAAGAGGTTCTCTTCAGTGCTCTAAAATATTGTGCTGTGAAAGGCTTTTATGAAATACCTCTCATTTTATGTTATTTTATTTTTGAAAATACCAATTGTTTGATGAAATGCTTCTAAGAGGAAAGGACGTGAAGACTGAGAAGATAGGGTTTCTTTTGAAGAATAACATAATTTGAAGGCTTCATTTAATTGATTTCGTAACAGGTTAAAGGAAAAGGAAGTGCTGATTAAAAAGGATTGTGAAATCTCTCAAACTATATTTTGAAACAAGTAATTTAACTGCATACACCTACACATTCACCTTGAAATAATTAAGTATTCTGATCTACAGACCTGTACTGCTTAAATGGATTTTTTTTAGTACTTTTAGAGTTTAAATGATTCAAAAGAAATAACATTAAAAAAAAAAAATCAAATTGTACCTTAGAATTGTACCTTAGAATAATTAAGTTGAATATAATGTTTTTCTGCCTTCTCCAGCTTTTAAAGTGGAAACTGGAATTAGCATCTTTCCCACTGCAAAACTGAAAGAGTCTTAGACTGAGATTGATAAGTGGTGTGCTCCAATTAAAATCAAAGGCTTAATGAGCGGTGTGTTCAAACAGGCCTTGACCCTACGCACATCTTAACTTGTTAACTAGAGTAAACTTTAAGGGGAAAGGAAAAAGCTCCATCTATTTCGCATCTCAATTCACTACCCCCTAAGATGTTTAGTTCCATTGCTTTTTGGGGGTTTTGTCACTTCAATGTTTATTAAATAGGTAAAGGAGATTATTTCCCCACCCGCGAGAGCAGCATATTTGTTAAGACACTCATCCAGGCAAAGACACAAAAAGTTGAGGTTCAACCTGAGCCCAGCTGCTCCTGTAACCAGAGCCTTGCACAGCTCATGAGCTGGAGGAACTTTCTAGATGAGCTACTCAAAGCCCACAGGATTTTCCCAAATAATTCAATTTATTGGTGTATTACACGACAGAAGTTTACTGAAGAACAAACAAGATTAAAACCAACTTCTAAACTTTGCCAGATGCATCAGCACTGAAGAGATGCCACTGAAACCACGGTGCAGAGCTGTAAGCGATTTAACAGGGTTTATGGGTTTGTTTTTATCATTTGTGGAAATCACTTCAAACCGCTACAAAAATACCTCCGCTGTCACACACGTCTGCTATTCAGTGCTATGGAAAGAAGACGCAGCGTCCACCAGTTAAAAAGTTTAGTGACCATTGATAGAAAAATGCAGACAAAATGCCTCCTTCGGGCGCCGTCTGTTCCCACGGTTTTTCAGAAACGTTGCCAGACTCGTGTGGTTTGCTGCCCACTAGTGTCGTGTGGCACCGGCTCTCTGCCGCCATGCAGGCAGCGCACAGCACGCTGCCCACTCCAGAGAGAGAAAGCCACAGCCGGCGAGCCCTAAAGCCTGGGGATCGGTACACCCCCAGCTGAGGAGAAACACTTCTTTTGAAATGGAAACGGAGATTGCCAGTGTACTCTGACTTCCTAGCTATAACAATATTTCTCTCTTTGGCATTTGGTGACTAATTAATAGCTATTCATAGCTTGAGTACAGCAGATTAAAAACACCATCAGCTGTACTGTGCCATCCACAAACATATACCAAGCTAAACGCTTTCTGCACATGCATTAAACTGTCTAAGGTTACACAATCCCAGATAAGCTATGCATGTAGCACCGTATGTTTCTACAAAGAGAGCCGTTTGCTCTTTTTCTTAAGTGTTTCATCTCCAACACTGAGAGTCACCATTTTCTTTGGAGAGTGTCATTAGCACCACCGTCACTTTCACTACTCATTCTCCGGCCTAACCCCTGCTCTCAGTTCAGTGTGATCCTTCTCAGCCTTCTAATATGCTGCTAAAACCTATATGGATAGATATAGGGCAGGGAAAGGATTCAAACAGGAAGCAATTTTAATGGAAATTTATTTTTAGTGTCATCTGTACTGTACTGGGTGCCTCCTGATGCTCCGTTGATTTCAGCAGAACATCTACGGACAACAGACATATAAGAAACGCAGCCAGAGAGAAGCCTGCAAATGGGTTCAGCATACCTACACCAGAGACTAAATGATGCCGAAAGATACTCGTTTCTGAAAACGGCATCCTAATTCTGAACTAACTTTATCACAGTAATTACAATAAAGAGCCAGGATTTTGAAGGAGGCCATTCTTCCCTCACAGCCTCCCCTACCTTATCCCTCCTCCTCTCCCTGTAATTAGTGAAGTGCCCCTTACTAATTACAGCCAGGCTACAGTAAACTTTCGCTGTTAGTTTTACATGTTTGCTTCTGGAATACTTGGGTATAGTAACATGGAAGGTAGTACAGATGTAGTAACCCTGAAGGTAACTCAAAAGTATTGCTCAGGATTGTAACTGCATGACTCAGGCTTTCAAAGCGGTGAATTTAGCTGCATAGCTCCCGCTGATGTCTATATCGTCCCACGCACTCACTAAGGCTGCAATATATTTATGGTTAATAGTTACCTGTATTTTTAAGAAACTCACAGCAATGAGAGTTGAAAGCCTTTACAAAATCTAAAAACTTCAACCAGGTATTTGGGAAGGTTTTGTTTCAGGCTTCAGAAATACTAATTGGATGTAACAGCATGTCAGTATTTTATTGTCCCCAGAAGGAAGCTATTTCACAAACATAAAGCCTACCCAGTGACACTGCTCCTATCTAATTTGACAAAATGTATTTGTGCTGAGTGACTCTAGGGAAATATGGGGGCCAACCTTGCTATTGTTATTCAGATGGTTTTCATTATCTTCAACAGAAATTTAACCCAAGACAACAACTACAGGATTAAACCCTTAATGTGTGGGTTTATTTTCTAAGCTATTTCTTCCCTCAAAAAGAGGAAAAAAAAAAAAACAAACAAACAACACCACCACCCAAACCCCCCAAAAACAACCACCAAAAAAAACCATAAACATGAACAATCTTACATGTTTTAAAGTTAAAATTAGAATGAGATGTAACACATAATTAAAAACCACTCGTACATGTGCTTGTGTTTTAAGTAACTGTAGTATGGTTCTAAAAGGAGTTCAGAAAAGGCAATGGCAGAAGCCAAGCAACCTTCAATAGCCTGCCCCCCTCGCCCCCCAGATATAGTCATAAAAGAATACTGCCTCTCACACAATGGAGTTCAGACATAGTTATAGACAGAATTACAAAAATAAGTGTGTATGTGACATATCTGTTTATATACACAGTCATTTCCCTCAAAAAGATACATATCTGATACGACACTGCATTAAAATCCGAAGTCCTTTAAAAATTTTATTCTCTGACTCTTTACTCTGATTATGATAGTCCAGATAAGTGTTACTAATAAAAAAACCCAAGTTGTTCAGTCTTAACGTGAAGGTAGGTGCCATTTTCAAAAATTTCCTTTAAAAAGATCCTAAATATATATGCATTTTGACATCAAGTATAATGTCAAAAACAAACACACTTCTTAAGTGGCAAAGAATCATTGAACCATCCACTACATATTTCTACAACGCTTTCATCTTAAAATATTACCCTACACAAAAACATTTTATTTTAGTAATCTAGATTCACAAATGTACAGATGTTGCTGCGTGGCAGTATAGAACCTATGCAGATGCATCTATCATTTACACGTTATACTACTAAAACTAGAAAAATCTTTGGGATACAAATTCATGTTTGACTGTGATCCAAAAACACATGGATACTGAAAGTGAAATTGCTACTGACTTCATAGATCAAGGAATAAATGAAAGTGATTTTCATAGGATTTCAACCTCATAAAGCAAAAATTATTCTGTTCTTCAAAAACCCCTGGAAGGGGGACTAACTTGGAACATAAAAATTTATGGCATCAGTACAGTAGACAAAAATATACACCTCTTTTTTTTCTTAGAAGAGTTAAGATTTCTGGACAGAAACAGAGTGCTTTCCTATGCAAATCTAGTTTTCAATGAACAGCGCTGGTAAAAGCATATACTTTCAGGCTGATTCTGTCTTATTAACAGCAAAACTCTCCCTCCAAGGTATCTGGCTGAAGAGGCTAGAAAGGCACAGTGCTGCCTGTCAAAAATAACCAAGCAAACAAATAATTTCTTAATGTTAGAACTTGTTGCAGTTGCATTACTGCTAGAAGAGATGCAAAATTTTGAAGTCTACAGCTTGGGGTTTTTCAATAATTTTCCATTCTGTGGCACTCAGAAGATGAAAATGTTTAAAGATAACCCTAAATACACACTTAAGATTCACCTCCTAATTTATGATCTATCTGGCTATTCGCACTGAACTGGCCATGCCTGTCAACATATTTTCTCATATAGCATATACTTCAGTAGATGTGAAGGCACCCTCATCCAGTATTCATTCCTCACCCTCTGCTAGAGGTTCAATTATTTGTATCTTCCAGGAAAATCTTAGGCTTCGCCCTGTGCTTCTCTCACATCCATTCAATACAAGAAACATTTTCCTATTCTACCTGCTTTGCCTATTTTGAGAATTGTGTGTTTAATCTTTCTGATTTAACTGTCAGGATGTAATGCATTACAGGCAATGCTACGTTCTCAAGTCTGAGAAGAAGGAGGCAATGTAATAGAGCAGCTAGAATCCCAGACCACAGCATAATTTTTTTCCTGTCCTTAAAACTGCAATGCTAATATGCATTTTAATAAAAGTTATGCAATTTCAACCTATTTTCACATATGACATGGTTTTCAATCACCTATATCTAAACGTTCCAAAATACCCCCATCCACTATTTAAAAAAAAACAGAAACTACAAAAAAGGTTGTCAACCAGAAGTAACAAAAATGAAGAGGGAAAAAAAAAAAAAGAACAGGTTTACCCTTATTCTGTCTACACTCTAATTTCCCCTTCCTAACTTTGTAATTGACTGAAAGTCTTCAACATTTTCAGATGATGTAATGCTTATCCGTGCATATTTTTACATAAATGAGTGAGAAAAAAAAATACAGAGCGGGTACCTTTTTAATGAAATGATGAAAGGGAAATAAATTTAAAATATTACTTCTTAAATATGTGAAAAAAAGGAATTCTTGGGTGAAAGCACAGGGCGATTAGAAAAAACCCAAAACGTAAAAGGAAGCAATATCTCAACGCAAACGCTTAGGATGAAAGCCCTTCAAATTATCCCCGCGTACTCAGGCGGATTTACACGGCACTTAGCAAAATTCTGTACTTTTCCAGCAAAGAAAGAAAGAAAGAAAGAAAGAAAAAGCACCTCCGTCCCTGCCTCTCCAAGCAGCGTCTTATTCTGAACGAGGCAGACACACGGTAACGCGGCTAGGGTACGGGCTGTCACTTCGCTAGGTAAGCTAGTTTAAATGGTTACAGAGCAATCGTTGCCCTTCTGCCCACGGCTGCTGACAGCCAGCGCGACGCTTTAAGCACAAAAGGCACAACCGCGACCCGCTCCCCTTCCCGGGGGGGGGGATGGGAAGGAGCCCCGAGGCGGGG
>NW_008825113.1:4754492-4774160 GCF_000699105.1 Pygoscelis adeliae
GCGCAGCCGCGGCCCCCCCCCCGCCCGGGGCCAGCCCGGGGCCGCGGCGAGCCGGCTCCTCACGCACCTCCCTTCGGCCCGGCGGCGGGCGGGCGGGCGGGCGGGCACATCTTCCCTCTCCCGCAGCTCTAATCACATTGATCCCGCTGCTAACCTCCCCTGCCTCCCGGCGCGGCGGAGGGGAGCGTTAACCCCAGCCCTCTGCGGTCTTAAAGCACCACCAAGTCTCCACAGTGGGAGAGAAAGCAAGACCAAAAGGACAAATAATTGTAACCTGGTTTACTGTAATATATAACGGTATTAGTAGTGCCAACTGTATGTGCACGGAAAGTGCATACTTCATCGTGATCACCGCATTCTAGATAGCACTCTGGAGGGACCAGCGGGAAAAAGTATTAGATTGGATTATACGCAGGACAGCGTTTACTTCTTTTTAAGGACGTTTGGTCGGTCATACAAAATTGTATTTTTAAAGGAAGTGTCCTGACTATTGACCTTTCTTACTTGCAATATCCTTGCTGAGTTGTAAATCTTTCAGCGAATGGAATAGCTTGATTTCCCACTTACACATGAGTCAACGAGAGAGTGTTAGAGCTCTCCAGAATGTAATCTTTTCTCCTAGACAGGTGACAGCACTAGTTTGGCTTGAGATCCAGACCACAGATCCTAGACCCGGATCCTGCAGACCTTTAGCTTATTCTCTGCAGGGGAAAAGTGAAACGTCTTCTCTTTCGGTGCTCTCACAGCTGAGCGGCAGGTTAAGGTAAAGGGATATTAAAAATTATTTTCCCTAGAAGGGTACTGTAGTCACACTGGCAGCAAAGCAGAAACAGGCCTTTAAGGTGGCCTCAAAGGTAAAATGGGGATAGGTCTTGGGAGCATCATGATATGCAGAAGCAGCTGTATGCAAGAAAACCTGAAGTGGTTGCATTTTGTGCTGAACAAGAGACTGTGATAACGGCATAAAACTCCGCAATAAAGCAACAGCAACAACAAAAAAAAGACGGAAGATGTAGTACTTGAAACAATGAATAAGACAAGGTAGTAGATGCGAAGTTCCCAAAGCTTTTAAAGTATGAAATTAGTTATTGGTTTAAGTTTTGGTTATCTTCTGTGATATATTTTGCAAGGAGACAGGTCAGTACATGTATACTTGGATGGCCAGAGAGTAAGCTCTTGCAGTGATAGAAAAATCTGCAGTGGAGAACAGGACATGTGATGTGGTTATGGGGGAAAAAAAATAGCAGATTACGCTTATGCTGAGAAAAAGGCATAAGCTTTTGTGAGGTGATGTGAGGTGCGCGGGAGAGAGTTGTCAAAAGCAAACTCCAAAGTATGGCTTGGAGTAGCTGTAAGGATGGAAATGTTGTTGGCAGTGACAGAGAAAGGGGAGGGAAATTAGAGACAACTGAAAAGATGGATATGGTCTTGGTGTCAATATGATTAGCCTCTCAACAAGATATTTAGAGACATAGCTAAATGATTTATATATACTCTCTACACGTCATGGGCATATCTGGCAGGACTTGGGTAGCAGGGGGCTGCAGGGTGCCCTGTATGGGAAGGGACCAGGGAGTGCCCCGTGCTGGTGACAGCTGGGTCCAGCCAGCTCGGAAATGGACAGCACTGACCCATGGTGCACCAATACTACAGCCAGTCAGAGCAGCTTACGGTTCCGTCTCTTCAGGCAGGTTTAAGAAAAGGTGGTAACAGCTGGGGCAGGACACACAAAAAAGGAGATGCAGGATGCACAAAAGAAGACACAAGAGGAGGTATGCCTCTGAGGAGGCTGTGGCCAGTGGACACAGCAGGCCAGGGACACTCCGGAGGGGACTGCAGCCCATGGAGGAATTCATGCCAGAGCAGAGGAAATGAGTAAGAAGGAAGGAGCCATGAAAGAAAAGAGTAAGAAACAAGGAGTGGCAAAAAAACCCGCTACACACTGACCCCAGCCTCCTGCACTGCCCATTGCATCACTGAAGGGACTGAGTGTAACCTGCAGCAAAATGAGGGGAAGGGAGACTAGGAAGGGGGAGGAGAGGTGTCTGGACTGAACTTGAGCCTTGGGAAGGGGAGGAAAGGTGATTCCCTAAGTGTTTGTTTAATTGATTGTCTTCTTTGTTTCTCAATACCCAAATCAGTAATTAAAAGTTTATTTTCACTGGCAATAAATTAAATTAAGTGGAATTCCCTGAGTCGAGTCTTCCTCTGACAATATATTAGTAGCCTTGCAAGCAAATTTAACGCCTCATAATACCTGCTAAAGAACTCTTAGAAAAAAAAGAAGAAAAGGAAAAGGAAAGTCATCAATTTTCAAATTAAGGTAAACAGTAAAAACACTGAATTAACTATTTGTAAGATTCTAAACATGGTCTTGGCTTTCTCTTGCTTCTTACATAAATTAAATAAACAAAAGTATCAGCAAGCCTTCCATAGAACAATACCATTTTCTTTATTATAGGATGGATAGCAGGAATCTTGTATCCAGAAACATTTTCCTTGGTATTTTTCATACACTTTCTTCAAAAAGAAATAATGGTCAGTTGTGTGACAAATATTCTCCTCTTGATTTGAAAAGACCAAAATGGCTTGTTAAACCAGCAAAGGGAAAAAAAAACTTGTCAGATGATTGCATTGTTTTTTCTTATATTAAATACTTTTGCTGTTGGTTTCCTAATTGTATAACTTGGAAGTTCTACTGCAAATGCTTTCATGCAGACAAGTAGTGAATGTCTAGGAATGTATCTTAATGCTAAAACATGATGATTTGGCACAGGTTTGGGGTTTTTTTTAATGAGAAGAGGATCCTTCCAAGTTCTCACTGTCTTCATGCCCGCCATTTTTCTTGGGAGAGACTTCCCAGTGGTCATTGCTGATGCACAGTCTGACCCTGCAATAAACATTCTTGAAAACCTCATGATCGAGTAACATCTGAATATGTGGAATCCGGTTGCACAGGCAGTGCTTTGGTGGATAGACAATAGTCATACCTTTGTTATGAAGAGATGTGATCCAGACTCTTCCTCATGGCTTACCTTAGCTACTTCTATTACCTTCTCAGAACTATGTCTCAACTCTTGACAACCTTTCGTGCATTTATCTTCCACAGCATCCCTGTGAGTTTGGAGTGTGTTGTTATTCCTATACCAAAGAAGAAGAACTGAAGCGTGGGGAAGCCAAGGGCTAATCCACTAAGGGATTCAGGTATTGAAATAGTCAGTATTGCAAAAGCCAGATTTTAAGTGGGCTCATACATATTGGAACTCACAACTTTATGTAGTATCCAGTACCCTGGTACTTCATATAGAAGAGTTAGGTACCACAGAATGAGATTCAAGGAAAATAAGTGGAGAGACACGTCAACTGATGGGAAACATGCCACCTAAAAGAGAGGTGCCCTAACATTCACTGGGCAGTGGCCCAGAGGTGCTTATTGGCTGAGTGCTGACACCACTTCAGTCCTCTCTCAGGAGAAGCAGAAGAGGAGACAATTGACTTCTGCACCCAACAGAGAGACAGCTGGGTTCAAATTATTCTCTGACAAATACTAAAGAAAAGGTTGACCTTAGTTACCCTATCTCCTTTGTGGTAGTTCACTTGCCTAGGAGACTTGCACCCTGCTCCTATTTTTTTCCAAAGTAGTACTTTTCCGTACTTTCTTCACATAGCAAGACCAAGGGCAACTTAAAAGATGTCATGCAATGCCATAGTAACCTCATCTTCTCTGAGGCAAAGGAGTTGGAGTCCTTCTCCAAAGCAAGCCGGGATGCACTGGAACATGGATCTCCCACTTTCAAAGCTAGCGCTCTCAGTAGTCAAGTAGGGGGTGACAAATGGGGGCAAGAGGAAGGACACTTCCTTTACTCCATTTCCATACTTCTGTTGGCAGAAGTGCAGCAGACTAGCACGTGCTGGGGAGCAGGTCAGGGTTTTCATGTCTCCAGCACCTTCAAGACATGAGCATCTTCATGCATGCTCTGGGGCAAGAAAAGACAGGAGGTGACTGTAGGCATATCTAGTCCTACAGTGACACTCAGCCACTGAATTTTTTTTTTTGCACAAAAATATAGAGCAACATATATATAATAACCTGAGAATATATAGTCTTCCATTCTCTGTGATTTGCTAAACATAATTGTCAATTTCTAATTCATGAAAACCTTCTCATAGTTTGTTCTCAAGTCCTTCTGTCGTCTGCCTAGCACTTTCTTTTTTCTGAAAGTATCCAAGTCATTACAAATGCAAGTACAACTATATATATCTCTCTCTAATACTATATATATTGTTATGGAGATAGTTCTAAAAGATAACATTATGAATGATCTTATGAAAGATCTTATCTTCATGCGAAAGCTATTTTAATACCTTACCAAAGGTAACTGGGGATCAGTTTTGCCCTCTGTAATCACCTAAAATTACTTCAACCTCTCTTCAGGCTGGATGAACAACACACAGTACTGTTATGTCAGGTATTCCTGGTTCTAAATCTACACACGTTAAAAGAATGAAATGTGAGGAGCGGGGAGGAAGGGAAGAAAGAAGACAATAGAGAAGGAAGGATAGTCCGTACCCAGCTAACTCCTCCCAACGTCTGTATGTATTACGACACATTTTAGTTGTCTACTTACAGTTATTCCCCAGGATCCTTTCTCACAAAGATATATGCCATAATTCTTGGATTCAAGTCCACTTCAGAGGGATAGGAACATCTGAAACCTGTAGTCAGCTGGAAAAAAAGCTAATTCAGTAGGTGAACAAGGCCCCTTCCCATCCCCAAACGGGCATATTTTCAGCAACCATGTTCATGCTCATGCTCAAGACTGTCGTCTTTGTCCCGCTCCTTAGACCATCTGAGTCTAGTTAAATGTGTCTGAGCATGTGACAGGTTATGCCAGGGTCTCTCCTCACATCCAGGCCAGCTGAAGTTCCAGTCTCATGTTGAGCCCTGCTGTCCCACATTCAAAAAAAAAAATGGTTGCACAGGTGATAAAACACAATCTTGTCAACAGTTTCTAACTAAACATGCAAAAGGAGCAGATGTAATTTTAGAAAGACCTGAGTTATAGACCTGAACAGCAAGTGGCAGGTGCACACTCTCAATCAGGGATGCTGATATAATTTCTGCCAAATCTTCCAGTTGTTTTCCTCAGTCTTCATCAGACAGAGGATCAGCAAGCTGGCATTTATCCAAGCCCCAGCCTTACTTAGGCTCCAACCAAATTGCTCATTCTAAATATCAGAGTTGGATTAGAAGAACATCAAAGCTAGGTGTTGTAAGTAAGCTTAAGGTAGCACAGCCTGTGCTTTTTTTTTTTAACTCACCTCTTCAGCTGCCTTAGCTGCACATTAAATGTACAGGGTGGGGGGATCACTTCAGACCTGTGAATTCTCATCAAGCAGAGCCTCAGGACAGGTGCGGAACTGCATAGTATCATTCCCTGTGATGCCACGAAGCAGCAATGTGATTTTTGCTAGCACTTCCTAAATAAATAAATAAAGAAGAAGGCTGCATCAACTATACCAAGCTAGGCCAAGAAGTCTAAAAAACCCCCAAAGCCAAACGAAAACCCCCCACTGTCATCTCTACCTGACCCCTGCTAATACACACAGCTCAGTTTCAGGCTTTACCCAAGCCTGAAACAGAATGACCAGTGGCTTTCGTAGTGCTGTCACTGACATGGGAAGGTTATCTCAGACCAGGCAGCCTCAGACCAGGCAGCATTAGGTGTTTTTTCACAAGGAACCTCTGCTGAGGTGCTATTACTGCTACAAATTAAAGTGCAGAGTTGACTTTCTGAGTATGCCTCAGCTCCACTTCCCTTTACCATCTCGGAGAACTCCTCAGGTTTTTAGAGTTGTGTCTTACCACAGTTCATCTGTGGAAAAGAGAAAGACTGACTCGAAAATAGGGCGAGACATTTTGGACAGAAGACAGCCTCTTGAGCAGATGTTTAAATAAATGTTTTCTAAAGAAAGGCAGGCCTCATTCGCCTGAAATAAAACACTACCCGTATCAACTAAGAGCAGATCCGGAGTGTTTTATAGTGATTCTCAGCAACTGGAAACAGTAGGTGGTACCGATAAGGAAACAGTCTGATTGAACTTCTAATTTCCTCTGACATGGCACTAACCCCAAATAAATCTGCTTTCTCTTCAAAGAGGCAAAGCTCAAGACAGTACTGCATGTGGGGAATCCTTCACTGGGGTCAGTTGTTTCACGTTCTGGCTTCATATTGAAAAAATCAACATGTGAAGACTCCACTCAACAATAGCTCAGTAATAAATTGTTGGTGAATCAGTAACTGATTCATGAAAGAGGTCTGCCTTTATTAACATTACATTTTTACAGTGATGCTGTTAGTGTACAAAGTTTTTCAGGGGAATACAAAGGATTTTGGATTACTCAAGAGAACATGTTTCTCCATGGACAAATTGCTTTCGGGCTTCTATTTCAGCTCCATCTGCCCTCGCCGTCCTGGTAGTGCGTTATAGCTAAGAGGGCTGTGAGCAGACCAGCTCACTTTCTCTTGGTCAGGTGGCTTCAGAAGGAGTAAACTGCTCAGTAGACAGGCATCTCAAACTGATTAGCAAATAGTCAAAGTGTTCAAAAACAGAAATGCACACATATACACACACAAACCACAAAGAAAAACAATGCTGTGGGTCAACATCAGATGAATACTCTCTTTAGTTGACTGGCCAAAATATTGCTGGCTGGAAGCCAATCGGAATGATAGCTAGCTTATAATACATATTACCTGACCACTTCATAATGTTTTATTGTGCCTGAACATGCCCAGGCAGGAAAGTACCTACTGGCATGTCTTTACCATCTGTCACCCCATGATGGATGTGAGGGACCTTGCCTCTTATTTGGTTCCAGTGGTGTAACTGATACTGTAATTTCAGCCACTCTGTACCCCACAGAGAAATGTTTGAGCACCTGGACCCTGCCACAATGCTATTTACTAACAAGGGAAAGGGATCTAACTACCAAATAAAACCACTTGAGTGAGTAGCACCGGACCAAAGCCCTAGGAGAGGTTGGAACTAGCAGCCCTCAACCACACGTTTCATGTCTCTCTACCTCAGTGACTCCACCTGCAGAGCTGAAGGAGAAAAATGTTTCATTCTTTGCAAAGCGGTGGAGCTCTCTTGATAGAAAGGCCATGGGGATCTGGGACACGGCACAGGCTGACACACACTGAGGAGAGGAATGAGGGAAGGCAGCCTGCTGAGATCAGGTGATTGCTCAGGCAGACAAGGCTTCCTAACGGATGTGCCAAGAATGTGTTTGTCTTTCAGTTTTTTATGAACTCAGGAAAAGGTTTCTCTGGGGAATTTATAGCCTTCGGTTCTGAGAAGCAATGAAGATGAAGGCCATCATCAGTAACTCTGGGATTTTGTAGAACAACATAAAAATGCACAAAATACAGCAATTTCATGAAGGTTCACCCCAGAACATGGAATCTGCTCCTCAAGAAGTACCAACACAGACTTTGCTGCTGTCCCCTCTAAGTACAGGGTTGATTTCTTTGACTCTACCTTATCTGAGGTGAAAACAAAGCAACAAGCAGATATATGCATGACGCAAACTTGTAATACACATAGAAAGAGAATTAACAGCACATAACAGATAATAGTCATGCCAAAACAGCACTGACTCCAACAACAGGCATGGCCACGAGGATGCAGACTCAGAGTCTCCTGTTGTGCAGGAAGCACAGGTATAAACTACAGAACTGGATGTTTTGGCCTGTGACACGTGCACAAAAAATGGTTATTAAGTAATTACATTAAAGAAGTGGGTTTAGTTATCTCAGCTGATGCAGTTTCTTGGTTGCAAGAGGGCCATGCTTTTTTATGTTATTTGTTTTACCGGCCTCCTCAGTAAAGAACTGATGGAAGGTCCTTTCCCCTGACCTAATTAGGCAAAACTAGGTCTTCATATCTGCTGCTTTTGCATGGCTCAGATTTCTAGGTGTCCTGTTAAGACCCACAGTAAGAACATTGTTTTAAAGCATCATCCAAGACTGAAATTTACCTCAGCAATAACATCCTGGGGGAGGGACAGCTATTTCTTTTTTCTGTTGCCTGACTGGAGCAAAACGGATTATTAACCCTCATGGAAATACTGATTTACCAACACTGCCACTGCAGTGTGCATTCATTGCTCCAGGTAGAAAGTAATACCTTAAAAATTTGTTGGTTAATAAATCAATATCAGATTTTAATATTAATTGCCCCTTTGAAACTGATTCTCACCAAATATCACAGTTAGGGGCTGCTTTGCTAACATGTTAATGGGTCATTAACTAAAACCAGTCATTAGCTGCTGCTGTTACAGTTTCCATAAGGATTTATTAAGGCAACTTCATGTATTATTAAAAAGAAAGTTCATGGTTCTAATGTTCTGAAACTCTGTCTCCCTCAGGCTTCCACTGATATTGCTTCAAAGGAAGAAACATTTGCCAAACACATAATTGTGTCATTCAGTTCAGTTCTGTTCTTTAAAATAATATTTCTTGCTCTTAAAATTCCCTTTTCCCATGTTCTCCCTTCTTAAGGAGAAAGTTGCTATGTATAAAAGAAATGTGAATGTGTGAAAGCATTCTTCTGTTTAAAAGAATAGCTTTTTTAGTTTTCATAGCTACTAAAGCAAAAGGAGGTAGGCCTGGTATATCGAAAAAGAACAACTTAAAAAGTTGGGTCTGTCACTATGATTAAAACCACTAAGAGGAAATTCTTCCTCACACAACATGTTACTAAACCATGAAACTCATTGCCACTAGAAGTCACTGAGGCCAAGACCATATCAAGGTTCACTATAGAGTTCAAACATTGTACGGATCTCAGGAATCCTAAGCCTCGTACTCCCAGAATTGAAGATAGTCTTAAACTCTAGAACATGAGGCTTAGAATTGCCTTAATTACTTTCTGTGGTAATTAAGTCCACAGTCTAAGTAAAATCTGTAATTATTAGAAGTCAGAGTGACATACTCAGGGTGAAAGTTTTATATTTGCACGTTATATGGTTCTTCCAATGGACCATGGATGAAACTAAGGTCAGTCCAGTATGAGAAGGCTTACACTCCCTTACACTCCTATATTTTCCTGACTTCGTCTCTCTCTTTTTTTTTTGTTTTAGTGGATATCAGAAAACAAGAGTTTCACACTTACAGCTTATCACATTCCTAGTGTTCTACCAAGAATTTAATCTGACTCAGGTCCACAATCAGCTCTGTGTTACCATACTCCATGTCCTTGAGCACAATTGCTTTGACTTAACCAGGCTCCTGCTAAAACATGCAAAGTTGCAGAAAAGAAAGGGGAGGGACAAAAGCCTTTGCCTCACCTAAGTGCACTGCAAGAGCTAAGCTTTTGTGGCTACAGTTAACTTCTCAAAGAATTTCGCTAATTGCTGTATGTTGGACAGTGCATGAGTGCAAGCTGTTGGCATCAAGAAGTATTGAACATTCAGATTCCTTCGATAATATACATTTAAAAATTACATTGTCACAAAAATTGGCAGATTTTATTCACAGTCAGTTTATGTGAACCCAAACAAATCAAGCCATCAAACCACAGTAATTTACATTGCTGCGAAAAATAAAACTCTGATTTACAGGCTGCTAAAGATTTGTAACCTGGTACTAAATGGTTCAAATTACATCCTGTATTGTTATCTGTGGATAAGTTGATATTATTTATGAATGCCGCATTTATTTCATCTCTGCAAGGCAATGCTGTAGAGATTCATCTAGGAGTATTGCAGTGATATTGTCTTAATTTATATCTCTGGGGGAAAAACAAAGAAACACCAGGCTTGTGAATGATATCTGATGATAAAATTTCATGACTTCCCATTTTTGAGAAATCATCTGTGAAATATTCTTGTATATTAAAAAAAACCCTTCAGTGCTTATCCCTAAAGCACCTTTTCCCACTGAGGTTTCTATAGCTGAATACTGATTCATGGAAAGCCTGTTTTTGTGCCTGATTAATTATAACATCTATAGCAAGAGCTGCACTGCTTTTTTTATTAGCAGCTGCTGGTTAACTGAATAACTGGTTGCTCTCAAAATGTACTTGTACCTTTGTAAAGCAAGAATTCATCTAAAACAAGGAAGTGAAAGTGTGGTGTATACAACTGCTAAACTTACATGTAACTGCTTTTACATAAGCCAATGTGTTTCTAGTGTTAAAAATCACAGTCTTCCAGATCCAAATGTATCCTTTAAATTAGGAAGATTCATGTGTCATCATTAGAAATACCTTTTAGCCTCACAAGTTACGTAGATTTCTTTCTCAACAGAGGTGTCCTGGATCTAAAGGCTTGAAAAAAATCTGAAAACATGAGCTTAAGACCACTTTTAACAAAGAGAAAATTTACCACCCAATATATTATGGAAATAAAAAAATTACCTCTGCATTTGACTATGTGAAATAATGTCTCACAAAGGATGCAGGAAAAGATGCCAAGATTCACAACATAAAATAGCCCTCAAGTGAACATTTCAGTACCATGCTCCATCAAAGATAGGTCACAGAAGCCCACTTTGTTTACATCCATACAACCCTCTAGTAAAAAAAAAATCAATGACAAAAACCCCTTCCTTTCCATTTTCACTAAGAACCCTGAATATGAAGCCATCTTCTCACTTCCAGTCAGCAAACCATCAACCACTAGTTTTCATGCTCCCCAAGTCTTGTTCACCCATATATGATATCATACACCTGTATTCTTATTCTCATGCTCTCCTTTCTATGGAAGGAAAAATATCCTGCAAGATTTATGAAAACCATTCTCTGCTCAATCTGTTCTCAGGTCCTCTCTCTGTCACAATATCTTGATGATGTCATGATGATGTCATTTATTAATTAGGAAAGATATAGTCTGTAACTTTTGCTGAATTATTTTCTAAGCATTCCCTTGCTTTTCTAAAACACCCTAATCTACTTTGTTTCTTGTGCCTACCAACCCTTCTCTGTCTGAAGCACATTGTGTGCTCTCTGCAACTGAGAATATCTTTTTTTTTTTAGTTTTCTTTAATAAGCCTAGTACAACATGTACCTTCTTCTTAGTTAGGGCTTAAATGATACAATAAACGATTACAAGCCTACAGGAGCTTACCTATACATACGTGGCTTTGAAGTATTCTGGTAATGATGAAAGAAAATGGGAATGAGTGGTTAATAGGAAAAACCTCCACTACTAGCTCCTCTTACACAACAAAAGTGCATTTGATGCTTTTTGTGTAGGTAAGAACCTACCCCATTCTATACTACTTTGTTTTTAAAACAATAGCAATTTCAGACTGCAGTGGATGCTGGTGGAATATGGACTTTTTCATGAGACCCTTACATTGACTCCAGTGCATTGTACATGTACGGAAAGCTTGATTTAGCCCAATGTCACCAGTCTAATCATATGGGGAAAATTCTTCACTACTTTGTATCTTGTATAGGTCATTTTCTCTGAAGCAATGTGCATACTAACCATTTTGTCTCACTCTACAAAGAGGCTGAAGGTGGAAGACAAGAGGACAAAACCCAACTTTTATACCTTACTGTTCAGTGACTATCTCTCCAAGTAACTTGAATCAAAGGAGTGAAAAGCAAGGTGGAGGATTAGGAAAAGTCACAATGCTAAATCACAGCATACCGATTTATTATTCAGAGATTCACTGCTAGTTGATAAAATAAGAACACTAAATCACATGTATCCTTACACCGAAGACAAAAAAAAGTTCAATTAACAAAATCACTGCCCGTTCTTAAACAATGAGGATGTTAGCAGGAATATTCTGCTTTTATTCATTATCCAGACTATATTAGCACCTAAAAGACTCAATTATAATCAATGGCCCAATATCACTGTAACCAATCATCCTTTCCCTAATTTACTTACAACCTAAGGAGAAAGGCCTATCTATGTGGCCACATGCAGACACTTCTTTGTTAATTCTACCTGTCCTCTGAGCTGGCCAGGTATAAGTCAGCTCCAGTCCAAAAGCCATAAAGCTCCATTAATGAGGCATTGAGAGATAGGTCTTATCACTGTGGGCTAATTACTGCACTAACAAGGCCAAGCTCTGATTCACTCTGGCAAGCGCTGAGTCTGGGTGAAGTTAAGCCTGTCTGTATCAGAGAAGAAGTATGAGAAACACTATTAGTGCTACTAGGACTAATCAAGCTTTTTGTTGGAATTGGTTCTTTGCAGAAAAATGACATTATAACAAAAATGGAAATTTCACAGAAAACATTCACTTACGACAAAATTCAGAAGAGTTTTGGGTTGTAGGGCAAACGCAGCATGGGCTGCATTAGGAAGATCATTGCCAGCAGGTTGAGGGAAGTGGTCCCTTCCCCTCTGCTCAGGACTGGTTGAGACATACCTGGCGTGCTGTGTCCAGTTCTGGGCTCACCAGTATGAGAGACATGGACATATTGGAGAGAGTCCAGCAAAGAGCGACAAAGACGATTAATGGACTGAAGAATATGAAGAAAGGCTGAGAGAGCTGAGACTATTTAGCCTGGAGAAGAGAAGGTTCAAGGGGAGATCTTATGAATGTGTAAAAACACCTGACAGGAGGCATAAAGAACATCTTCAGAGGTGCTCTTCTTAGTGCTGCCCAGTGAAAGGGCAAGAGGAAATGGGCACAGGCTGAAATACATGAAATTCCATTTAAACGTAATCCTTTTTTTTTTTTTTACTGTAAGGATGATCAAACACTGGGAACAAGTTTCCCAGAGAGGCTGTTGAGTCTAGTATCTGGAGATACTAAAAACCTGACTGGACGTGGTCCTAAGAAATCTGCTGTAGTTGACCCTGCTTTGAGCAGAGGGACTGGATGCAACAATCTCAAGAGCTCCTTTCTAACCTCAATTATTCTCTGATTCTGTAATTCTGTAATTTCTTCAAAATAAAAATATTTAAAGAAAAATAAAAATAATTTATAGAAAAATTTTAGTCACAGGAGAAAAATAGTCAACACCAGAAGCAAATTTATTCTATGCTGACAGAAATGAGGCTGATAACATTAGGTGCATCTTTTCTCTCCAGTGCAAAGAAAGCTCAGCCAGTTCTCACTTCAACAGCCAAAATTAGATGAGATGAATTCCAGCTGTCTTCACCAAATCATAATCAGCACCCACATTGCTGACAGGGGGTGAAACACACACCAATTAAAGACATGTTATGTGGTACATGTTATGTGGTACAATATAGCGCCATATATCCAAATCTAACTAGTTGGAGGAACACCAGGCTAACGAGGTAACATTGCTTCTGACATGCAAGCTAACTCAGGTCTGTGTCTGTGACAGGGGCTTTTGCTGAGTGGCTATGTTCTGAGTGGTTTGCTCTCGTCTGTCACAAGCCAGGAGCTGATTTTCATTCTACATATTACCACAACAGAAGCTAAACCAGAAGATTGGTACTCCTTCCTGTGTGCAAAGACTTAGTGATATATTAGCATGAGGTATGAAATGCTCAGCGGCAGAAAAACCTAATGCCAGATCTACAGCTCAGCCCTGTGTTTAAGGACCTGATGTCTGAAAAGAGGGGAAATAGATCTCCGGAGAGCTCACCTTGCAAGGCTCTTCACAACAAAATCCTAACTTGACTGTTAGTGGAAAATAGACGATCACGTTATCCACCAGCATGAGGAATCACACAGAGCAAAATCTGTGGCAGTTAGAATGCAGCTATACAGCTACTCATGCTTTCATAATCGTATTAAACATTTTCATTCATTTCTGCTTGTTAAAGTAATATGATGATTTCCTCTAGTTTCAAACATGGCAATGAAAGGAAGCTTTACTTTCCTCAGCCTGCTGTGCAGCTTTAGTGCCAAAGGCAACAGCTTTTTAATCCAAAGCAAGAGTTACAAGATGAAATACATTTACCAGCACAGGGGAAAAAAAAGAAATGAAAAAGGGAAATGGGTCCTTCTCACCTGCCCATGTATAACCATGTGAGCTAAATTAAAAGCATACATTGTCAGCTGGAAACTCATTTGCGTGAAGAACCGTTGGCAGGTTTTGACAGTGTACGGGTAGAGCAGAGTTAGAGAGCTGCATATCTTTCCCTTCCTCTTGGCTGCTCAGCAGTACAGAAGTGAGAGTTGAGGAGCAATTTTACTGCAAGGCCAAGACAGCTTTTATGAACGTAAGTCACAGGATTCAAAGGACAGTGTGTAAAGGAGAGTCTGCTTTGGAGTCCATTTATAACACAGAGCAGGACAGAACTAGACGCAGAACAGAAGCCTGTGGCTCTCCCTCAGGGACTTGCTGCACAATGAAGGAGATGCCAATTTTGAAACCCAAAGATCGAAATGTAGCAATCATGAAAGTGCAGGCACCTTCTCCTTCAGTCTGCTCAATCCTCTGTCATTTCAATAGACAGAAAAGAGTAACAGCAGTTCGTTCCCCACTGCTGCCAGCTTTACATGGAGCATGCAGATATGCGTTGGGAGTGTTAAAGAATTAAAAATGAATTGACAACGATCAATGCACCTTAGTTCAGTGCCACCAAAATTAAAGAGATTTTTACCCAGTGACTTCAATGGAAGCAGAACTACTACCTGAATAACAGTGCTTTAGGTCTTATTCCTTTACTATCAACTATAAACAATATTTTAAAAGGCTTGAGCCATAATTACAGTTTTTAATTCACCTGGTCAGGTCAGTCTCACTGGTGACACAATAATTTCAGCCTGTCTCTCTTCACCAGTGGGGCAGCACCTGCATCCGCCTGTTATGTGAGTCTCTTGAGCAAGCAGAACTTGCAGAACTGTTTTCAAAGACAGTAAAAGGCAGCTTGGTCCTTCTCTCACAAGGCGCCTCTACTTATTACTACTTAGTCAGACAGGTAGCCTTCACCTTTCTGGGATTAAACTACTGAAATGAGAAAGCGCTGTTTCTCACTTTGGAAAGACTACATTTTCTGATGCCTTCATTGGCCTTCAGGAATAGGGAGTTATGCAGGATGGGGCAGTGATTATTCCTGTATCCTGCATATGCTTCCAGCACCCTGTCATACCAGCATCTCCTACAGCTTCTCAAACTGTTCCTTACAGATGTCTGGCAATGCTCGGCATAGGTTGCTAATCCTCTTTCTCATGACCATTCTTCATTCAGCTTCATGAGTTTTTACTTTTTTTAATTTTTTCCCCCTTTTTTTGTTTTATTTTCCCAGAATAAAGAAATCAGAACATATATTAGACACTTATTTTCCTGGAAGTATTTTTAGACATAAATTGAAAGAAGATTAACTACATTTTTCTGTATTTCAGTTAATTACTCTCCCCTTGCATGTGCTGTTCAGACTGTCAATTTGAATTGTGTCTTGCTATCTATTTGCAAGTCATTATCAGGCCAAAAAAGTAAGCAGAACAAACTCATAGTTGTAGGGTATATTTAGTGAATAGGTAGTAATGCTCAGGTTTATTGAGGATCATTTAAGGAGGTGATTTTTTCCCAGTGCTTTTTTTCTTTTTTTCTTTCAAAAAATGTCAGCCTTTGTCTCAAAAGCTATGTTGAGCTAGTCTCTGGGATGTAGTGCTAGCTCTTGTAGTTCTCCTCAGCTATTTAGTTTAAGACTTAAGTGAACATTTGATTAGAAGCTACGATTTCTTTGTGTAAGGATGGACTATTGATGGAAAAGAATTGTGGTCACAGCAGTAATGACTGATGGAAGGAGAACAACTGCCAATAAGGGACCCGAATTAATTTTTTAGGTTGCTTTTTAGCAATGGCTTCTTTAAATTTGTGTAGGAATATATGTTAGTATTGTAGGGAACAGGAATATATAATCTCTCAGGTCTTTATGCTCTCTCAGAGGTTGCAAATAAAATTTAAACAGTTAATTTTAATATCATATATATAAAAGGATTTACCATATCCACATACTGAAAAGACGTGCAACAATATTCTTATCTCAAAACAATATTCCACTTACATTTTACTCAAGAAATTGAGAACCTCCACTTGATTTGCAAAGTACTTTAGGAGAGCTATACATGAAGTGTTGTGTAAGAGGCAGGTATTACATAGTACTATTGTTGGTAATACTGTTTAAGGGTCTTGTCCATACAGTAGGGGAAGTGAATAGACTAAGAATATAGTCATGGGGGTCACCAAAAAAGGAGCTTTTTTTTTTGTTTAGGAACTGGCACAATTACATATTTCTCTACTAGTTTCCAGATAAACTTCTCTTTCCATCCCTCCTGTCACATTATCAGTTCTATGTAGTGGAGTACACCAAGATCAAAGCTGATAGCTGAAAGCCATTCTTCTTTTCATAACAATCTGCAGAACAACTGCAAAATAACTGCAGATTGCTATGGAAAGAAGAATGGCAACATACCCTTACGTTTCCCCTCTTCCACATTGTTCTTTCCCCCACCGTTTCTCCCAGTTTCCTCACAACATAATAAGATGCTTGTAGAAATTGCCAACATTTATTTGTGGGGCATGGAGAATATTATTCTCAGACATGCAAAATATGTCGGTGGTGTTCAGAACAGTTTAGTAAAAGTATAGCACTGTTATTAGTGAGAAAAAGCTAAGTTGTGTCTTGCAGCTGCAACTGTTAGTTGACTGCTTGTGCAATTAACTACTTTCCAGAAAATTCAAGTCAGTATTTATGACAGGAATATTTATTGGTAATCACTCAGTAAGAAAGCAGTCACCCAAAATTGACCGACACACAAACATGTAGTCTCCAAAATGCCTGGATGTTTTGACTTGACACTTTTTTTGTGATATGGTGTGGCAGAAGGTAAAAGTAAACAATCTAAAACCAAGAACATATACTCTAGCAAACAGACAACGGAAAACTGTGCTTATATCTCCATGTAGTAACACTTTTTTTTTTTTTTAAACATTAAAATCAACATACCAGTAACTGCTGAACTACTTGGCTACTCTTAACTCTGTCTTTTCTCCCTTAATGCCTAGGTTCTTCTCTTTCTCTGTGTGCTTAACTCAGTAAGATTACATATGTACACAAAGATTTAAAGGAGCTGGGTCATCAGATTTCACGTGTTCATAGGTAGGATACAGGAATTAGAGATGCCACTCTGTGGCATAATTTTTGCATTGCTGCTTCAGTCTAGAGGGATCAGACCACAGCTTGACTTCAGAGGGGTTACAGCAGCCAAGAGGAGGCAGCAGTGGGATTTTACAGTTAGTCTAAAAAGTTGATTCAAGCTCACATGGTTTGCCTGGACAGTACAAACCAAACACAAAGATGCTTTGTGTTTTGGTGGACTTTTCTAGCCACAAGTGAAAATCTTACACAAACAGCTAGTAAGTGGAATGTATGGTCTATTCAAGGACCACCACCTATATCAAGTTCAAGGACTAATACAGAAAACTCCAAAACTAAAAGCAGCAGTATTTGCAGCTTCAGCTGATGAACAGGCCCTCAAATTGAGGTCTGACAACTCCATGTTTTCTTTGATTGCACGTCACATAGCATATACTGATCAGTGTTTGCATATGTCAACTAGACAAAAAGCTTGCTCTGAGATCTGAGATAAACTGCTGTTCAAATCCCAGAAGATTCCCCATATACATTACAGTTCCTATTTAGACTCACCCTTAACTGGAAAATCAGTACACCTCTCTCTGTCAGAGGAGACATTCAAGATAAGATACACCCACACTGATATTTGGAGTTAATCTTGCAGCCACCCTCAGCCAGCTCCAGTAAAATGAGCTACCCTTTCTTCATCAGATCTGAGACTGAAGGTGGGATTAAGGTGTGAGATTAAGGCTGATCCTACCTATCAAAGCAGGTATTGACAAACATGGTGCTTCCTATCTTCTCAATTTTTGTTACGCCTCCCTCCTGAGACTGTAGTGTATCTGAGGAGCCTGTGAATAGAAGCTGTGTTTGCCCTGCCATGTGTAGCTTTATGTTCCTCCAAGGAGCCCAAACAAGCCCAGCATTTCAAAGACTGAATGAGGGGCATCATACTGAAAGTTAACTGAAAGCTCCAGCTGAATGTGAGGTTGGACTCACAGGCCCTGTGGCCAGGCACAAAGGAGGGATTGTAGCACTCACTGACCTGTGAACTACAAAAACCCATTTCCAAGAGTGGCAGTGGTGTTAGCTATGTTATAATCACTGGCTGCACTTGGAACACCACTTCTTTTAGAGGGTCTAAAGGACGCAATGAAGCCCAAATCTGAGACTCCTATGGAAACAGTGAAAATCACACAAATATTTCCCCTGTTGAAGAGGAAATCATAGTTATTATAAATGTCTTGGTTCAATATATACTGCATTCCTCATAGCGAAGGTGAGTTAGGTTGGATATTTTCTTTTTGGTTAGCCTACACGAGTGTAAATGAATGGCAAATGGGAAGGTCTTCATGGAAGGCTGCAGTGAAATTACCAGTGGCACAAGCAGTTCATGATCAGGACTTAAACTTAGAAAGACTGTACATGACCATTGTAGACTGGCATCACATTACTTACTGCATGTATTTTAAAAACCATGACCTGCAATGGTACACAGACAGTAGTCATATTATTGCAGTAGAAGAAACAGTAGAAACAAATGCAGGTCAAAAAGTCTTGCCCCAGTCTCCAGCCCTGTTTAGATTTGGGGTTAAAGTTTGGAGTCTCTCCAGCTGTAAAATTGTGATTTAGCTGTGTGCTCTAAACAAAAGTTTTCTGATTTTCTCTTACTTAATAGATTCTCAAGAAAGAATAACTATTTCTACTTTAGCACATTCTAAAATGGAAGCTTCCAAAAGTTTTAATACCTTGAACATTTTTTTTATTGAACCAGTACAGGTTAATTGATCTAGAAACCTGTTTTGTTGTTTATGCCTCCCTCTAAAATAGCCTTTTTTTATAGGTGTTTTTTTTTTTTTCTTTTTAACAATAGGCTTGCATGAACTAAAATACTGCACTGACATTCTTTAATTACACTATCCGGAACCAGGCAGAGAATTTTTCATTGCTAATCCAAGAAAAAAAAAATCAAAACATGAAGGAAGATGCAGAGATTTGCAAAATGTTTAAGCAATGAACACTGAAACTCCCAGAGAATTTGAATATTAGCTCACATTTATACTTCCATCTTGATATCATCTGAAAAATTCAATTTTTGTAGAATAGGCATGAAAATAATTGAAATTTATCTTATTTTGACAAAGTTCCCACTGGAGTTCAAGAGTCTGTTTGGATTAGAAATCTGTAAAGTGATGGCAAGGAGAAGATATATGAACTTCAGCAAAACCAATATTGCTTAGTGCAATAGTCTGTTCAGTAACTGGTTTGCAATTTTTTATCATTTTATTTGTTCTTTATTTTTGAATTTTATAGAAAAATACTCAAAAACATTTTCACCAGAGAGATATGATTTCACTGAAAGAAAGACAGCATACAAAAGAAAGTACTAAAACAAGATCAGAAAGATGTGCATCTTTACAATATAAAAGCAAAGCTATGTTTTCCTGAAAGGGAAAAATCTAATGCTTCTTCAAGGAATGACAAGGAAAAAAGTCAAGAGAGAGCATTATATATTTATGCTGAATATACCAAAGAAGAATATTTAACAATAGGGATGGAAATAGTTGTTCTCTTAGTGACAGGAAAACTACACAGTCTCTCCTCTGTTGCCTGATATGCAAGCCCATTCCTGC
>NW_008825113.1:4774195-4794787 GCF_000699105.1 Pygoscelis adeliae
ACATGTACATATAATTATACATACCAGAGAGAAAGGAAATAAAAGAAATGCTAGAAATGCATTCTGTGACAGCAACCAAACATGACAAAGGGGGAGAGAGAGAAA
The DNA here is from genome assembly GCF_000699105.1 of Pygoscelis adeliae. Classification (NCBI taxonomy): domain Eukaryota; kingdom Metazoa; phylum Chordata; class Aves; order Sphenisciformes; family Spheniscidae; genus Pygoscelis; species Pygoscelis adeliae. The sequence continues at coordinate 4,774,301 of NW_008825113.1, forward strand.
AAAGCTCAGAACAAATATTAGGTTAATTAATTTTATAATCACACTTTTTGCAAGAGATTTTTCTACGACTAAAAACAAGTGAACAGTGAAACATGTTTTGAAATTTAGCAGCCACACAAACCAAAATTGTCACAAGTCAAGTGGTCTGCACTCTTCACTGTGGCAAGATACATTTCCACCAGAATCCCCCAGGCAGTCTACTGATTTTACTTTAAACTTTTGTAAATCCATATGACTCCATGAGGAACTAAGTAAATGAAATCACTCTGGCATAAACCTCCAGTAATTCAGAGGAAGCTTAGACCCAAGAGATAAAAGGTTATGTGTGAAAAACTCTGGGTAATGGGCTGCAGTATTCACATAGCAATATAAAAAAACCCAGAAATATATATACTGTAAAGAATTTGTATGAAAGCTCACCAATCTACCATTGAGATAATCTTTTTTTGCTGTTTTTGTTGATAAGCATATTTTTAACATTCAAATAATTCATTTATATGCAGGTCTGATTTCTGAAATAATAGCATGTTTATTATTTTCACAGTACTTAGTAAAGTCCAGCGATTACAGGCTTTACTAAACAACACTCAAATAATCAAAACAAGGTAAGTAAATGATGGAAAAAGTAAAAGAAAAATATTTGAGAGTAAAATAGCACGTTTTCTCAATAACTTCACAACCATACAGTTGTGAAAAATTGTTGATAGAATTACAATAAAATGTTGATGCCCTTTTTTTCTGAAAAATAGACATCTTTTTATCTGGCTGCTGCACAGTGTGAAATACACCAACAATGTATAAACCTGTTAGCAAACCAGTACAGAAATGTATTTCATCTCTATCTTGAGACACTGTGTGCCTTATTTCAGGATAATTTGTTTCTGTCGTAGGACCCTGAATGCTATACTTATTATTTAAGAGCATTCATTTGTGTTTTTAATTTCCTTAAATCAAATTTTACAATGGTAGCAAACCTTGAACTTTCACTACATTGTATGAAATGACTGTCCTTAAGGATTTAAACTCTCAATAATTTTACTACAGGTTCTAGGAAATGATCTCTGACGGAACTTAGAACATACGTTAGAAGCAGGTCAGCAATTCAGTTTACCTTATTAGAGGGTTTTGTCATCATTTTTTACTTTGAACTATGGAAAATTACTTCCTTGAGTAGCATGCTTTATATTTGTGGTGGCTTGACCCTGGCTGGATACCAGGTGCCCACCAAAGCCGCTCTATCACTGCCCTTCTCAGCTGGACAGGGGAGAGAAAATATAACGAAAGGCTTGTGGGTTGAGATAAGGACAGGGAGAGATCATTCTACAATTACCGTCACAGGGAAACCAGACATGACTTGGGGAAATTAGTGTAATTTACTACCAATCAAATCAGAGTAGGATAATGAGAAATAAACCCAAATCTTAAAAACACCCAACCCCCACCCCTCCCTTCTTCCCAGGCTCAACTTCACTCCTGATTTTCTCTACCTCTTCCCCCCCAGCGGTGCAGGGCAATGGGGAAGGGCGCTGCAGTCGGTTCATCACACATTGTTTCTGCTGCTCCTTCCTCCTTAGGGTGGACTCCTCACACTCTTCCCCTGCTCCAGCGTGGGGTCCCTCCCACAGGACACAGTCCTCCATGAACTTCTCCAACATGAGCCCTTCCCACAAGCTACAGTTCTTCATGAACTGCTCCAGCGTGGGTCCCTTCCACGGGGTGCAGTCCTTCAGGAACAGACTGCTCCAGCATGGGTTCCCCACGGGGTCACAAGTCCTGCCAGCAAACCTGCTCTAGCGTGGGGTCCTCTCTCCACGGGTCCACAGGTCCTGCCAGGAGCCTGCTCCAGCATGAGCTTCCCATGGGGTCACAGCCTCCTTTGGGCATCCACCTGCTCTGGCGTGGGATCCTCCATGGGCTGCAGGTGGATATCTGCTCCACTGTTAACCTCCATGGGCTGCAAGGGGACAGCCTGCTTCACCATGGTCTTCACTATGGGCTTCAGGGGAATCACTGCTCCGGCACCTGGAGCACCTCCTCCCCCTCCTTCCCTGACCTCGGTGTCTGCAGCACTGTTTCTCTCACATATTCTCGCTCCTCTCTCCAGCTGCAATTGCTGCTGCGCAGTTGTTTTTTTCCCCTTCTTAAATATGTTATTCCAGAGGTGCTACCACCGTCGCTGATGGGCTCGGCCTTGGCCAGTGGCGGATCTGTCTTGGAGCCAGCTGGCATTGGCTCTATCGGACATAGGGGAAGTTTCTAGCAGCTTCTCACAAAAGCCACCCCTGTAGCCCCCCCGCTACCAAAACCTTGCCATGCAAACCCAATACAATAGTCCAATTGGCTTATTTGTCATTGCCAAGACAACTCTAATATTAGCAACATCCTAATCACTGAATTTACCATCTTGGTTGTTTTGTTAGTCCTGAAACATTCTCAGAAGGCTACTCAGGGTCAAGTTATGTCAAAATAACATCTAAGGAAGGAAGCTCTTGCACATTACAACTCCATTTATATGCTCAAAAGATTCCTGAAGGTCAGCTGCAAAGCTCTGACAAACAAGCACTCTTGAGATGCCAGGACAGTGAGGAGGCTGCATGAGTTGCCTTAAAACTGTGCATTAATATATTTTTAGTGCTTTTGAAATCTTGCAGCCTTACATCTCAGGAGACAGAAGCTCTCTAGCTAGATAATAACACAGGCAGCGTGAATCGCTCCACATTTGTACACCAGTGTCCTGCAGAGAGCCATAATCAGACCCAGTGATGTTCATATTTTGGCCAAGAATATCGATATATCAAAAGTACAATTTTCCTTGAGTTTCTTTCAGGACCATGGAAACAGAATTCTAGCTGATGACCTAGGACTGCTAAGTTGTGGATTAAACCCTGCTTCCAGTAAGGACGCAGGGAAAAGTCCCATTTCCTTCAAGGGCAACACAGTTCGGGCAAATCTGAGAGTGACTGAGAACCACCCCCTACAGTCTGCACTGAGCCTCTCTGACTTTCTATTACAGCAAATACATTTTATGCTAAAGTGCTTGAAAAATTAGTATATTTTACATTTATCTAATTTAAGAGGGTTTCATCTTTCTCCATAGAGGTGATAACTTCACTAACTTCAAACTCAACCTTTCAAGCAGCAGAGGAAACACTGTGAAAAACAGCAAGAATTCTTAGGTTCAGGGAAGAAAAAGAAGAGTTGACCTTGAAAACACAGTTTTAGGCAACAGGTTAAGTCAGCAACATTTTACTCTACACATGTCTCTGTTTAATGATCAAAATTTTTGAAATGTCTCTTGGAAATAATACACATTTTTAGGAAAATCTTAATTCATACACCTGAACACAAATCCCACCAAAAAAAACCCAGACCAAGCCTGATTTCTTCTAGCACCATTTTTTGCTTCTGACCACAGAGCTGAAAGGGCAGCTGGCTTCAACAGTTGTTATAAGTCCTCAAAAAAAACCTGGGACATTGTTTAGTAGCCACAAAATGTCAGAGCTTACAAACTGGGCATACACTTTCTCACACTTTCCCCATGACTCTTGCCCAGTTTTATGGATAATCTCTCAGTCACCTCATACCACCCAATGGCATAGGGAGGACTGAGAGAACAATTGTCCCAGTTTTTTTCTCCTTCCTTCTCTAGCATTTGGCTGCTCTTGCTTCCATGGCATTCACACCAGAGGAAGTGGGATATTCCCCTGATTGATTTCCACATTGTAATAAATAAAAATGCATTTGCATTTTCAAAATTCAAGCAAGATTGTTCACCTAGCCCAAAACATTCTTTTTTTTTTTTTTTTCCAGGAGGCCGAGGTTGCTGGGTCCAGCATAATGATGAATTGCAAGCTGCTCCACAAGCAGAGCCTTTCTGATTAATATATTGTGTGCAACAATACACAGCAAGTAAGTCACCTTGGGTCTGCCTTCACCGGGGTTATTAACTATGTCAGAATACGTTAGCTAAGATGATCATAATTTCTCCTACCGATTGGACACAGCTGCATGTTCTGATGTGACTGAGTACAGGTTTAAAAGTTGCCTGCTTAAGGCCTCCAAAGGCAAAAGAATTCACTTCCGAGGTCTACAGTAAATTTATGCTTCCTCCTAAGCATGTTGTGATTCAGAGCCTCCTCTCCATTAGTTTTCTCCCTGTGGATTGGGTAAGAAACTTCAACAGCCAGCTGCTCCAAAGGGACTTCCAAACAAAGAGTGTCCTCAGAAATTACCCTGCATACCTGTGCTCTGTCCCCTGATGATAGAACAACTCCAAAAAAGCCCTTCGTTCAAGCTGCCACCCCCACACCACCATACCTTTGTTCACTATAAGTAGCTTTCAGGGAAATCTGACGTTCAGGTAGAATAAGTTGTTTTTTCCCCCTTCTCAGCATGGGCTGGCTAAAAGGGAATTGAAATAACTTTATTAAGAGAAGAAGTATTTTTTTCATAGGTGTTGTGGTTTAACCCCAGCCGACAACTAAGCCCCACACAGCCGCTTGCTCACTCCCCCCCAGTGCGATGGGGGAGAGAATCAGAAGGGTAAAAGTGAGAAAACTCATGGGTTGAGATAAAGACAGTTTAATAGGTAAAGCAAAAGCCACGCACGCAAGCAAAGCAAAACAAGGAATTCATTCACCGCTTCCCATGGGCAGGCAGGTGTTCAGCCATCTCCAGGAAAGCAGGGCTCCATCACGCGTAATGGTAACTTGGGAAGACAAACACCACCACTCCGAACATCCCCCTGCTTCCTTCTTCTTCCTCCAGCTTTATATGCTGAGCATGACATCACATGGTATGGAATGTCCCTGGGGCCAGTTTGGGTCAGCTGTCCTGGCTGTGCCCCCTCCCGGCTTCTTGTGCACCTCCAGCCTTCTCAGTCGGTAGAGCATGGGAAGCTGGAAAGTCCTTGACTAGTGTAAGCACTGCTCAGCAACAACTAAAACATGGGTGTGTTATCAACATTGTTCTCACCCTAAATCCAAAACACAGCACTGTACCAGCTACTAGGAAGAAAATTAACTCTATCCCTGCTGAAACCAGGACGATAGGGCCATAACTTTGGCTTCCTTTTTCCCCATTCCAAAAAGAAATTAAAAAAAAAAAATAGAAATTGCCCTGCAGGGCAAGATTAGAAAATATATTGGGTGAGGTTGATCCACATGTAATAAAAATAAGACACTAGAATGATAAACAATATCTAAGATGAAAGTTTTTTCTACCCTGACCGCTTCTGGAAAGATCGATAAGATGTGTTTTGGACAAATGGTCATGGTGTTAACAAAGGAATCTGCTTAGTTTTTACTCCAGAAACGAAATCTATTATAATAATTTCTACAAAAGTCTTGGTTTTCAATGAACAAGGAAACCAACCCATCAGAACATCTCTCACCATCACTAATTATGAGCTTGCTACCACTTTTAAGTTATTTTGATTTTCTAGAGTCTCAAGCTTTTACATCAAGACATCTGACATTCAAACCCCACTGATAACTTAAACTGCGTAATGTGCTTTTTCCACAGCAAAATGTTCAAAGTGATTTACAGACTGTTATGGCACAGACCTTCCCATTAGTTCTATATAACCTCTTTCTGCTCTTATCACAAATAACAATTAAAAGGGCATCTTAGAGAACAGAAAATCATACAAAGACCCTTGCAGATGGATTTATCTACAGGCTAGTTAAAAGGGCTACAACTATTATAGATTCCGAATATGAATAAGATATATCAGTTCAGTAGAAGTTAATTTTTTATATAGTAACAACTAAAAAAAATTTCTGATTATGAAAGATGCATATTAATAAAACACAGAAAGGCCTTCTTTTACCCTTTTTGAGAAATCTCAGAATGGTCACAGCACAGTCTATGTCATTCTTTATTCTTTACATTACAGGAAGGACTACTTAATAAGACCAGGTCCTTGGACTGAACCAAAAGTCCTGTCTAGGAAAGGGACCTGCACCAGATGCAGAGAGCAAGCGATGCATCGCGCCAGGACTCACTGTACACCACAGCCCACGCCTCACAATCCGTAGCTGAAAGACTTCCTGCGCTAGAAATCACCTCTGGACCCTTCCATCGTAGAAAAAATGGCAGTTCGGTAAACACCCTGCTGAATGACAGAGAGAGTTTTCTGAGCTCTGGCTCTGATACAGAAATATCAGACAGAGAGAAGTGCATCCTGAAAGGAAATGTCTCCTATGATATTTTTGACACTTGGATTCCAGAAAGACCTGTCTCAGACTGTTCCTACTGCCACCCCCATGGTGTACTTGTTCAGTGCAGGGCCACATCCCAAAGCCCTAGCACACCTAGACTGCAGACTGCTTTCCTTGAACGGCTGAAAAACAGTTCTAAGTCACATTACTTGTAACTCCCTTTTATCAAAGAATTTTAGAAAAGATTCCTACTTAATCAATTCATTCCCAAAATTTGTGACAAGGTTTTCATTCTGCACTAGCCTCAGATTTTCTCTTGTCTGCTGGTTTAATGGCTCAGAACATTTCCATTCATAATGGATCAGGGCTCTCCTGGTCTCTTTCTTCCACAAGATTTAATAAGGAGATATAGCCCTGCATTTGAAGCAGTCATACAGACACAGTTACAAAACTTATTCACAGTATTCAGAAGGTCAGGACTACACTGAAGAATATGGAGGAGGTGTAAAATAACAAAATTACTAGAATTAGCAGATAAGAACTGTTTGGTAGAAAAAAGAGAGTTGTTAAATATTTCTTCTGCAATATAGCCAAAAAGACATAGAAATGTGGACTCCTAGGGTTTTTCAAGTCCACCTCTGTTTATTTTCTCAAGAACTAACAGCTTCACAAGCTAGCAAGTGTTAGTGGCAAAGAGTGACCCACCAGCCACCATTTTCTGGGTTTGTTGCTTACCTTTCTGATGCAATTTCTCCACCACCACCTCCTTCCTGCACAGAACTGAGGCTTGTCCTCTACTTGTATCATTTTCACATAACTAATTTTTCCTCTCAATTCACAAGTTAAACGAACCAACAGTCTAACAGGTGAAAGGACAAACTTTGCTTGCAATGGGGGACACATGCTTCCTTGGGGATTTGTATCCACCTTGTAGGTCTAAACCTTTCTATAACCATGCTCATTTTGAGAAATGTTGCATATCTGTATAGTCAGAAGGAATTTGGACACTAATAGATGGCACAAGGATTATTGTATAAGTAAAATGGGGAAATAGCAGAGATGTGGTTTGTGCCATCGTGTGAAACAACAGTTATAACAATGGAGATTTTCTTTGGGTTTGTGGGTCAGAAGGGTTTTAGCTTTGGTCTAACCAAGCAACTTAACAAACTGAACAAATGAAGTAAGGCAGGGAAAAAAGTTGAAAAACTGCCATGGCACTAAAGAAGCATATTCTGGAGGAGTGTCTACCTGGCAGCCTGGGTATTGCAGCAGCCCTTACTGTAATTGGAAAGTGCAAAGAACCTTGCATTGCCAGAGGAGAGGCACCACCAGAGGGAAACTGAGTAATCAAGATACAAGTGAAGGCTTGGCCATGCACTGAAGAGAACTGTTACCTGAATAAGCTAATCAATCAGCTGACCATGATTTCAATTTTCCAAATCGTAATCTTAATCTCTTAAGTAAATTCTCTGCTTTGGTAGATAAAATTAATTTGGCCCATTTTAAAGCCAGAAGGCTCAGAACTTAAAATCAAGGGTGCCAAAAAGTATTGCTAAGCCAGTTTCATAAAAATGCAGAGAGTTTCCTCAAGTCAAACAGGTAATACCAAACCTTTGGGTTTCTGTTCACAACAGGGAATTCAGGATACCTTGATTTCTTTGATCTGCAGAGTTATAAACTGAGTTCCTCCCTCAATTTCCTGTAAAGAGCCCATTAGAGATAATGTCCTTTCATCCAGGGCAAAGGCTGTTCTTCATGAATCTTCTTTCTTGGCAGATTTAGTATATTTTGATATGATCAATTCTCACAGCATCAAAAAAAAGTATTACAGGGAAATGCTTATTTAGTTGCACTGATGAAAAGGCCAAAATATTTTATAAAGTTCAATAATTAGATATATTACTCAAGAACATCACCAGCTGTATCAAGTTGATTAATGTTGTTTGAGGCTTCACTGAGCACAAGACATTTACTGTCTTGAGTCAGGTCAATCTACAGAATACCCCTGGATTAAATTCCAGTTTATTTTGAGACTTATCTTCCTGTTTCCTCTTCATTGTAACCAAAATGAATTTCATAAACATTTGTAGATAATGACCTGTATCTCTCTGTTGATCATCTCAGTCTTGGGTCAGATAAGCCTCATAAGTGCTATTTATGACATTCTGTGCTGTTATTTTATGGCCTTTTGCATTTTATTGTTGTATGTGACAGCATGATTATATATAATTGATAGATAGTTTCATATTGCACAGAAAGAGCTCGATAGGCGACACATAACCCAAACTATTTTTGTTTCTTTGGGGTGTATCTTTAAGTCATCTCAACCAGATACTATTTTGAAATACTTATTATATTTTTCTCAATGCATGTGGCTCATTAAATATATACTTTAATTGATTTATTATGGAAATAATTTTTCAACAAAGTAAATATCATGCATGGCAAAGCAGATTAATTTCCTCAGTTACTATTTTCTACTGTAGCATGAAGGAACAAAGCACAAGATATCCATCTCCCTATATATCCCTATATGTAGGAATACTATGACCTCAGGGCCCAGAATTTGCTGCAGAAAAATGTTGACTGCACAAGGCACACATTTCTTCATGAAATTTGATTTAGAGCCAGGATCAAACTAGGGACATTTAAATAAAAGGTTTTGTGCCTTTGATGGGGATCCCAAGCCCAGCTCCTGACATACTGCTGAGCAATTCTTAATCTCAAAATATGTTTAAAGGAGGGAATCAAGATATTGAAGACAAGCCAAAGACCTCCCTCTGTGACCACAGATTTGTTATGTGAATATTTGTCACTGTTTCCAAGTCAGGTAATTGAGAACAGGTAGTCTCTGCTAAACTAAACCAAAATTTTCAGCCTGCTTTCATCCCACTTCAACCTCAGGCACCTACTTGAGGTGTCTAAGTCAGGACGATATTCGCCCTAGGCTCCTGCTAAAGTCAATGACGAGATATAGGATAAATTGCCAGCTGGAAGTACCTATCTGTCTTTGACAATCCTTGACAATCAAGGATATCTAAACTCCTAACTCTACATCTTCTACATAGTTAAGTGTCTTATGTTAGTTGGGAGGAATCCAGACTTTCAGTCATAAGGAAAAAGTGAAAAGAAAGAAATGTCAGTGTCTGATTCATCCAACTTCTCCCCACTGTGCAGATCAATCTTTAATTACACTATCTGCTTGAGAACAATTTCAAGCCTTTGCCTCAGGGCAACTTTCCTGAAAATAAAAATGTATTTCTTTGAGAGCAATAATAAAAAAAAGCAGTTATGATCCTATATAATTCATAGATGGCTAGCAGTTATGATTGATACAATTTGAAAATACAAACATAGCCGGTAATGTCTCTGCTATTTTCAATAATGGTTAATTATTTTTAATCAAAAACATGGATTCCACATATTTTAATACACTTTGCCAATTTCTTTGTGTTCTGTTTCTGTGACTTATGAAAAAAAATTCACTTGACAGGTTTTTCTGCAGTCTTCCCCATTATAAGAAAGTGCATGTTCTTTTAAGCCTCAGAAACAATTAACGTTTTGCAGCATTTGAACATGTAGAGCAGTACAGTCTTACTATTGAAAAGCAGATTCATTTCTGTTAGTAAACAATTTTTCAATCTTTGGAGAAACCTGGGGCTCCTCTAACATATCTCATACTGAAGCAATTAACAGTGTGCTGAACTGAGAGGGGCCAAGCCTGAATCTGACATTGTCCTTCATACAATGAGCAAAAGAGACCAAGAGTACTGCAGAGTTCACAGGAGGGAAAATGGGCTGGATCCTGATCTCCCCTACACTGCGTGACTTCACTTAAACCAACACCAAAAAAAAAATGGGATCATAGACAGGGAAATCATGTTTACTCACAGCCTAATGCAGCTCATCATGGAGACAGGGGAGAAAGACTTATCTTATACAATGCAGTTGTATTGTATAGAGCAATGACTATCAAATGACTATGCTTGTGAGTTATCCTTCTAGACACTCCCTATTTCTGAGAGTCCTTTAAATTTGAGATGTATCTGTGATTCTGCTGGGGAGTAAGGTCATAATTGCTCAATCCCAGGCTCTCAAAATGGAATAACAACATATTTTATAATGATAAATTATTAGCCACCCAGCCACAATCGTATACTAATAAAACAGTCAATTTGCTAGGATGCATTGTTTATGCCTTTTTCTCTTTCACTTTGAATTATTTTGCATTAAAACATATAACAGCTATATTTGTCAGAGACAGGGAATGCAAGTGAACCTGTTAGCCAAGTTCCTTCACAGTCCCTGGACAATAGCCAGGGGACACTTCTGTAAAACCTTCTGCAGTTGGTGGGATAACTGTCTCCTTGCCTCAGGGAACCTCAGCATTAAAGTTATTAAATAAAACAGCCAGCCTGGCAGTTGGCTATGAGAAGCAATTTATACCATTGTAAATGGATTAGCAAAATGTAATTTCTTTTAACGTTTCTGTTTCAATTATTTCAAATAGATGTGCAGTTATAAATGTTAAGAAATTGTTTAAATGTTTCTCACAATGGAAAAGGTAAATATAGGTTAGAGCTTCGGACTCCCAGGTGAATTTTCTATGTTTTTCTGTTTTCTTTATGTTAAGGCTTTTCATGTACTGCTGTAAAAGTTGCCCATTTGGAGACCAGGAGAAAAAATATTTGTGCTCCTGATGAAACAGGGTATTATACTAATCAAGAAAGTATAGATTTGAAATGTCTTGAGGACCAGAGGAAAGCCTACGGCTGTTCTTATCCTACATTCTCAGCTGGTATATTTTGACATCAAGAGCCTGGAGCAGTGCATGAGATACCAAGAGAGAGACTATACCACATATCTGATTGTGTGAGAAGCAGGGGGAATCTCTCTTGAAAGTATGCCTCTGTGGATTTTCTCTGAGAACGGTTAATTAATATACATAGCTAGCAGCTCAGAAACTATCATATTCTCTTACGATGATTTCAGCAATATCTCACCTGATCTCTATTTTTTTCCTTTTTACTTTTTTTTTTTTTTTTGGTATGACGTTGCAATTAAGAAATTAGATATAACAAGAAATATGACTACTGGCATGGGATAATCATGTCCTTGGGGTGTGATCAAGCACCAAGAATAAACAAGTGCTTCTAATCCCCCATGGGTGCGATTACCTCATGACAGCCATATCCACCAAGAAACTACATTGCTACCATGAATTGTTTGCTTTTATATTTAAATGTATTATCCAGGCAAGTGACTGTGCTCGTCTCAAGCTGCCATTTTGTGTCAGACCGCATAGAAGGGGTGCAGGCTGGTTGCAGCTGGCCCCCTCGACGCCCTGCTAATGCCGCGCACCAGAGCAAGGAAATTTCCACCAGAGATTCAGCTGGGTGCGCAAACCTCCTGCCTTTCAAAAAAGCTCTCCACAACAGCCACGCTTGCAAGCTGAATTAAAGTTGCCGTAGACTTTAAAAGAGGAGGTGGTGAGGGGCAAAAGTAGGGCAGCAAGCAATAATGGACGAGGTTAGCTCAGTTGAAAGCAGCCGCGGAGAAGCCTGAGGGCTAAGATGGCAGTCATCATTGATTCAAGGGAAGGGAGATGTCAAAGACAGGGAATGTCAAGCAGGAACAACAATAAGGCATCATAAGGGTGCTTAGCAGTGCCAAGTCTTCCAAAAACAGAACAAATAAAGCCACTGGACTGTTGTGATTGGTCTATTTGCTGCTTGATATCACAAGAAAAATGTAAAAAAAATGATACATTTACAATGTACATCTGTCCTCTCCCTCCTGCTTACACAAAGCTAATTAAAAATATTCTCTCTCTCTTCCTCTCATGCCCCCACCCCCACTGGCATCATCTTGAAATAGTCTTTGCAAACAAAGTGAGATACAAGCAAATGCTCTACATGGAACCAATCATGTCAATATACAGATAAGCAGCAGCAACACACTGGCCCTGAACGAGTAATCAAATGCTAAAGGAAGAGCTACAGGAACACACACTCCAGGTTTCTGCAGTCTGCAACACTGTCTACGGTATGTGTGTATTCCTGAAGCATTAACACCTGCTTTTGCAGGTGATAGAATTTTATGGCAGAAAATTTATTTATCCAATAGGTTTTTACACATACTTTACTGCAGCTTCTCACATAGGTGACAGAATGAATTATGTTTCTGCTGATGCTCGCACACTAAACATGCTGATATTTTCAGGTGAGTGTACACACGCATACACACACACACACACACAGAGCAGCTTGAAGGCACATTGAAAACTAGCTCACCACAATATCTGTTAGGTTGGACCACTGAGTCTGTTGCTGAATAAATGACAGCACCACAGGATAACGGCAAACAAAATTCCTAAGATGTTGAATGGATAGTAAATATTTTCAATGGTTTCAAAATTTGATTTTGTTTCATATTGAACAATTTTTAAATTATCCATAAGAGAGAAATAAGCCTCAGCACTTAGGTCATTGACCTGTACTAGAATCATGTAAGCCCTGAAAATCCCTGATCACAGAGAAAGTGATGGAACTGGGACTGCAAAAAATGCTGATTTTCCAGGCATGATTATAAAGTGAAGCCCAAAGCCCCCTACATGCATATTGCATAGAGTTATGGAGCACTGCAGGAAACTAACACAACTTCAAAATCTGCTTTGGTTTACTACATTGTCTCTGAAATCAAAATACCTTTGTCTGATTGCAACTTCAGTGAAGAAACCGTCCAATAGATTATTTCCAACTCAACTGAGGAACTCTTCTCCTTTTGCCACCCAAGAGGTATATAGCATGTTCTTGACATACAGAATGTTCTTGGGCAGAAATGATATAATGAAGTTATATATTCCTGATGTACAAGTCCTTTTTTCTTCTTTTCAACTTTCAACGTGTCAAAATGTATGATACTTGCAAGGGAGGAAAATACACTCTTTTGTAGAAGAGCAACCTTTCTAAGAACAGTGATTCTGCTTCACAGTAAATATGGCATGATATTCACCCAAGATTTGCACTTACCTGGGACCTCTGTGACAGTACTCATTACTGTGACATTACTCCTGGCACAGCAGTGAATTTCACTGCAATAAACTGCAATCAAGGAAAACCCTCCTTTTCCACTTACGGCTCCACTGTGCATTTGATTTTCTGTGTATCTAGAAAAAGGAAGATATTTCTGTCTGAATAAATTAGTTTTCTTAGTAAGGTGTTTTCCACATACACAAAGAAATATTATCCCTATTGCCCACGGTCTTCCAGTTCAAAGGGAAAAAAGAGGATGGAAACGTGGAACACAAGGGAACACTTGATCACGTCATTTCCTTCAAGCAGTGACCCTTTATGCAGCTATTACCAGAGATTAGTTTGAGTACTCGTTGGCTGGAATTGGACAGGCTTAATAAGCAAGACAGTTATATACCTCAAAGGCTTTTGGCCTCCTGTGTCAGAGCTAGAGTCTGTCAATCAAAATCCCAGACCAGATTAGAGGTTAAAACTGGCAGCCCACACTCAGGGCAGCCAACAGAGAGGAGAAGGGTTCATGGTGCGTCCTTTTTCTTTAGAGATGACAAGGAAAGAGAAGGCCACTGTGGCATGGGCTGAGGTGGTTTTGAAGAATGGCACTATCGATAAAGACGAAGACAGGCATAAGAGGCAGTTGGTTCATCACCTTTCAATGAGTACTTTGGAGGATGCTTGTGCCTGAAGCGTGTCCTCACAGAAGTAAGGAGAGATGCAGAGGCAAGCGGCACAGCTGGACACAGCAGTGGTCAGATAAGCAGCCGTGGTTACAAAGGAAGAGAGCAGAGGAATTTCAAGTCACGACTTATGAATTTTAAGCACCAGTTGGATGAGACTAAACCTGTGTAACCACTCAAGCTTCATTACCATGAGGAAAAGAGAGGCTGAGTGTCAGGGGGCAGCACGGGCCAGGACTGTGGGTCTCCCGTGGGTGGCAGGGCTGGGCCTGGCAGCTGGGCATCAGCCCAGCCTGTGGTGATGAAGCAAGGGCTGGGTTTGACCCTGGTTCCCTCCACGGGCCTGATCCACGGGCCATGAGATAACATTCCGTCCCCAGAGAGGTCTCCAATGCCCATGGCTGGGGCTGTCCCCTAGTGTCTCCTGGCTGGGGTGGTGGGACAGGCCCTGGATGCCAGGCCCTGACCTGCCACCCACCATGGGGAGCCCCCAGTGCTCCTGGACCCCGGGGAGTCACCAGCCATCACAGCACCTTGGCAGGGGCAGCCCTCAGCTGCACTGTGTGTAAGCTGGCCCTGCACCCCAGCAGCCAAACCTCCAGGAGGCAGGGATGCCCACAGGAACCTTACGCTGAGTCCAGCCAGTGGAAATGAAATAAAGCTGAGGACCAGGCTTACCGTATTAGGATAATTCTGCTGTCTGTCTACACCGGGAAAAATTCAACCGGACTATTCCAGGGCCAAAACAACTTCTGGGATACAAATGTACGGCTCTCTACAGAAGCAAAATTTCATCTGTAACATATATCTAGGGCATTTTGTGACAGAGCAGGCTTTCCCTCCTGTTTTCTCTCCATGCATTATTTCTATAGGTACTTGCACAACCCTCTTGCACAACCTCCCAGCCTGTGATGCTGCCAAGACAGGGTTTTGATGGACCTTGTTCTCCGTGGCCTGTTTCAACAAAGCGTTGTGCACCCTCATGTCTCCCCCACTGCATGGAGAGTTGAAGGAACTTTGCTTCTGGCAACATCAGGACCCCAGTTCCCAGTGGGTTCTATTAGTCTCATCCTAGCTCTCATTTTCCATCTGCATAGATATTCATATATCTTGATAAAACTAAGCAAGTAAAAAGCTCTGTGGGGCTGGATTGTCTGGAAGCTGTTTGTCTTTTCTGTACAGTTGCAGGCAAGCATCTGTAAAGTTTCAATATTTGCTTTAAATGAAATGTCTCTCATCTAGAACTCCATTTCACGTAGTATTGCTGGTGTGGACAAGATATACCCCCTAAACAGAAAAAGAAAGCCCCTTCGGACGCTGGTGCTACTAGTAACAAAGGTGAAAATGCTCTTCCTTGGCCTAATTTTAGATTACCTATGTTTCATCTTTGTTGTTATTAACATATATTCTTACCTTATGCTTTAAACTGTCACAATAATCTTAGTTAGAGATAGCTCAATTATTATCAGATATACTGGACATCTTTTTTAACTGTTGCATGAATATTAGGGATTAAGGAAGTACAGCTGTGGACAGAGATGACCTTGAATCACAGGAAAACACAACTTTAAAGGAAGATGAAAGGTAATCCAGTTGATTGTCCCTATCCCAAAATAGGGTCACTGTTAATATCTTGTTACTACTAATAGATAGGAGTTGAATTTGTTCCTACAGATCTCCATAGACAGGCATGCTGCAACTTTTGCAGCCATTCCATTTCTGTGTGTCGTCAGAGTATTGTGCCAATATCATGCATGCCAACATGAATATTTCTTGTGATAATGTTAACTTGCTGTTTCTTACTTTCTCCAGTGTGGACGTCCACCATGTACCATTTCAGCACCTTACCTGCTTAGGTGGTTGGTATCCAGTCTCCTGTTTAGCCTCAAACAGCTCTAGTGTCGCTTTTTAAGGCATGGAGCAGGGACAACACGAGCTTCAGCAAATACCACTAAAGAATCTAGATGCTTCCTGGAAGAATAATATTGAAAAGAGAATTCTATTTTTACCTTTAAGTTCAAATTTGCAAGTCCATGAGCTGTACAAGCAAATACAACAGGAAACCTTAACCTCTTGCACTGCAATCAGCAGAAAAATCTTGCATTTTCTACAAAAACGTACAGGAAATTAGAGAAACTGCTACACAGCTACATAGAAAGGGTAACAACTTTCAACTCTAAACCCAGGCATGATCTGACATACCTATCCTGAGGTAAAAATCTCTCTTTTCCGCTAACAAATCCCTGAGCAAAATATATTTAATCTCACATTAACTAAAAGTAACTAAAACTTGTTATGTTGGTTGGGTTTCCAAAGCCTCTTTTCCCATGTAGCAGTTTAGAGTATTGGACTGGGAAGAAGGATTTTAGTCGCTTAATTACATAATGAAATATTTTTCAGTTTTTTATATGCATCATAATAACTACATTTACTATTCTATTATCATTAGTGCTTGAGGACATCTTTCATTTAGCTACTTAGAGATTTTTACGTAGAACTCCCAAAGGTAAAAGTCATCATCTTGCTGAGTTTGAAAGTTTTCTTTTCCAGCATCTTATTCTTCAATCTCAAAGGTCTGACACTTTTTAAACTCTTGGCATTCTCTTCAGTAACAAGGTTGAAATTTGAATGTGCTACATCAATTTGGCTTCGGTTTGATGCCTCACTGAGGCACAGTCTGGCTGAGAAGAGAGAAAAAATGAATATGAATGCCAACCATCTATTGGGATACCTAAGTAAAAAATCAGCAGGTCTCAGGCTGTAACTGAGAAGGAGCACTACCCCATAAGTGAGAACGAATTTGTTTCGCATGAAGTGATAGAAATATAAGTTGCCAGTGATATAACAAAGTTCTATAAATTTAGTAACATCAGTTCAAGAGGAATTTTGACTAATCTGGTGGCAAGGCAATTACTCACTATACTTTTAAGGACACAATGATTTCATTAACTGATTTAATAGTTTAAAAAATATTCAGTCCTGAGAGGAAAAGAAAACCATACAAACCTAAGGTTAATGGAGACTGGTCCCAATGGCTGTCTTTTATCCCTTGATGCTGTCTCTTAGGCTTCAAATGTTCTTGTGTTTCTATGCAAATGAGCTGCTTACAAAATCCAACTCTTTCAAGTATGTTCTAAGCACTACTGTCTATGTCATTTTACAGTAAACACATTTTTGTTGCATAGCAATATGTTTCTTTTAGAAGATGGGTAAATATGCAAAATGTTTCTGTAACTATTTGTCAGATAGTCAAACAGATTTTTTGTCTATCCTCAGGCCCCTTTTATATTCACTCTCTGTGAACATATGCAACAAGAGCTCTCCCAACACAAACACTTGAAGAAATCAAATTGCAAGCTCTTTTTCTACCAACATTTGCACAAAAAAATATGAGGAGAAGAGTATATTTTATCATGTAATGGAGTAGAAACACCCTGTGAATTGTGACCAGCTCTTATAGTTCCTGATTTCGCAGGAACCTGTAAAGCTTTGTCGATCCTTATGCTGGTACTATACAACAATACAAAGATCTCAGGAAGGAAAGTGAGAAATGGAAGCCAAAGTCCTTGTTAATATGTCAGCAACCAGATGTCAATGAGACTATCTCCCAGTTTTCTTGGAGTCAGTCCAGATGCAATATGTGAAAAATGAGCAGCTGCTCAAATCATAGCACAAGCAAAACTAATATGCTGCAGAGAGAAGACAGACATGCTGAAGGACTTGCCTCTTCTGCAACATGCGTTGTTATTGAGGGTACTTGTTCAGGGATCAGTTGATTTTCAGCTTCAAAGACTCTTTGCACTTACTGCACTGATAAAAGTAACGTTCCCTAGTTTCTTGAGCCAGTGACAAGTCACGGGTTGTAGTGGGCACACACCTCAATAACCAGCTCACCAGGCTTATTTCAACCACAAATGCCCTGGAGAAAGATGGTATTTTATTGCAAGTCTGGGATGGAATCCTACGTGGAGGCAGCTTTGCCTGAAGCCCATGAGCTCAGTCTGCCTGCATCATGTTTCATCACACCTTATTCTTGTGACGTCTCCATGTGCAGAGGTTTCAGTCTACCCAATGACCAGGATGCCGAATGGTTATGGCCTATGAAGTCATTGGAACAACACATCTCAAGAGCTGTGAAATTGCTATGAAACAGGCTCCTGTGATGTCACTGGTACAGAAGCTTTTGATAAATATGAAATTTTGCCAATCTCCATGTTAAAAAAAAAAAAAATGAACTAGCTGTATTAGGAAACAACTGGATCTAAATCATGTATGCCTCTACCAAACTGAATCTCATACACAACCATCCTTTTCACATGAAGGTTAGTATTACATTTTTATTATTTTGGGTTTTTTGTAACCTAAGCTAAAGTCCTTAGACCTCTGCAAATCTTCTTTTCTAGGAGAAAAAGATATTGTTGTTGTTGATCGCAAATAGTCTCTTTAAAATGTTCCAGAAGACTGAAAAGAAAGGACAGTTTTTCACTCTTCCATTTTTCTTTCCATGCCTAAATTTCAACTTTGGCTGTTTAGGTTGTTGTGGCTTCATTAAAACTCCAATAAGATATAATGGACCAAAGATTCAACCATAATTACTCTTAAAGCACAACTTCAACAGCATGTTTTCAAAAGTTGTATAAAGAATGCTTTGATTCAAGCTTCTGTGTACCAAAATGAATGAGACCTTTTACGATGAGTGCTTACAAATGCACCCAGGAAGCCACAGATGATGTCACTGGCTACAGGCATGCCTCCAAGCTGCTAGGAATTACTAAAACAAACAGTCATTCTACTTTATTTGGGGGAAAGTTTTTCTCTTTATGAACTAATGAACCAGTCTGCCACTTTCCCTGTGATTCAAAACACGTGCAAGGAAGTGCTATTTCCACAGAAGTTCCCAGATTTGGTGATTAGTGTGGTAAACACTCAAGTGGTTTTTTGTTCTACAGTCACACAACTGTAGAAGTACAAATGTTTTTTGTATTAAAAGACCAACCAACACTCCCAAATTCTTATCCTATAAGAACTATACGTTCATGCAAAGCTCCATGATGTGATATTGCTAGAAGTCCTGCAAGCTGTATACATTATTCTTACCAATTTTACAATAACGCTTACATGATTAAGCAGAGGATACAAACTTAGAGCATGAAGACATCTTGCTATGGACAGAGTCTCATTTTTATATCCAGTTCCACTCCCCATCAGTCCTGCCATAAGTAGACACCTGTCATTCAGGATGAGGAGTTAAGAGCACCAGTTATAACAGCAGTTGCATCACTCCCTTGTATGCCTTTGGCCATAGAAAGCTGTATATTTCTACTGCCTCAGCAAGATGGGCCCCTCAGACTGCAGCAAACATGGGTCTTCTAGGTGAAGTGATGAATATGGATTTCAGCATGAACAATTTACTACTAAATATAAGAACGTTTATAAAGATGAGGAGCAAAAACTGAGAATATGAGTTAGGAGATATTATTAGCAACATAAATAAGAACATTGTTGCAGGTATTTTTAAAGTTATCTAGGATAATGCTGAGTATTATGCAATGCAAAGTGGTTCCAATGCAAGTGGAACGGAACAATGACGAGGACGATGGTTCATCTAGCTCGGAGGTGTCATCGAGGTTAAGTCGGCCTATGCCCTGCATCAAAACTGTTTCCATTAAGAAAAAAAGACGGGTCATTGTCATAGGAGACTCTCTCCTGAGGGGAACAGAAGGCCCAATATACAGACTGGACTCACTTCTTAGGGAAGTCTGCTGCCTCCCTGAGGCAGGGGTTTAAAGATGTGAAGAGAAAGCTTCCTACCCTGGTACGGCCCTCAGATTATTATCCATTATTGATTTTTCAGGTAGGCAGCGATGAAGTTGCAACAAGAAGTCCGAGGGCAGTCAAGAGAGGCTTTGGGGCCTTGGGACAACCGGTTAAGGGATCAGGAGCACAAATAGTGTTCTCCTCTGTCCTTCCAGTTGCAGGGAATGATGGGGGAAGAAACAGGAAGAGCCAGCAGATCAATACGTGGCTCCGAGCCTGGTGTCACCGGCAGAATTTTGGGGTTTTTGATCATGGGTCAGTCTACACGACACGAGGTCTGCTGGCGACAGACAGGGTACACCTGTCTCAAAGAGGGAAAAGGATCTTTACGCAGGACTTAGCAGGGCTCACTGAAAGAGCTTTAAATTTGAAGGGGGAAGGGGATAAAACCAGGCTCACTAGAGATAAGCCTGGGGGCGGCATGCCAATATTTGAGGGACGGTGTGCTAGCGAGGTCCTTCAGTCTGCCATCTCAGTGGAGGGAGGGGTTGGAGATCCACGTAGCAGCAAAAACACAAGAGTTATTGATGTATTAGAAACCATGGAAGCACCTGAGAACCATCACATAGGAATTAGGGTTTCTCCCCAAAAAAAGGTGGTGGGATCAATAGCCCAACTGACGTGCATCTACACCAATGCACACAGCGTGGGCAACAAACAGGAGGAGCTGGAAGCCATTGCGCAGCTGGAAAACTATGATACAGTTGCAATCATGGAAACATGGTGGGATGACTCGCACAACTGGAGTGCTGCAATGGATGGCTATAACCTCTTCAGAAGGGATAGGCAAGGAAGGAGAGG
>NW_008825113.1:4797858-4811863 GCF_000699105.1 Pygoscelis adeliae
TGCCCAGGGAAGTGGTTGAGTCACCATCCCTGGAGGTATTTAAAAGACGTGTAGATGTGATGGTTAGGGACATGGTTTAGTGGCGGACTTGGCATTGCTAGGTTTACAGTTGGACTTGATGATCTTAAAGGTCTTTTCCAACCTAAATGTTTTTATGATTCTATGATTCTATGAGTACGTAAGTGGAATACTAATTTTTATAGTGAATTTAGAAGTTTTTCTTTGAGACTAGAATTAGGTTGTGGAATTAAGCCCTTCTACATTTATGTCAAAGTGGGATGTGCTGCCCCAAGTGAAAGCTAGGTACAAACTTTAAAAAATGCTAGAATTTCAAGCAATTATTTTGTTATACTATCAGAGCCAAATTTTCCAATAGAAAAAATAATTCCCTAATGCTATTTTGATCCTGATATAATTTAATTAACAATATTAAATTAGATTTAAAAGCATTAACAGGAAAAGAAGACTAATGCATGAAAAATTTAACTTTTCTGAAAGTTAGATGCCACCTAATGGATGGGTGGGTAATACGCAGAGCCACCTACCTTGCCTAAATGGTGGACTCACTATCCAGAATCAAAACTGTGTTCATTGCTAAACTTAAAGAAAATTAAAAAGTACCGATATAAAAAGGCTGAAGGAAGATCTATGTATTGATACCACTGGGTGGAGTTCTGATCAATTTTAAAAGAACAGATGGATATACCCAATTTCACCACCTAAAGGTCAAAAGGTAGTAAGGTCAGAATTGTCCTGACTTGACAATGCCCTTGAATTGCTACCGAATACAAATAAAAAGTGTTTAGTCCTTTGATGCTCTTCTCCTAAGGAAGAGACACTTTCTTCAAAACCTATTTAGGACTTTGACTAACAGAGTTAGTGACTTTGGTGCTTTCCTGACAATCAGAGGTACCAACATAAACTGACAACTGTATGACAAAAATGCAAGGACAGCTAAGGGAAGGACTATTGCAATTTACTCTAAAGGACAGAGAGAAGATGAATCAATATTTATTACTAAAAGACTCTGTTGGGAATTTCTGCACTTCAAAGGAAATAAAAATTTGTCCTTGAAGAGTGAAAAAACCTACTTTTCTAGAACAGTGACCTGGTTGGAATCCAAATCCTTGTTCCAAAAATTCAGACTCTTGCCAGGCTCTGATTTCAGGAATATTCAAAATCAATACCCCTAGCATGCCTCCACAGATTTCTGTGCAGAATTCTCATTCCATGTATTGACTGAGAAGGCTATGCCAGAAGCAAAAGGGAAAAGAGACTACTCCAAAGCAGTCTCCAGATTTTTAAATTGTTCTTTTGAAAACAATAATTGGGCTGGATTATAGAATTTACATCGGATATCTGAGACAAATTTTCCTTGGTAACTAATCTAATTGTCTGTTACACATACAATATACATCTATTGCAACCACAAGAAGATATGGTTTGCATTTTGTCTTTTAAGCTGAATTTAATCATAACCTAATTTACTAAGTTACCTTGTTCGTTGGTCTGATTATTGCTAAAGTACAACGAGGTCATAATCCTTGCAGTGTGTTTGCCGGACAATAATATGCAGTGTATGAACCTTAGAGTAGCATGCATTATGTTGTCTCTTCCTTAGTTTATTGTCTTAGGGTTACCTTTCATTCTAAAGGTCACAGAATTGTCAGGACACTGAAGGTGTCCTGACAATTAGCCATGCTGAAGCCATACTACTAAGCCATGGTACTGTCATACCACGATGACATTAGCCATACTAAAACTAATTACCAATTTAAACATAGCTGAGGATTTACTAGCACTATCAGCACCTTTCTTTTCCTGCAAGTTCAGCTTAGCTCATTCTCAACCCCTCTTCTGTCCTGTGCTTGCATATCAAGTAACACATGCAAAAGAAAAAACAACTAACTCTCTCCCTTTTATAATAGCTATCATCTGTGTGCTTGAGGGGCAAAAGAGGGAGAATTTTCTCATAATTTCTAGTCTTGCTTAAACCTTCATGTCTGTGTTGAATAAAAAGTAGAATCCATTTTTACATTCATTTTCAATGTGTATTCTTTTGAATTCTGCTATATTTCCATTCTGGCTCAGTAATTAGAACAGACAGTGATTACCCTAACTAAATACCAAAAGCTCAGAGTTTGGTGGTTTTTTTTTTTCTTTTCTGTACCTTAAATTGGTCAGTATTTATTCCTTTTTGCCACATGGGCTTTGCATTTGACAGTGTTTTGGGAGAGCATCTCTAATCTCCAAAATAACACAAGCAGTACAAACACCTCACTGCACTTACTGCAAGTATTTAATCAATCTTCACACTAATTAATTTCAACTTTCTCCTTATATGGTACTTAACCGGACTGATTTTTTACCTTCCATTATTTTTAACACTAATCCTATATTAAACTGGCATTCCTCTAGACATTTTAACATTCTTAAAATACAGAGTTATTGTAACTCAGCCCTCTTGAAAAGTATTCTACTTTCTCTGGAATATGCACATAAGGATGCTGTATGACCTTGAGCAGTAACTGGCAAATGACCTTGAACGTTCTTTCTAAATCCTATACTTTGATTTAGTAAGAACATTTCTTAAGAGAAACTATTTACTAATTTAACCATATTGTACTATCCAATCTACTTTTCTTTATTTTTAAGGATCTTTGATATTAATTAGACAATAATTTGTTTGAGACAGGTTTTCTTCATTAAATAAACATATATTATTGAATTATTGGTTTAAGTGTGATTACTAAATTATGTTAATAATGATCTACTCTTGTCTTGCAACTATGGAATTAAAATATCCTTTGAAGTTTTCTGTGTTCTTAGTAATAGGCAAAACAATGCCACGATGGAATCCTATTTCTTACTGAAGACGTTGGCTTCCACATTACTCATTATTTTTTTTACTAATTCATTACTAACTACTGCAGTGCCCAAGAGACCTAGTCATAGACCAGAATGCTTTGCACTATATGAATATTGAACAAACAACAGTTTATTCTTTCAGATTAAAATGGAAATACTGTTAAAACTAGTGACAGCCATATTTCAATATGATGTATGGTTTCACTCATTTACCTTTCATTTCATCTGTATATTTTTAGAAGTTGTTGATTTTAATTATTATTTTATTTATTTTTAATTACTTTAATAAACTTTGCTTTATTTCAAAATGTAGTTCCATTTTTCTATTTCAGCAACCTCATTTAGTACCTGAAACGGGATAGGAATGGAGTATTAATCTCATGAACACCATTTATCAATAAGTCCATGTGTTACATTTGTTTATGAATTAGGTTGGTGAGAAACAATCAGTTAATCCCATCCTACTATTGATCTTGAAAATATGACTTGTTTTCTTTTCTTTCTGGTACAATTAACGTGAAAATTAACTACGGAATAACACTTTGATGAATTACTCTCCTTCCTGTGATTTCCAATTTGTAGAGACGACATCAGATCACCGACGTCTGTAAGGTTACCCCACCAACATCTCTAGCTTGATGGCTGTTAGGCTTTCCCTTGCCATAGGCTCCTCAGCCCCATACTGTCCTATGGAGCACAAACCTGAGAAGAGTCTGCAGAGCCCAGTCATCACCAGCCCAGCAAAAATGCTGGGGTTTGTGCATTTTTTCCTCACCCACCCTGTAGTTACCAATGAAGAAAAGTAAAATCATGGAGGTCACAGAATACAAGGCTTGAGAGAGTATCAAGATGCCATTCTTTGTCCTCTGGTCTCAAACCATCATATTTACAAAACTTCTGGCAAACACCTGAAGGAGATATCATTATTTCTAATTCTCAGAGCCGGGGGTGGGGGGAAAAATAATAATTCTACAAAGTAATGCAAATTAACAAGGCAAAGATTAAGTGGTTTTAATGAATATAGGTAATCAAGTAGGTTAAAAGACTAAATGGAATCAAGAAAATTCAGATTTTATGCTGGGCCCTGCATTGGTAGAAGAGAACATTCCAATACATTTTTGGTTGTTTAATATTTCTTCTGCTTTAACTGATCCTGTGGTGTTTTGCCTTTCACAGACATGTGCTATTGCTCCTTTGACACAGCAAGTTGTTGACCATATGCTTGACAGAATAGGGTACTACTCACAAGAAATCTTGCCTACTGATAAAACTATTGTTGACAAATTTAAAAGTGTGGTTTTTTTTCTCTAGAGAGAGAGAGATTGCGTACAAGTAACTGCACTGAGAGTTGCATGTTTATTGTCTTGCAGTCACGTTCAGATCCAGCCCACTCAGTTTACAGAGAGATTTGTTCTGACTGTCACCCGCCAGATTCTGAGAGCCAAGTTTGCAGATTCTAGCATGGGCACCACACCAATAAATCTGGCAACCAATATTTGTTATAAGGAAGACCAGCTGAGGTGTAAAAGTCTCTTTGGACATTATTTGAGGTGGAGATGCTGCAAGCAAAATTTAGTTCATAATTCCTCAGATAACAGGCAAGTGAGACTAGAGACCCACTTGCTCTCTGCTGCTTGTATTCCCTCCACAACATTAGCAGACATGGAAAGTAATTAAAAAAATATTTTCAGAAAATTTAGTAGATCATGCTCAGGAGGGAAAGCAGAGATGGGAGGTGGGGGAGAGGATTATGAATCACATGTGAGTAATAACGCTTCTTCCAAGTGAAGGGAAAAGCATTTATGTAATAGAGAGAAAAGTAAAAACAATCAAACCTGTACCAAATATTCATGTGCAATGTTTTCTATTTTTCTTTTTACTTGAAGATTTGGGAACTGAGAAAAGTAATTAAGAAACTATGGAAATGTACACATCAAAATTCAATAAGAAACATTTTCTTATGGAGTACTGGGTTTGATCAAAATCTCAGAGAAGCTCACTCCCAAGGAAGCTGGTGCCTAATACGTTGCAGGTTCTCAATGATTAAAGCTTTGGGGAGTTCATCCAGGCCTCTGAATCACAGGATATTGACCCATCAAGACAAGGCAGTGGTATGGGGCAAACAGGGAGCAAGTTGCCTTTTCCCCGATAGATTTTGCTTAACTTATTAAAGAGAATTGCTACAATCATTGCCTTATGAAGCTCCTGAGCTTATTCTATAACCCATGAATGAAAGCAGGCCCAACACAGCCACGTAAGGTAGGGAGTGAGGGCTATTCTTCATGCACCGATGCTAGGCAAAGAGTATTTTGACCACACGGACTAGTATGGCTTCCTCACAGAGCCCCAGAATGGGGGAATGTGAACGCACTACAGCTCCCAATTCTTCTGCCAGAAGCGTGCTCTCTCCACATCTAAGACCTCTGTGCATAGGCAGAGCTCATGTGTATGTCCTGGGCCAGAATATTGTGAAGGGCACAGATTTGGCCTGCAGCAAAGAGCAGCCAGATAACCTCATGGCGGTTTAGTGCTTTGGGTACATTCTAGCATGGAAGTCCCTCAGGACTTCACCCACTGCACAGGTGTAGGCCTATGCTTTAAAAGAAAACTCCTCTTTCAGCACTGTATTCAGCGAAGCTCAATTCCAGATCTAATTCCTTCCTTGTATTTGCTGCAGCAACTCTTAGATAACATGTAAGAAACAAAAAGCATGTTGTTGTACCAGGATTTTTAAGAAGTTATTCATTGCTATACTTTAGTTGAGATCTGTGAAGAAACACATGCGGCATATTTTGAGAATGTGCTATGCCAGGTTACCCTAAGTCACAGTGTGTTTAGACAACCACTTTATTCTACCATCTGGTACATGATAGGTTTCTGATAAATACGTGCCTGCGCTTTGACTGTGGGATGCACACAAGTATGGAGGCTGGATTTTTCCAAGATGTTTGTCTAAGTCTCAGACAAACAACTTTGGCAATGTGCAGGAGCTTTCTGCAGGTGCAGCAGTAATCATCCCCCTTAATTTCCCTTCCCGCAGCCCCACCACCCACCCCAAAAAATGTGCCAGGACAGTGTAAGGTGAGCTCAGACTATTACTGTAAGCCAAAGAGGTGAGTGCAGTGCAAACAAATGTGGCCAAGTACAAGACTGGATTTATGTATAGACAAAATCAGCATTTAGATAAGGCAGCTGACGGCTGAGCACCCCAGGGTCTCTGCTTTGGAGAAACGGAGGAGAGAGAAGGTCCGGCATTTGAGCAACACATTATGCTAACCCTCCAAGTTCAATGTCCAAAGTCCTCTGACACTGCTCTTCTGTCTGGCTTCTCCCCACCCACTTATGTTTGCCCTTTCTCTGCTGCAGGAGAAGGCCTTGCCCCTGCCCTGTCCCCTTCCCTCCCTCTCACACAACAGCAACAGCTCAGGTGAGCAAAAGCTCCCGAGGTCACAGCAGGTGGAGGATGCTACTCCAGAAGGGAGAGGAGACTTTTGGCAGGGACGCATGGTCACCTGGGACAGGAGGAAGAAGCTCCAGTACCAGATAGGAAGCAGTCATAGGTAAAGAAGAATGAGGTTTTATTCCAGAAAATGATAGGCTGAGGAATAAGAGAGAAAGAAATAGATCCGTGAGCACCGACGGTCCTCCAAAGTCTTCACGAGCCCCCACAAACCCCATAGACCTCTCCCAAGGCCACAGAAACCCCGGGAACCCCTCCAAACCCTCTTTTATCTGCAAGTCCTGAAGCTGTGGACCTTTTCCAGCCTTCATCATCCAGTTCTCCTCAGTGGTTCATCTCAGCCTTCCTCCACTCTTTACTGCCATCAGAATGGATCGTCTTCTTGCCAAGGATGTCCTCATTCAGCTTTGCCAACACCACTGAGAAACCTTAAGCTGGCTCCAAGCTTGTTTTACTTTCCATAGATTGTGGCAATGTCACTGCAGTAACACATTGCTCAGTGCAGTCTGCAAAGCCTGCCCACAAAGCTGGTAAATGCTCAGATTTTTAAGCTGTGAAAAGATGGAACTGTGAGGTCAGCTGTGCAATACCAGTCCCAAGCTCACTTGTTTGTGGACAGCAGTCCTGGTATATTTATGTTGAGCAACTAAGGGCCTTTCTGGCCAGCGACAGTATCATTTGATAACACTTTAGAGAATGTTTTATTGAGAATAACTCCATGTAATGCAGAATGGACCAGACAGCTGGGGTCTGATCCCAATTCTACCACTTTTTTCCTTCTTTTTACTTAAACTTCAGAGCCTAAGAATTTGCCTTCTAAGCCTTGCTCTATATTTCAGTCTCAGCTCAGTACATGAAGCTTCCTAAAAACATAACCTCTTCATACTTCATCTATTTTGTGGTTGACAAGAATATTAAATAAAATATGATAGGAACAACCCAACCCCGCTGCTCTCTAGTTTTTGGGAAAACTGCCTTATCAGATGAGGCCAGTGACGCCTGTTGTCACACGTCACCAGTGTTGGCCAGTGTCTGACAAGGCTTTAGAGACAGCTACAAAGCACAAGTAATAAATATGTTTATGACTAAGATGAAAGTTAATTTGTGTTCCCAATTAATTAGTTCTTAATTTATATCCTGAAGTGCAAGGGTTGAGCTCTCATAAAACTGTGTTTGGAAAATAAGTTAGTGCTTCCATTTTTCATACTCTACTGCAGTTCTTTTCACTGCTATCAGCACTTTGTTTTAATACTATCTTGTAGCAGTAAGTTCCATCAGGTTTTTTTGTGCTGAATAATATAATGGAAAAGAGCCTGACAGAAGTTTTGTAAGTTGTTATTTACGTAGTACTGTATAGCTAGCAGTGCATTAGTGTATAATAACAAAGTAAACAGAAGAGTCCAGCCCATTGCCTCTGTCACTTTCTCTTACAGACCCATCTCTTACAGACCTATCATGCTTCCTGTTATACATTCAAGGAATGAGCTACTTTTACCTTGTTTAATCTTCTCTTTCAAGACACTCTTTGCATACTGCTAATCATTTTCATTACCACTTCTGGGTCTTTCCTACTTCATCCTCCTTGCTGAGGTGGGACAAGTAAAACTGAGCAGTAGTTGAGGTTAGCACATTGTACCCTTCATTATTATTCGCCAAACACTACTATCTGACCTTGGGAGAGCATTATGTTGTTCAGGTTTGTACTTCTGTCGTTTCCTTAAGTAGTTACAGTTATTTGTGAACACAAAACGACGGAGTTGTTCTCCCTGGTGCACACTGCCTCGGTTTGCTGAAGGGAACATCTTGAACTCTTCACATACGTTGACTCATTATGATGGATGAAGTAGGATGTGACATCCCACTTACAGTTCCCCAGCATAAACAGTTGAAACATAATAAGAGCTCCCATCTGCCTTGCTCCCTTGTTCTCCCAAAACTGAAAGCAAAATGAAGAACCAAAGTCATTCATATCTTCACTCAGAGAATAATTATATTAGAAAGCAAGAACATCCATATTTTTAAGCAGATATCAATGCTGAAGTTATGTTACTATTATTCCAAACAACAGCAAAATTCTTACTAGCTTTGGAGAAAAATTTACATGAAGGGGACTTGTTCCTGGTATAATTTTATGTCTACCTGGAGAAATTTTGTCCACAAGCTGCCTTAGGTTAGAGTCTTCCACACTGCATACTGGTATCTGACAGTGCAAACTGAAATTTATCTAAAGTGAAAAGATGAGGTATGATACTTCTTAGCACAACCTGGCTGTAACAGGAATATAATAATCTCTGGGGCTGCAATCCATTTCTTGACCTGATTTTCTTCTGTAATTAATGAACAGTGTAACAGTTCATTGAAAGTCTCAATACGACTGCAGTGTATAGAAATATTTTCATGGGTACCCCAGTGTAACAGAATAAACTGTAATTTTTCTATTTCCTGTAGCCACTTCCAGACAGAGAATGCCATCCAGGACTTTAGTTACCAGGAATGGAAAAGTAATTCAGCCCAAAGCAACAGGGGAAAAAAGTCTATAAAAGTGAACTTGAAAAAATACCATTTTATGGTGATACATTTTAGGAAAAAAGCTTCCAAAACTCAACTGAGATTTAAGCCACATAAGTCCAAAGCACTTTTGAGAGCTTTGATGGAAAAGATGTAAAGCATTATTTGAAATCAAATTCAACCTCTATATAGTTCTACAGGAATTTGACCTATTCTACTTCATTTTATTACCACTACTTGATGGGTCAGGGACACTTCTAAGTTATGATAACTAGAAACATTACGTGCTCTCACTTAAATAAAAAGATTGAAATAATTTATTTTTAAAATATTTTTTAAATTTTAAAAATTATTGAAATAATTTATTTTTAAAAGTTTATTGCTAAATAAAATACTAAAATGAATTAAACATTTTTTTTTCTTTAGTGGGAAACATACACTCAAAAAACACTTAGATATGTATTTTGGACACTGGCTATGCCTACAGAAAGCCATCAGCATAGAAATTGAGGCTAGTTCTGTAGAAATGGAGCATTAGAGCTGTGTTAGTGGAATACTTTCCCCAGTCTATTTAGCCTTGTTGAGAAAAACACGTTCATCTGTACAGGGCAACACTCTATCTCCATCTCAGCACGTCAGAGGGTGTATTAGAATAGCTGTATGAGATCAGATCAAAAGCCCATGTGGTGTGAAAGGTCTTTCACTCAAAGTGGTGGATGCCCCAGGAATGAACACAGAGCAGTCCTCCCCTGGTGTACTGGACCACCAAATCAAGCAGGTCCTCAGCCACAGCTGCATCTGAACTTCTTATTCAGTAGCCCTTGATGAAGGTGTGTCCATGAATTTGCTGAATCCTATTTTCAATACACTTACGCTTTTCAAAACCAGTTCTATTTTAAACTCCACAACATCTTGTGGCAATGAATTTTACAACTTCAATTAAATGGTGAGTGAAAATCTTTTTTTTTTTTATTTTGTCTTAAATGTACTACCTAATCATCTTGTTGGGTATCCCCTAGTTTTGGTATTATAAGAAACAGCAAAACTTATTCCCTATTCACACTGTTCACAGCATTTGTGTTCTGTTACCCTTGTTAGTGCTTATTTCTTTTCCAAGATAAAACATAGTGTACTTTGACTATTCTCACTCAGAATGCAAGCTATTCTATGTCCTCGGCCATCTTTCTTTTCCTTCTCCGTACCTTTTTTGTACCTGAGATACCACGACCAGAATTGTAAAATGTTCAGGATATAAGTATACCAAGGAGTTTAGTACAGACACAAGGTTTTCCTTTCCAGTTTTCATTTTTTCCTTTTTTCCTGATCCAACTTACTTTTTTGAACACTATAGACAATGAGATTACACTGTCAGAGGATTATTCACAGTGTCTTCCCTAAGGATTCTTTCATACCAGCTAATTTAGAGTCTATCATTATGTTTCTACACTTAAAATTATTTGATATAGCGAGTACAATCCTACCCACTCTACCACTTAGAGTAATAGGCTATCACTCTAACTAGTTTTATTACTGCTCTTCCATTTACTGTCTACTAGATTACCAGACAATAAGATACAGCAGTATCTTGGGACAGTATTTTTAGGAATGTCAGGCAGCACCCATGGCCCATGTATCCAGTGACTACATTACCTACACAGGAAATTCAGTTTACTAACACATCTTACTGTGCATACAATTTTCTCTTACAGTCTTAATTCTGTCCCTTGTAGATGTTTCAGCTAAGATTCAGGCAAATCATTGTTCAATAACAAGATTTCCAGAATAGATTATATCATGCCTTCCCAGATATTTTCTCCATATATATTCTTTTCCACCCACCTCAGACCCAGTTACCTGTTCACTAGCTGCACCACATACGGAAGTTTATAATTTAAGTTTGAACTTACTGTTCTTTCTGAAAAGGTATAAAATGGTATGCACATGTAACACACATGAGATTAATCCTTATTTTAATAAACAGATGCATTACTTTATGTCAAATGGAAATCTCTTGTATAAATAGCCTGTTGTGACAGACTGTTGCATAATTCATTAAAAATATATTAATTTATGCAGTTAGATATTTATGGAAACCTTTTTTTAATTAATACTTTCAACACATTCATCAAACCCTATAAAAGATTCTTCTGCCCACTGGGGTCTTACTGAGAAGAGAAATTTACAACTGCTGAATGAATCTGTTTCAAAAGTGCAACAAATCAAAAAGGTTTTAGGAAGATGCTTGAGGGGCAACCAGTAACTTTTTTTTACAAATCCCACTATAACATTTTGTACAATTTGCCTAGGAAAAACTCTGTTCTTGGGAATAGGAAGTGGTTTTGAAGTTGCTGGTTTAGCTTTGGTGAAGTGAGGTTGGAGAGCATCAGGATCAGGTCAAGTCTAAATACGAAGAGGAGATTTTCGGGGAAGGCGAAGTGATTGTTTTTATTTGTTTTACCTAACAAATATTGAAAAGGCGTGTTTTTTCCAAGGGATAAGTTCTCCACAAGCCAAACTCATAAGTAAGTCACTTCAGAAAACAAGAACTCTTGGCTTATTAAAAGAAGACTGATGCAAACACTGAAGGTACCAGAGTATTGTGTCTACCATGCTGTATCACTGCCTACAAATGCTGACTGATACCTATAGTTTGGGCTCAACTGTTCAACAGCAGCTTGCTGCAGACACCTTGCATGGAAAATGGTGCCAGTGTGCAACATAAAACCAGGTGCCAGCCTGGCGGCTCCACTTGCAATGTCCAGAGATACCTCAACAGAAGAGTACACCAACTTTTCGTGTGCATGCTGGGAAAGAAGCTTTAAGGGAGAGCTTCTGAGATGGTTGAAACCTCGCTGACGGGAGGCTGCCAGGGGTAGCCCTGATGGGAGGAAGGCAGGATGGTCAAGAGACACCGTTGCTATGGCAACACTGCCTGGGAAAGACAAAAGAGGAAACCTGCGATTAAAAGGGAACGGCTGAAATAGGGAGGAAAACAGGGCTACCAACATGATGCCAGCCCAGCACCAGTGCGTGCTGTGACAGGCTGACATGCATTCATCACCTCAAATGACTAAAGCTGTCAGTCACTCTGTCAAGCAATGATTTCACTTGGCCGTTTGGCTAAATGCCGGGTGCTCCTAGGCGGCCATGGACTGAAAATGAGGTTGGGGTGTTCAAATAAAGTCTTCAAATTATTTTTGTGAGGGCATGATGCCCAACATAGCTTGAATGTGTAAATAGGCTCAAATAGGTCTCAGAAGCCTTTTGCTGTCCCCCAGTACCAAAGTAACTTCTAGTGAAAAAAAATTTTGTTAAATAAAAAAAAGAAACTTGCACACACTCTTATATGCTTATAGTAAAAGCAATTGCAGGTTAGGTAACCCTGACTTAAAAACTGTAGCACAACAGCAATTGCCAGGATTTTCTTTGTGAATGGATCTGGACAGAAGAACACACTTAAAATTACCCACTTGATTTAATAGAAACCCGGAAGATACAGGACACTGCAAATTACTTTGGCAAAGCTGAGTCATCTATACAGAAACTCAAAACTAGCATTAATCTGTTGCTCAGACCAGCTAGTAAAAAAAAAAAAATTATGACAGAAACTGACCTAAATTACAACAATTTGCAGACCAATATTCCCCTGTCAAATGACCATGTGAAAATACAGCAAGCCACTCAACCTGTATACTTTCTAGGGGAGTTTTCACTGCCTATATACTGCTTCTAGCCAGACGAGAAACCCCATTTCCTTACACAGAAAAAAACTCCAATGCAATTAGTTCTCAAGACACTCCAGAGTAGTACAGGCTCCTATATCATTACTTTCTACTAAAATCACAAATAAAGGCATCTAAAAGAAAACAGAAGAAGGGGAGAAGGAAGGGTTACATATCTATACAATTACATATACCTCCCATGTCTGTTTACCTTCTAAAATTTTTACGATACATTTTCACAACATTGTTGAAAAAAATAGAAAATAACAGCCCCCTTTTACAGTATGGAATTGTTACACAGTGAGATTAAATGACTTACTGAAGATCACTCAGGAAATCTGCACTGGAGCAAAAACTTGCATGTCTCATGTTCTTGCTCTGCACCTAAGGAAAAGGTTAGTGTTCCCTTAGGCACAGGTACTCTGCAGCATTGCAATATACATTGGGAAAATAAGGCTGCAGCAAGCACTGAGCGTTGCACAGAGAATGGGTTGATTTTTTTGTTGGTTTTGTTTTATGTTTGTCCCAATGCTCTTTGAGAAAGTAAAATAAGTTATTCAGGCCCTGCTTTTTCATAATCTCAAGGGTACTTCGTGTACGGATAAGCCATCGATTTTTGTTCTCAGTCTTACAGTCACATACATGCAGTAAAAGTAATTTCCTCGGGACTAATATCATTTGTTCTCCAGGGCTTTTCCTTATGAAAACCAAATTTTGAACAATCCTTATGTAACCTTTGCTATTAAGGTTACAGGAGATTGAGATCCATTTGTGAGATGAGCAAGGCATAAAATTTTGCTTCTCCAAACTTTCCTGACAAAGTTCTTTATGTAAGGGAAAGGATGAGGCTTTTTCTAAGTGATAAAATTTCCAATTGAAACTAAAAAATCTGTTAAATTACTTTATCTTCCTGGTTTGTGCACCTATTGCACTAAAACCTCTCTTTAGTCTAATTTTGACTTTCACTCTAAAGTTATTAAAATTCAGATTTTAGGAGAACACGACTTTTCCCTTCTTAGAGCAGTATGAAATGTTTCATTGCTATATTTATTCTAAATCGGAAACAAAAATGCTCTTAAATGTAATTAAGTTGTTATATTAGAGCTTGATAAAGGAGTACACAGGAACATGGGTAAGCCTTTAGCTTAGGAAACTAAACTAAAATTTTACTTCAATCATAAAAAAAAATATATTTGGACTATGGGCATTTGTCCACCTTCACTAAAGCGGTATTCAGTTATAAGCATTTTTGGGGGGTAACTTCTCCTGACAGACAACTCCATCCCAAACAAACCACATCACATTGGTTGCATTCCTGAGGAAGAGCTGGTGGGGACAGACTGCCGTTCTCAGATTTAATAAAGAAAGCCCACCCAACCCTGAGCAAAAAGAAAGCAGTCTTCCTTCCTTGCCTTCCTCTCCCCCCCTCCACCTCCTCCCCCCCACC
>NW_008825113.1:4812510-4814335 GCF_000699105.1 Pygoscelis adeliae
TTTAATACATTAAAAAAGAAAGTCTTGGGTAGGACATCTGACTTAGCTGGATATTGATCTTCTAGTTGTCAACATCTCATTGTCAGTGGCGAGAGGTTTTCCTCATTAAGGCACCGTGGTCATTACAGTGTGCAACACCACTGTGATGTGACTACAAGGCACACAAACCAGATGCCTGCCAATTGCTAAGTGGTGGACCTTTCTTTGCAGCTGGGCAGCTGCAGTACATCCATATTGCTGTCATCTGTTGAAGTGAACTTCTGAATAGCAAGGCCTGGGGCATAATATAAGAGGGAGTAAAGGACAGTTGATAGGTAGGAGCTGGTGGAAGTGCTGATGTGCAGCCATAGACTTGTGGGATGCCTTTATTTAAGGGTGGCTAAAAGCAAGATTTCTTCAAAAATTTCCTTTGTGTTCCTGTTGAAAAACAGATAGAAGAAGAACAGTACCTGGATCTTCCTTTTATTCATACTGAACATGTTTTTCTCTGCCTGGAGATGATATTTAAGAGCTCTTAAAGCTAGTATAATCAGAAATAAATGCATTATTATTGTCTGAAATGTGACTAAAAACAAACCAAAAACCCCTCTCTATCTCCAGAAGCATGACAATATCCCTGAGAAACCCCATCCATGCCCATCATTTCATGGAGCATCTCATTATGGCTGGAAGAACAGCTCTGAAAGTGGTGTCATGGTACTTAGGGACAATCACCCTGCTGTAGTTCCTGACCAACGGTGGGATCAGTAGTCAGATCTTTGGGTAGCGTGTCTTCTTCCTGAATCAGGTGTCCTCAGGAGCCAGGTTGGCCTCTGTGGTGTTCATATTTGGTCCAGCACACCCCATGTCCCCTTACACCATCCCATGTTACTCACACATCCCCTAGGCACTTCCAAACACAGAAACCTTATGGACATAAGGTTTGTTATGCCAGTTGGTGCCTGTGAAGGGTTTAGGACAGAGAAAGACAGTTCAAGCACCCAGCTTTGTGTAACTTTTCAACCCCAAGCTTGTTAGCCACCTCCCCTTCACCTGCATGATTCCTGGTATCATGGAAAGTAGAGAGAAACAGGAGACGGCAGACATTGCTATAGCTATTTGTGGGTTTCTCTGTGGGAGAAACAAGATCAGTGTGTGACCAGGAGACATCCACTGAATAATTTTTGTCTACTTTGTAGGAGAATGAATGTCCTATCCAAACCGCTTGCATCCAGCAGGACCAAGAACATCAGAAGAGAAAGTACAGTACATCGTGAAACAGTTCTTTTTCCATAGGGAGCAAAGCACATTCCCAAATTATATTGGTAACAATAAACCTCTGAAATAATACAGTACATCTCTCTCCAGTGAACGGTATCATTCTGTATTCTTCAGAGCTGGGTGGAATAAAACTGCACAGAACAAAGGTTTCAAGTTTCCCTTTTTGATGCTTTCAGACCTGAGCAAAAATAATTAATTTCTCCACCTCCACAAAGGATTTTGGCAGTTTTGCCATCAGTGGAACACAGTAATTGTTAGTAAAAAAAGCCAATTTCCACAGAGAACTAATATGCAAGAAACCAAGCAGCACACGAGAACACCTTCTCTCCTTCATTTCAGATCAGCATGGGGACAGGAAATTGTTTTGTTTCACTTTTTAATGTGGGGCACAAATCTTAACTCTCCTCTTGATCATTGAAAGGGATGTCTGAGGGTATGAACATAGAATCATAGAATAGTTTGGGTTGGAAGGGACCTGTAAAGGTCATCTAGTCCAACCCCCCTGCCGTGGGCAGGGACATCTTCAACTAGATCAGGTTGCTCAGAGCCCCGTCCAACCTGACCT
>NW_008825113.1:4814446-4814902 GCF_000699105.1 Pygoscelis adeliae
CCCCCCTGCCGTGGGCAGGGACATCTTCAACTGGATCAGGTTGCTCAGAGCCCCGTCCAACCTCACCTTGAAGGTTTCCAGGTATGGGGCATCCACCACCTCTCTGGGCAACCTGTGCCAGTGCTTCACCACCCTCATTGTTAAAAATTTCTTCCTTATATCTAGTCTAAATCTGCCCTCTTTTAGTTTAAAGCCATTGCCCCTTGTCCTGTCGCAACAGGCCCTGCTAAAAAGTTTGCCGCCATCTTTTTTATAAGCCCCCTTTAAGTACTGATAGGCTGCAATAAGGTCTCCCCGAAGCCTTCTCCTCTCCAGGCTGAACAACCCCAACTCTCTCAGCCTTTCCTCATAGGAGAGGTGTTCCATCCCCCTGATCATTTTCGTGGCCCTCTTCTGGACCTGCTCCAACAGGTCCGTGTCTTTCTTCTGCTGAGGGCTCCAGAGCTGGATGCAGTA
>NW_008825113.1:4817315-4833964 GCF_000699105.1 Pygoscelis adeliae
GCTGCGTGCCTTTGCATAGAGGCATTTAAGTTGGGCCCCCGATGAAGCTGTCTTACTGGCTGGAGTTCCTCTGTGCTGCTCTTCAGGAGCTCTCCTGCTGAGTTCCTTCTCCAGGCTCTGGGCATCTATTGCTGGCCCTGGCATCAAACTGGTAGGAGTGGGGTGGATTGAGGTTCCCCTCCCCCGGCATCTCTAGTTTAAAGCCCTCCTCACCAGCTTGGCAAGCCTATGACCGAAGATGCTCTTCCCCTCCTCTTGCGTGGACCGCATCAGTCCCCAGTAGACCAGGTTTCTCAAAGCAAGTCCCATGGTCTAAGTAGCCAAACCCCTCGCTGTGGCACCAGTCCCATAACCATTTGTTGACTCGCCAGATTCGACTGGCCTTTTCAAACCCCTTCCCTTTGACCGGCAGGATTGATGAGAAAACTACCTGCGCTCCCAAGCCCCTTACTGCCACTCCCAGGGCTCTGTAGTCCTTCTTGATAGTCCTCAGACTGCTCCTGGCTGTGCACCAGGAGGTCTGGTCACTGGTGCCCTTTTGTAAGGTTATTTTGTTTTTCAAATGCTAAATATTGTTCAGTAATAAAGCTAGGAAACCCCGCTGAAATCAGCCAAATCGGAAAGAATTTCACTCCATTCCAAGGACTCTGCCTTTTATATGTGCTGAAGGGCACAGCCTGCCTATGGAAAAATTAGTATGCAGTCATGTAATTACAGATTACATCATTCAACATACAGAGGAGAACCTTATTTAAAATATGTACCACTAGATCTTAATTCTGGCATCCTCTAAGGTTTGTGGGCTTGACTTCAGAGCCTTGTCGTTTTTCTAACATTTGGGGGATATGGTTTTCTTATAAATGTATATGTGTGTCTGTGTATAAATATATTTTTTCTTATAAATATATATACACATACATTTTCATATATATACACATATATATATGTGGGCCCTGCCACAGCCACCAGAAAAATAAAAACTGAACCAGTAAGAAGCAATTCTGCTCCTTAGCTTCCGTGACAATTATGTTTCCATCAGTGGTTAGCCTTTTCGCAAGGGGACCTGCTTCTGTACTGGATTTGCCATCAGATATTAGGATTCTCTGTGGAACACATCTCATGCTCGCTCAGCAAATCCCTTTATTTTTTCTCTGGGAAGCTGCTCATAGGTACTCCATCACTCTGACATTTTTCAGCCAGGATAATGATGGAGCAAACAAGCACAGTAGCTGACTCAGGAGGAAGGTGTAAGACTGCGGAGTGCCTGAGCACAGAAGCTACTGTTTGTTTATTTATTTATTTTTAAAATCCACACAATAGAACATTTTTTGCACTATAAATAACCACTTTTTCCAAGGTTAGAAATTACCTCAACACTGACCAAAGGATAGCATCAAATCCAACACAGGCATACAGTGGTCACTGAAACAATGGCTGCAAAGATGGCAGCAAATAAGTATTTTAAAGGTAGATAAGATGGCTAGGAGCTAGCAGTAACTGAGGGATCAGACATGCTTGAAAGTAGGTAGACAAGGAGGAAAGGGTCGTGTGAAATTTGAGAAAGGCTTCTCCTCTACATATTTGTCTGTATGCAGGAAACTTCCTGAGACAGTAAACAATTAAATATAAAAGCAAAAGATCTAGAGATGGGTTCCATAAAGGTGAATACACCTTTTTTCATTATTTTTATACCATAAGTAAACTTGCTAATATATTTCTTATTGCAAAGTGACACAGCTTTACGTATGTTCATTTTTACCTTCTTGCTATGATGTATAATATCTGTCATAACTTGAATACAAGCTTGCTGTCCCTTTTTAGGAATGGAAGTAAAGTCATAATGTTCACTAAGTCATCATACTTCAATTTTTTCCCAGGGTCATATTCTACCCTCTCTGTCTCAGAGAGCTTGCCAACTTCCAAAAAAACCTCATTACTTTTACTTGGCAACTGATATTTCTTTCATCACATTGATAGTTTTTCTTTCTTTTGAACAAAGAGACTGGTGTGATTTATATTATATGACTGCAAATAGTAAATTAGCATCGTTTTAAGATCTAGCATGGTGTATGGCATTTTGGTGTACTTTGTTTACATGTCACTTAATTTTAATTTTTTTCTTGTAGCTACCATACTATTTCTTAGTCACTGTCTAAGAAATCTAAAAAAGTACCTTTGAATAACCTCAGTTACACCAATACAACTTTAGCAGCTTGGTGTTACAGAGAAAATGAAAGGGAACACAATTCTAGTGTTACTGCTAATGTAACTCTAGAGGGCAAAATTTTCAGAAGTACTTCTACACTGTAATTCAAATTAATTTTTGCGTAAATAAAGTTTAAAGTGGTCCCCAAAGAGAGAAAAAATGAATCATTTGAATCCACAGCTTGTCACATAGTTCACTCACTTTGGATATGGAAGAGCAATCCAAGCCGTTTCTCCAGCAAGCCTAATCACATCATCTGTAACGGACCAAAGCAAACTGTGTCTCTAAATGTCCTAAAGCAACAGAAAGTTTTGTACTTATAGCTAACCCTAAACTGGAATCTGACCAGCTTTCTGTGTCAGCAGATGTTACAGTTGCGCGTAAATCCCCAGAGACACAGTAACGGAAGTGGGAAGGACCTCAGGAGGTACCTAGGCCAACCTCCACTCCCGCAAGGCAGGTCCAACATCAGTATCAGATCAGGTTGCTCAGGATCTGGTCCAGCTGAGTGTCAAATCTTACAAATGTTACACTGCAGGTAGTCAGAAGTGTTCAAAATAATACATTACTTCACTGTCCTGAAGTCTACTGCCTCTGGTGCCAGCTTTCAGCATAAGCATTATAGTAGAAAAGCTCCACAAGGCATGAGGAAACAGTTTGTACGGGACTTGAAATCTGGGATGCAGTATTGGCCTTCTTTTACTAAAGTGTCACGTCAGAAAAGCTTTTTCCAAGGGCTGTACCAGAGAGGAAACCATGATTTGAGGCAAAAAAAATCTGAGAGGCACCTCAGAGTTCCTCACATACTGGTGATTAAAACATACCGGAGAACCTAAGCTCAGCTAAGGTCAAAAGCAAAGCTCCTGTTAACTGCAATTAATCACCAGAAGACCCTTTCATCCCAAGTCTATTCCTACTGACATAAAAGGCAAAATTCTTTCTGTCTTTGGTGACCCAGGATCAGACCTTTCAAAAGCAACTTGGGTGGAGGGGTGGGGGAGTTCTCTTCCTTCACGGCTGTATATGTATTTCTAATTTCACATCAGAGCAACTTTTTACAGCCAAAATATAAATCCCTGAAAAATAGTTTTTTAATGGAATTGCTGACAGACTGTTAAGTAGAGTGCCACAAACAGCACTGCTGTAATGATCAGTTGAACAGGCTGATTACACTGGGCTTGTGTGCTCTCAGCAATGGCAAAAACTCATTTGATTTTCAATACAGCAACCCTCTTGAATCAATATTTTGTATTATGTATTCCATTTGAAGTACTTGTATAAAGAGTACAGTATTATTTTACCTTAATATTTTATTTTTAGAGCTCATGTAACATAATCAGGCACATTTTATGTAGGTTTGGCATACAGTTTAACAATAGCTAGAATTTACCTGTTTGCTTTACAGTTAGATCTGCAATCAGATCTATATATGTGTATGTAGGCATATGTGAAAATGCACATCCCTATAACTGCAGTTCCTGATACTTATCTCAGATATATGACCTATGATTTTGTGTCATTTTCTGGATGTCTACCCAGAGACACCTTAAAGAGGAAGAATTTTCAGGATGCATTGAGTGTTGTCCATAGCAGCATGCAGCCACAGAGATATTCAAACTCAGTAGTCATTTTTTAAAGGTTAGGTCATATCACAGATCTCTCTCCATATCTTTCTCTCTCATTGTTCATCTCCCTGTGTACAGTAACTAGTCTGCATGGAAGACTGACATACAAAGCTGAAACGTGGCTAATCTCTTCAAATTTAAAGAACCTCCTTTTAATCAGCATCACTATAACCCATGCAGCCCTGGCTGTATAATGTCACCCAGGTAGCACAAAAATA
This sequence comes from Pygoscelis adeliae, assembly GCF_000699105.1. Lineage (NCBI taxonomy): Eukaryota > Metazoa > Chordata > Aves > Sphenisciformes > Spheniscidae > Pygoscelis > Pygoscelis adeliae. The sequence continues at coordinate 4,821,365 of NW_008825113.1, forward strand.
ACAATCACCATGGCAGTGTGTCACTGGCGGTCCTGGGGGTTCTCTTAAGCACAAAGTAACTCTACTTCCTTCTTAAATAAATTACTTATTTCAGTCCAGGTAAGCTAGTCCTGAGCCAATATATGACTATTTGCCCCCAAAAGGAGCCTTGCCAGAAAGGACGGTCCCCACTGCACCCTGTCACCTGAACTTTCCACTGTCAGGGGACAAGTCATGTTCTGTCAGACGACCTCGTGCAGGAGTGGCCTTAGGTGACCTGGGGGAGCTTCAGCCTGGGGCCAGAAAGCAAGCTGAAAGGTCTGAACAAGCACAGTGAGCCCAGTATTGGAAAAGTCCCTGAGTTGAGTGCAAAGTGTGGCCCATGCAGATGTGACTCCAGGGTCGGTACCTAATTAAGGCTGTCTGGGACCGGAAAGGCTCCAACAGATTCACAAGTCTACATCTGGCACCACTGTCTGGCTGAGATTTATACAAGTGTAACGTAGCTGAATCTGTCCAATTTGTCCAGGCAGGAAGGCAAGCCCTCTCATTCGTGTTTTTTTGCTTGTTTTCCTTTTCAAACCACTGATGGTGTTATTGACACTGTGTAAAGCAGTCAGGGCAGCTGAGTTCACTGCCGTCTTATGGGTTTTGGTGAGAGCATTAAGTTCCAGGACAGTGAATCAGTTTTCAAGGAGAAGCGTTTCAGTCAGAGCCACACGGAGGCTCACTAATATATAAGAATTTTTATTTTGAGGAAACAGCATTAAATTTATGAATATCACCCCAGAGTGCAGTATCTAAATACCTTATTTGCAAGAAACTCTTTGGCTGAGTAAAATCCTGAATTCAGTGGGAGTTTTGCCACTGACTTCAATAGGGGAGGATTTTACTGGTTTTATCTCCCGGGAAGGAGAAAAAAGGAAAATCCAAGAACATAAGCCATCTAAATAGTGATTACCTAAAGACACTAAGTGAAAAAACACTTGGGAAAAATCAAACAAAATTTCTGCATTACCCAAGGGACTGAAAACTACTAAAGCAAACTCTTATGCCTGCTCATTTATACCAGGATCAACTTACAGTTTTCTCCAGGCAGTGATTAAACAAACTGCAGTTTCCCTCCATTCTCCTTGGCTGTTGATAAACAAATGATAGTATAAGTGAGTATAGAAAAATGCAGAGCAGTGAAAACAATAACAAGGAATAGCTCTTACCAGCAAAGGACTAGATTCAGGATCACACTGAAGGATAGGCATAGAAACATTTTGACTTCCATGGCCTGTCACCATGTGCTTAAAACACGTGCTGAAGTGAGATTCCTGGATAGGAAAGGTTTCCTAAATCAGGACCAAAAGCATTTTGAAAATATCCTTTTCAATAGTAACAACTGGCTTCAGGCTTCTCACAGCTATATGTCAAGGCAAACTCACTTTTGGGGTTTCATGGAAGTCCTTTCATTGTTTTGAGATATGACTGGAAAGGAGGGTAAGTACATCTGAAATGTTGCTGAGTGACAATCTGAAAGTGCTAAAGGACCGCTGACATCTCTGATCTGCTACAAAATATGAGGTTATAAGTCAAGCCAGAGCTATGTGAATAGGGACAAATGGATTAAGAGTTTTAAATACAATAGCCAGATGTTTTCAAAGTAATGTACTTAGAAACACACTATCCTGTTACAGAAGTTCCTATTCCTGAGTCATAAAAGGGAGTATGGCAAGAACTTGCAGGAACTCCAAGGAAAAGCTCAGTTTTCCCAGGTGCGTTTCAAGACTGAGTAGGGGAACCTGTAACATGGTTGCTTCACGTGAGCAAGAAAATATAGGATGACCTCTGACTGCTGACATTGTAGAGTGGACTGGAAGAAATCCGCAGGGTACTAGGTCTGAGAGGGGCCTACAGGCTACCCTTGGGAACTAGCTCAGGAATTTACCATATTGTAATCATAGAAACCAACTTGTTAATTGGCAGCCCTTTCTGGTTTGCCTTTCTCTTAGACAGCCCTTTTGTGTGAGCAGCAAAATGTTGTGTCTGTTGGAACTGGCAGCCAGGTTTCCCTCAAGGTCCTGGTATATCTGGCAAGTCAATAAGTACTGTAAAAGATAATTTTTTTTTTTTTTTAATTCAGTAGGCAGTGACCCCATTGGGAATGATTTTTACAGTCCTGTGAGCATTAGCTTGGGACTTTTTCAGGTGTCAGGCAATTCAGAGGTTTGTTTTACTGTTTTCTCTGTCATTATATCAGGAGTCCTTTGCTACCTGACCTTGACAGGACATCTCAGAGCCAGGGTGGCAGCTGCAAGTCAATACCTAGAAACTCATTTAGGCAGATGCAGCTCTCCCACCTCTGGAAGGAAAGATCTTCACTATTTAAAAAGAAGATGTCCCAAAAGAAGGAACTAATAGGAGGGTCAACACCCTTGCAGAAGGATAGGGTTTGTGATGGAACGGTACAGGCTGGTCCAGAAGCTGCCAGACCTGGGAAGAAAGGGGCTGAGCTTTCTGTGAGGCTTCTGGTTACTGGCCTGAGTAAGTCCCAGGCTCAGAAGGGAGTTGTTCTAGGTGTAGCTTTGTCTGACATGGGTGAAAAACCCACACAACTTCCCTGCATCCTGTTCGTGATACATATTTGAGCTGAATGTTATTTTATTCATTTACAGAGATTGAGTTCCTAGGGAAACCTTCATCTCTCTCTTGTACCATTATTTGTGTGGTTATACTCACATTGACTAGTCTTAAACTACAGTTCCTGCCCCACGAGTTGAAGATTATTGATATCTTGACCTAGTGCTCGAACCCAATAATAGGATCATTATTCCATGATTAAGGTCAACAAGAACTTCTTCATAAGTCAGCAGTAATCAGTCAACAGGCTCTCAACTGGAAAATAAACAAAGAAAAGGGATCCAATATATCCCTTGTGTAATACCAATGTATCTAATGGCATCACCACAGGATACAATCCCCCCAGTGACAGGATGTACTAAACAATTTTTGTTGTTGTTTTCCAAGAAAAGGGAAATATATTAATACTGAATGAAATTTAAATTACCCACTCATTCCAAGGACACAGTGGTCTACTGCTAATTTAAACATACCACATCATTTTCAACATTGATGAGCTAGAAAAACAGAGAGGCAATTTTTTCTTTTCAGGACAAGAACAATTATTTCAAACATTTGCAAGGGGAGAAGGAGGATATAGAAGAGGAGTCTCTGCTCTGTGGCGTTAGGTTATGTGATTAAAGGCTCCTCTCTATAAACCAAAAGGAGCACCGAGGAAGGAGGGGAGCTGCACGAACCCCAATAACCTCGCCAGAGCCAACAGAGCCCCCTGAGCTAACCTGGCCTGAGCTATCACAGGAGAGCCGTCAGCCCCATGGTCTCAGGGGTGACACCCATGAAGATGAGTCTACTTTATAGAACAGCATGGGACCTATTATGTGATGCAGGGGAAGAGCATCTTGGTATTATGGGGAGTTAGCGGAGAAACAAAGGAGGGGAAAGGGAAGGATCAGTGAAGTTTGGGGTGGAACAATCATGGGAAAACAGAAGGATAAGGTGATAAAATGGTCAGTCATGTAAACTGGTTGCTGATCAGTATGCTTCCCTGGCCATGCCCTGCACCTGATCAGTGCAATCTGTTCTGTCTTCTTATTAAACTCCTTTTCTGACTGTTTTCCTGGGTGAGAGATTGTCTACTGTATGTTCGTGTGTGCATGGGGGTCTAAGTGCCAGCAAGTGGAGTCAGACCACAGTCACGGGTGCCTGTATGTCTGGGGTGCCCACAACTGGGGAGACCAAAGTGCATGTATATTGTATGGGTGTGTATGTAGATGCATGTAATCAATAGCAAACATCAAGTTGGACAAGTGAGATCGGAGTCCACAGTTCTGTCCACATTACTAGGTTGCTTCCACTGGTGTAATCTCCCTGAAGAACAGCAACTTCCTGCAGTGCCCAGCTACTACTACAACTACATGAGGATGGGAAACAGAAAGACTTCAGGACGATGTGGATGTCTTGTCAAGGGACATTTGAGCCCCCGGGCCTCAGGAGCAGAAGAGCTCTGTGGGCTGAACTCCGTTTCCTGTTCTTCACAGGGGACTTGGAGCATCTCTCACAGACCAGGGTGGTGAAAGCTCAGTAGAAAATCACTGATCCTGCCACTGCTTGGTGTAAATAGCCTGCAAAGGAAATTCAGTGGGTGATTTTTCCTTGATTTTAATGCATTTATTATTTTCAGGTCACTTGTAAATATTCCCGCAGAGGGACATAAGAATATATGAATGGACACATTGGGTCAGACCAAGGGCTTGCCTAGCGCAGTAACCTGGTTTCAGTAGTCACCAATACTGAAGCCTACAGTATACAAAAGAGGCAAAGCATATGCAATGAAAGCATACAGTGAGCCTTGCCTGGTGCAGCCTCCGTTCTTCAACACACTGTGGTTCAGGAAGCAACCTCGTCTTTTCCCTATCAATGAAACTTGCTTAAAAATCATGAGTTCAGAAAATCACCTTTGTATTCAGTTTATATTCTGATTGTTGTTGCCTTTGGTGGGTTCGGTGTCAGAAACTGAAATGCACTAATAGTCCTTAATGTCCCTGACCAGGTTCACTTAGGACCCCCACCTAAGTGGGGTTCAGCTGAGCCCGGGGCCATGAGTCCCTGCCCCAGCTACACCATAGCAGGTCCCCAGCCCTGCCTCTGGCCCTGCCTCCTGGATGAACCTCAGCCCTATGCTGTGGTAGCTCATCTTCTGGACGGACCCCTCAGACATACACTGTAGCCCGTCCCCTGTGCCTGCCTTTGGCCCTGTCCCCTAGGTGGACCCCTTGGCTCCATCCGTGTCATGGCCTTGTCTCAGGCCCCATCTCTTTTAGCTCCTGACCCCCTGGATGGTTCCTGGCCCTGGCTCACCACCTTGCCCTGTCAGGGGCTGCTGATGGACCCCGTCACCCCCTGGGTCTGCCCGCTATGCTCAGACCCTGCAGGATAGTGCCTGTTGGTGAGGGCACGACCAGTGCCAGGGTCATCTCCATGCCCAGCTCCCTGGTCCTTACACCCTCACTGCTGCCTGACATTCACATCTGCAAGCTTTTCTCCATACTTCTTGTAGCAAGAATCTTTCTTGCTATAGAAAGAAAACTAAGGTTCTTATGTGACTTTGAGAAAAAATACCAGTTCTCGAGGCTTTAGATAAAACCTTAAGAGATAGCAGCAACCTCGCAAAGAAATCATTTGGTTCTATAGATTATGCAGTGGGTAATTCTCAGAAATGTTAGGACAGTAAATCAATAGTAAACTCCAGGAGATATATTCTCAACTCATTATGTAGTGCTTTAGTTCTTAAATTTGTATTAATTTGAAGGACAGCTACCCAGGTCTAGTCCCATGCAGTGAGTTGAATATAAGTTGGCAAAATGTGCATTTTTCTCCTAGTACAAATAAAGATTATTTTTGAATAATCTTTATTATAGATGTTCTAAATGAATACAGAACAGCAAAATCTTTTGTAATCTCTCCAGTTGTGTTCTCACATGATTGTCAGAGTTGAGACAGGAAAATAAGATGAAATGTTGTAAATTTGTCAGTATGGGACTGGTAATTAGAAACCCGACATGCCCTCCTTACCACACTCCCAGAAATGGGCACAACAGTGCATAACCAAACTGCCTTGGCTCTGGGAATTGTGATCAAAAAGGTGACCCTAGAGAAACTGCATTGCAGGTTGCCTTGTGGTTGCACACCAGGTTCAAGACCTCTCTGCCTCATTCCCAGAGGTTAAAGACACAATTCCCAGAGGTTAAAGACACCAGTCCCAGCTCTGTCTGTGTCCGGCCACTGGGTGGTAAGAGAGTGATGATGGAAAAGGTACCTCCCCTCTCTTCCCGTGCACTGGCCCTGCTCTCTCCCTGAAAAGTTTGGGCCCAAAGTGAAGAATAAAAGATTTGTGTGATTTACGTCAGAGAAAGGACTGTTTATAAAAAGAAAGAAAAAAACAGAAAATAAGGAAAACCTCTGTCTCCTCCTAAACACCACCTACCACTCTTGTGGAGAGAAAAAAGTGAATCCAAGAGGAAAGGGAAACCATGACACAATGCAGCATCTCAGGAATATTCTGAACACTGCCAGAAGAGACGTGCGAGTAGCTTAAATGCAAAGTTAAAAATAACAAGTTGCATGCTGAGACCCGGATTGCATAGGATCAGACTACTCCTTGCATTGTGTTATGCACCAAATTTGTCACAGCTTAGGCAAAGGCTGACTTGTTGGGGGGCACATCATTACATAGCCGAGCAAAAGGGAGTGCGGAAAGTTGTTTAAGCTAGTTCATCGCGTAGCACCTAAAGGGTGAGTGCACTCACCTCACCCAGCCCAACCTCCTGCTCAGCTTCTGCAGGGAAAGTCTGCCTCACTCACCAACCCAAACAAACAAACAGCAAAAATCCCTGTCTGCCTGTAACTTACCCAGAGTTAATACACGTCTAAAGTTACCTTGCTTTGGCACAGCTCCTTTGCGTGAAAGGAATATATAAAACCTCACAGTGCAGCACAGCTTCAGCACGGTGCTGGAGTAGAGGCTATTTGCTCACAAAATCACATTAACATCCACGGAACCAGAACACTTAATTCCCCATACATCGCTTTGAAAATTCAGCCTTAAAGCAGCCTTCGGTGGAGGATGGGGGTGGGGAAGGAAAGGCTTAGCCCGAGGAACAGCTTAAATTAAACTTCTCCTAAAGCTTCCTAACTTTAACGAGAATGCAGGCCTTCCCTATCTCCTACAGCTCACAGCAATTCAAATGATCACACGTACAGTGTCGTTGTCCTTAAAACAGGGAGAAATCCTCCTCTTGCCACACCGGGAGGAAACAGAGAAGGTTACTGGAGGGATGAGCTGATGTGTGTTTACCCAGAGGGGTTAGCAGGCTTGAGCCTGCAGAAAATTTTGCAGTTTTTCTTTATGCATTTTTAATCAATTCTAAGCTACTTACAAATATGTGCAATTACTTTCTGCACTTCACTTTGTAATAAGATTTAATGACTATTTTGTAATCCTCTTGGTGAGCACTGATAATCAAACACCATGATTTAAATTTTAGATTTAACAGAGCAGTTTTCTATGAAATAAGGAGAAGTATATTTTTAATCTTTCATCTTTTACTGGAAGTTGGGAATTTTTCAGCTTTCTTACACACAGTCATAAAATAAAAGGCAGGATTGGGTTTTTTAATATCTTTTTCTAACGGATGCCAGAACACCCCAGACCTTGCTTATTTTGTTGGAATTTTCTTTTTCTATGAAAATGTTTTATCTCCTACAAATTTATGGTCCTATTTTCAGCATTCTTGGGCACCTCTTAAAGCTGATGAGTTATAAAATTATGTACATGTTCCATAGAGAGAGATCCCAGATGTGAAATAATCATTTCTGTATATCGGCGCACCTATGAAAAGATTGGCTTTTCTCATAAAATTTGTTGGCTCTTTTTAAAGTGAATTTAGTGCTTCTGGAAAGCACAGGCCAACGTGACGGCAGCTACTCAAGCTGTGAATCCACCAAGCCAACAGAGATTTCTCTTCTCATATTAGAAAATGCAGGACTCCTAAAAAAAGACAAAAAGCCCAAGCGTCACAGACTGAGCAGTGACTGGGTTGTGGGGTCAGGAAAAACCTAAGGGAAGGAGACACATTACTGAAAACAACCATCAGAGCCCTGGTGAATGATGGCAGGCAGCCAGAGGTACTACTTGGAGGCCATACAAAAGCTAAAGGCAGCCTTTGGGGTGATTTTGAACCATCAGCTCCTGGCTCTGGCCCCCACCTACTCCTCCCTTTTCACTCCATCAAGCCAATAATGCAGGACCAAGAGCAGCAGAGATTTACCCCTTGCTTCTCATCCCAGACAGCTCCAGCCCAGATAGCAGGTAAAGCAGCTCCTCTGCAACACCTACTAAATGATCTTTTCTCCATCAGCTGGCACACTTTCTGAGGCCACTCTCAGTGACAAGAGCGGTGACGGGGCAAGCAGGTGGACATAGGCTTTAGTCATGTCTTGCAGAGTCCCAGTAGGATCAGCTTGACTGTGACAGGGCTTGGGAAGGTCAGCTCAGGGCTCTGCCCCCAACCCCTCTGTCCCTTCTGCAGGGCTCAACTTGACTCATCGTATATCCTGAACATGAGAAGGCATCACCACCAGCTCTCTAAACTACTTTTTCTCCTGCTCTCCATGTAACAAAAGAATGTTCTTCAAGTGCAACAGAAACATTTTAAGTTCACAACAACCGTGTGAACCACCACCAAAACACCAGAGCTGACTCAAATTTTATCCTGCTGCAGCAGCAGACACATTTCTAGGTTTACACGTAGGAACACCAACTCCCTCTGCTCTAGCACGGACAACCACTTGCCATTACCCCCACCTAGAAAGGCAAGTTATTGACTGACTTGTGCTAGCAGGTGATTTCTGATCTGAGTCAGGACGGGAGTGATGGAGGTACCTTCCCAAGCAGTGCAGGGAAGGGATCCAAGGCAATGAAAGGTCTTCAGTGGAAATTTTACGAACAGTGAAGTTTTAGGAGAAAGCTTAGGCTGATTTAATATTTGACTATTTGAGTGATGGATGAGTAAAACTTCTTAAAATGTGGTAGGTGTGCACCATTCAAAGAAATTTGTGTGTACACCAGTGAGAGATTTGTGGGAGGTTTTTAAGAGTAAAAGGATCTGAGTAACCTATTTTTCTGTGTGATGTGAGTCTGTCAGAAGAATCAATGCAGAGTATTGTTAACCCCAACTTTGCAACCAGAAACGTGTAGAGAAAGCAAATGTCTCAAACTTCCCAGTGACAGAGTTTACTGCCATTTCAGTTTTGATACACTGTGTCACAGGCGGGCCCTACCATGTTTGTAAAAAAGCTGACAGAGTCAGCCTAGGTTTTCTGCCAAATCAGGAACAATCACTGTCTTAACCCAAATCTGCTTAGAGTAGGAAAAAAATAGAATAAATGCAACAAATCTCCTGTGTTCACTCAATGGCTTGTTTTAAGCTTGTGGACCTAAAATCACTCCTGTGCTCCCAGCAGCAGACAAGTTACCCAGCTGTACAGCCACCCAGGATTGAGGAAGGACTTCACTGTACCCCAGCCTCTCCCATTTCCTCCCACATCTCCATTTCCACACTCCAACCAGCTCCCTAATCTAGAGAATTAGGGATATGAACCTTAAAAAAAACCCCAAAACTAAAACCAACCAACCAACCAACCAGAACACCAACAACAACAACAACAACAACAAAACCCACAAAAAAACACTGTTATAAAGAGGGCTGAAACGGAATGACAAGTTCATCTCATCTGTTTCCTCATGCCAATGCTGGATCAGCTCAGTCTGAATAATTCTAACTGACATCAGTTTGACCTTGTATATCTTGGTGCTCCTTCCCTGCGAAGGTGATGAATTTCCCTTTCCTCGACCTTTCATTACTTAGCATACAATGTCACCAAGTCAGAGTTGGTCTCCTACTGCATGTTCACAAAGCAAGCAGTACCCCAGAAGGGTACTGATTTAAACCTCCAGGTGCTACAGTAATAATAACAGGTAATATTTTAACTAGAGCAGTTTGCCCTACTTGAATAACTCATGATGGTTATAAAATTAGCATACATCACTATCAGCAAATGACAAGACTTTTGGTCCTTATTGTGAAAGGTTTTTACATCCCCTCATTGTAGGGCTGAATTTTGATTTCCATGCCCATGGGCACCAGGTGGGGGTCCCAGATGAGGTCAGTCAGGGCCTTTCAGGCCTTTTAGTACCCTCAGGACCCTGACGTCTACCCTTGAAAGAAGCAGTCAATTTATAGAGCAACAGAATCTGGTCCATATTGAACAGTTATATCCTGCCTTCTCAGATGTGTTCTTGTAACACGAAGGCTTTTAAACCAGTTATACTCACATTTTACCTACATTATTTCTGGCAGAAGAAAAAAATAGTATAAAGCAATATAAACTGGGAAAACGTGAATGTGAACATGCATTGTCCTTCAGATGGGATATGCTCATTATCAAGTGAAACACATTGTAGGGATATCTGATTTCAATTTTTGCAGTGAGTAGAGCTGTTGAGAAAGCTACTTTATCTGTAATTTGAGGAAAAGAACAGACACAGCAGGATTCCAATATTTGAGTTAGTTTTGAACTACTTTGTTCAGTGTACCTCTCTTTAATTTAAAGGTAAATGCAAGTGAAGGGAAGATTAAGAAAAGGAAAAATAATACTACAAAATTTAGCAGACAATTTGATTGGTTCTGTTGCCTTAATTTTGCAGATACGGAAGCAGAGGAAACTTAGGCCTTAGACATTTGCTTGTTTCTTCAGAAAGAGCATAAAGATTGGACATGTTTGTTCCATTTGAATGTGTGGGATGCTTACTAGGACTGCATTTGATTAGTACTGAAGTGTATTAGATTAGTACACAAGTTGAAGTTACAAGAATAAGATAACATGGAAATTTTTGTACAATAATAAATGCTGATAGACATTTGCAAAAAAAATCTGTGTACTCTATAAGAATTGTACTCTAGTGTATTAACCAATTTGATTAAAAAGTGGCTTAAAGTATGGATAGGTGAACTGGGTAAAATAAGATATCAACAAGGCTCATTGAAAATGGCTCCTTGAGTTTTTCATCCCACTGGACCAAACTCAACCCTTCTTTGTAATATATGCAACATTGATATTTGCCATCATGAGAATATGGGACAAACCAACTGATTTTGCTCATTTCACTCGTGTTGACAAGCCTCCATTTTTGTAACGGTTGCAGAGAAAGATCCAATGGAGTGGAAATGTTGAGGGGAAAGAGGGGACTTGGGTGATGGGGGAGAAACAAGGTGAAAGGGAGGTGTTGAGGGGGGAGCTATCGAGGTTTCCAAGGGCTGTGCCTATCATTTTCTGTCTTCCACTTCTCAAAAAATTCTTCTGCCTCCCTACAAGCACCTCAGAAGCACTTCAGGCTGGAGGTGCCCAGCCAGCTTGCACTGCCACCTCCCTGCCATGGCTGAGCCTGGGAAAGACGTGACCAAGAATGGGGAGGAGAGTGGTCCAGACGCAGGGTCACCTTCACCGGCTGGTCCTAGCAGTGGACACTAGGCAGGGGTAGCAACGGGAGGACTAGAGAGTAGGGCCAGGCCCTCACTTCTCCCAGAAATCACCTACTCTGTTAATTTGTCAGCACCTAGACCCTCCTTCTGCCTCCAGCTTCTGCCCAGCGATGGGAAGATAAAGAAACAACAGCTTTGATTTTAGGAATAATATTACCTCTGACTCCCTGCTTACATAAAGCTGTTACTTTCTGTAATAATTCTGGTGTGAGAACTTAAAAACAAGCACAGGTGGCAAATGGTGATGGAGCCCTATCTCAGGCCCATATGGTGGCCACTGCCTTTGACCTTGACTTTGTTCCTGTCACTGACGAACATTTAGGTCTGTTTCCAAATGAACAGGACTGAGGTAAAGTTACTTTCCTTCCTTCCCCGCTCCTCCCTGACATTTTATATATGTGTGTGTGTACACAGTCACATATATTATCCTCTTAATGAAAGAAAACACAGCAGTGATTGATAAGGCAGGATAAAGGTTGTAAGAATTTGATTTATTGTTTGCTTCCCAATTTGCTGAATTCCTATATTCCTCTGAAATACATTAAATGTTCTTAGTATACATTCAGGTAAATGCTTTAAACTCTTTTCACATAGTGAATGAAAGTTATTTTTGAAAATTAAATGGGTATTAATGAGAACATTGAGATCCTTGCTGTATCTCCTGAGTAAGTTAAGAAAAGAACAAAAACAAAGCCTGAGGTGCATGAATTGGGAAGAGAATGGCGGAGTCATTTTGTGTTTGCAGAAATAAACAGTAAATGGAATCCGTAGCCACTGGATACATAATAGGAAAATAGTGGAATTGTGAACTATTAGGGGAAGTAGAAATTTCTGGTGGATAGGCACAGCATCTCAAAATGAAGTTCTCTATAAAAACAATTACCAGCTTGAATTTTCTGTGTTCAATACACAGAGTAGCTGTTTTGCAGTCTACTGTGCAAAAAGTGAAAGCTGATGATCCGTACCATCACTGAATTGCAAATAGGAGGGTTGTTAGAAAGACAGAAAATGCTGTCACTTAAAATAATATCTACAGTCTAAGTTGCTTTTTTTTTCCCCCCCAAACAAAATTGTAAGGAATTCAAAACTATCCCCTAGAGGGACTGGGTAATGGACAGAAATGTTCACCAAAAAATAGAAAATGCTCTGGGTTTTTTATTATTTCAAACTTCTGTATTTCACAGTAATCTTGAAAATACAAGCCATTTCAATTAACTGCAGTGATTATATCATTGAATGAATGCATCCAGTTAAACATGCTTAAACTTGAAAGTAATGGGAGGAGTTCTAGGAGTTAAGTATTGAAAACCCAAGTATTTCAAAACAAGATATGAACAATGTCAGAAATTAAGGAGCAACACAGATATAATCAAGAGTTAGTTAGAAAGAACTTGTCCCCATATAAAAAAGACAGAAAACTCGTTCCTTTGGATTTTTAAAGATTCCATGTACT
>NW_008825113.1:4834019-4846762 GCF_000699105.1 Pygoscelis adeliae
ATAAAGCAAAGAAAACATCATCTTCACTATCATCAAAATGCAGACATGATGTTAATTAAGGCTCTTGAACACTATTTCACAAACACCACTACCTTCAAGACTCGCTGATTGTAGGAAGAAGAATTAATGCACCAGTTTCTCTATGATACTTAGTGGCAATCTCAGGAAAACTGTTGATATCTGCATCTAAATATGAAAAGTATTTTGAAATTTGCAGTCTGCTTCTTAGACACAACTAAATGACTCCATTAATCTTTTTTTAAGCACTTTCAGATTGGTCTGATTGAAATTTCAGTCTAGATGATCTATTGAAACAGCAAAGGGCAGTTGCAAAAGAATGAGAGGCCTAATGAGAGTTAGCAAACTGAGTGTTGTGTTACACTTACAAATCACATTTGGAACAAAATACGCCATTTTATATTTTATGTATAAATGTCCTATGAAGTCAATCGTACAGACTCTGTTCTAAGTTTCACTTAAGAAACCTTCACAGGTATCTTCATCTTCACTTTTACAGCCTTTGTTTTCCTAGAACTAAGATTTTAGGAAATCATGCCGGGTGTAAGTTTCTCTAATATGTTATCTACATAGTCTTCATGCTACCTCTTAAATCAGACAAATCAGTTTTACTGTGGACCAGATCACCTAGCTCTTACTGGTGAAGAAACCCTTTGGTTTCATCAGCAGTTACTCCTAAATAGAAATTACAGGACCAAGACATGATGCAGCAGCAGTTGTGAAAGAGCAAACTCTGCCGCCATAGGACTTTCTTTTATCAGCTTGCATTTCTTCCTACTGCAGCATGCGGCCACTTCTCAAGTGGGGCATGAAAACGGCTTCCCAGGATGCAGGTATAGGAACTTGAAAGGCACTACACGAGTACACCGTTTCCAAATAGACACCTGTGTCTATTCCTGCTTCAGAATAGGCACCAGCAGGATTTTGCCAGGCTGTTCATCACTGCGTGGATTTGCAGCCCTCTTGGATCTCCTGACGTTATCAGAAATGGATCATGAGGCAGTGCTGTGAAAAAACAATCCCTGTTTTCTTCTGTGTTCAACCATGACATTGCTGCCCGGCATTTTATGTTTTCTCTATGTATAATAATTGTATACAAAAGGGAGAAACACATTTTTTACTCTACCCTCGGCTATTTTTTTAACAATATCTTAAGTTCTGTAGCTTTGTACTCATCATCTTTGGCATTTATTCTTTCATTTCTATTCACTCAGAAGGCTGAGCCATAAGAAAAAATACATTTCTGTATTCTGGTGCTGCTTTTTTCATAAAAGCTTTGTACAGGTCTTTGTACAGAGACCACTGTGCAGGATTTGTAACTCAGAGTACAGTTTTGTAGAAGCATACAACTTGCACTCCACAAAACAACAAAGCCAGAATTGATTGTTTACATGAGAACTGTGTACCAGGAAATGGAGATATGGAGAAAGAGCTCAGGAGGGGGAGGGTTTTGGACAGAAACTGAGTTTTTTAAACTGAGAGAAAGACTTCTAGATGGGTGTGTTTGAGAGACACATTGATCAGCAGAGGGGTGAGAAAGTAGATTTCCAATAGTAGAGGAAGATAAGGGAGTGGAGGGGATCACTCACACAGACTGACTAAAGGAAAAGGAGGACTAAGTGCAGAGTACAATATCAGGAAAAATTACAGTGCCTGTGGTAAGTGAGCCCCTTAAATCTTTAATGAAAGCAACCTGACTGATCTGTTTATTCATATAGCTTGCTTTCTATAATTTCAGTATTCTCACGGGAATCAGCAGTAATATGGAAACCAGCAAAAATGACAGACAGCTGACCCAGAAAAAAAAAACCTATTTTCAGCTTTATTATACAACATGCTGCATCCAAAACAAAGGCTTCATTTAAAAAGCTGCTTGTGATTTTTTTATAGAATCACAAAGACACACACCCCAAAAATTTTTGAAAGAACTGCTATAGACTATGTTCAGCCATCACAAGTGCTTTAGATTTTCTGACTGCAGAGGGCATTTCAGTCCAATGTAGGAGGGACTACAGGCACCAAGCACCCCGCTCTCGGACATGCCATTAGACATTTTACCGATGCTTTAGTGAAGAAATCTGATCAATAGAGCATATTACCCACAGAACAATGGAGAGGCCACATTTTGCTTGCTAACGGCTTAATTTCCCAGGAGCTATTGATAGTACTAATATCTCTGCCGATGCAGACAGAGGACATAGTTGGTAAGGCCATCTGCTCCCTCAGCCTGTACATAGTGTGCAGGGCTAACACATTCTTGACTGTGGCACCCAGGAGCCCTGCATTCCCCAAAGCAGAGGAGAGACAAGCACAGAGTACCAAACTCTCAGGCACAGAAATACCTTCAATAGCCTGGTCCAAAGGAGCATGGTTTTCTGAGGGAAGTCCAGCAGATGTGGAACACTCCCTCTTCCCCTTCCCTGCCAAACCCATCCATAGCAGGGCTCTGTGGATAAGGCAGAAATGAAAGGGGCCTGGAGAAACTTGAGGTCATGGTGAACAGAAACCCAGAAACCTGGGGTTCAACAAGGAGAAGCACAAAGCTCTGCAGTTGGGGATCATAGAATCATAGAATCATTAAGGTTGGAAAAGACCTCTAAGATCATCGAGTCCAACCGTCAACCCAACACCACCATGCCCACTAAACCATGTTCCTAAGCGCCTCATCTACATGTCTTTTAAATACTTCCAGGGACGAGGACTCAACCACTTCCCTGGGCAGCCTGTTCCAATGTTTAACAACTCTTTCAGTAAAGAAATTTTTCCTCACATCCAATCTAAACCTCCCCTGGCGCAACTTGAGGCCATTTCCTCTCGTCCTATCGCTTGTTACTTGGGAGAAGAGACCCAACCTCCTTTCAGGTAGTTGTAGAGAGCGATGAGGTCTCCCCTCAGCCTCCTTTTCTCCAGGCTAAACAACCCCAGCTCCCTCAGCCGCTCCTCATAAGACTTGTTCTCCAGACCCCTCACCAGCCTCGTTGCCCTTCTCTGGACACGCTCCAGCACCTCAATGTCCTTCTTGTAGTGAGGGGCCCAAAACTGAACACAGTACTCGAGGTGCGGCCTCACCAGTGCCGAGTACAGGGGCACGATCACTTCCCTACTCCTGCTGGCCACACTATTTCTGATACAGGCCAGGATGCCATTGGCTTTCTTGACATGGAATAATACTGTGCATCAGTACCAACTGAGAAGCAACTGGCTCAGCAGTAGCTGAAAATTATGTGTTATGGTGGACACCAGGCTGAGTATTAGACAACAGTGTAGTCTCATCCCAAATAAAACAAACCATGTACCTCGATGCATTGGAGGAATGTGGTCAGTGGAGCAAAGGAAGTTATGACTCTCACAAGTCATATGAGACTCATATGGCTCAGCAGTGGTCAGACCACACCTGAATTACTGTGTCGAGCTTTGGGCACACCAGTTCAGAAATGATATGGAGAAATGACAGGGAGCCCAATAGAAGACAAAAGGATGGCCTAGGGCCTACAGCAGCTGAGGGAGCTGACTTTGTTTAAATTGGTGAAGGGGGAATCTGAGGTGATCCAGTAGTAGTCAACAACTATTTGATGAGCAGTTTGACAAAGATGACATAGTCAAATCTTCTCACCAGGAAGGTAGTGCAACACTGGGATGGGTCACCCAGAGAGGGTGTGAATTCTTCATCAGGACTTGGCTGGGCAAAGCCACAGCAGCCCTGACCCAGTGTTGGTGAACATTCTGCTCTGCAGGGGCAGGAGACTGGACCAGGCAACCTCCAGAGGCCCTTTCCAAGCAACGCTTCTACATTTCTGTGATTCAGTTTCATCTCCTAGGAACCAAGAAGACATAAAAATTAAAAATATATGGTGTGGTTTTTCTCCAGACAAATCTAGTTACATTTCAGAGACTTTGCATCTCTGTGTTTTGGTAACACTTGGAGGGAGTGGGACTCCATTAAGGGAAAAAGGCTTTTTGAGAGAGAAACTGGCTGAACAACAGACTAGGACAAGCTCCTGTAACAGAGCAACTGATCCCTTGAGGAGGGACTAGCACTAGAACATTTGCAACTAGTAAATTGCCGCCCAGCATACCTGAAAGAACATGCATGCCTACCAACACTGGTCTTAGCTACAGATGAGGAGCTGGTTGGGGAAGCAGTGACAGCACACCAAGATCTCCCTTGAAGAAGGCAGAGCTCTGGGAGACTTGTGGAAGACCTATGAAGAGCAGGGGTCTCAAGTTGGAAAGACAGGCAAAGACTGAAGAAATTCTTGAATCTGGTGAAGCCAAAGAACTTTTCTCGTTAGAAAAACAATGGGGAAGAATCAGTTTAGCAGAATAACAGAGTCAATTCCACAAGCTGAAAGTCAATAAACACAGGACTTGCTCATGAGGGAAGAAGACTTCCACAAGATTCACAATGGTATGGTTTTCTGGAGATGCATGTAAATGATTGTAAAGAGGTGCGTCTCAGGAAATAAGAGCACATTCAACTCTCATGCAGGTGGATTGGAAAGCAAGGTCCTGGGAAAGGGCACAAAAGACCCAGCTTGTCTAGTTCTCTCTCTTCTGAAAGAAGAAAATATTCAAAAAAACAGAAAATCTTTTCTTTTTAATTCTGCCCTTTTCTCTGTTCCCACCCTACCAAGGAGATGACAAATGCCACTTGAAAGCTCTGGATGTTCTAACAATGATTCAGGAAGATTATGTATATGCATCACAATGTATATGCACAGGCACAACCTTCTCCTCTGAGCCAGTCTACTCAAGGTCAGCCCATGGGTGTGCAAGTACCTTGTAGGAAAACACTTAAAAGGGCAGCAGTGGGTTCCATATTCACTTGCTAGGTTTGGACTCTAAAACTGCAGAGAAGGACATATCCCACTAAATAGAGTAACAGAGGAAAGAACTGACTGATTTAGAGACCGTCATTCTGTCAAGATGTTCTGGTGACAAACAAGGAGAGTGAAACGTATGTTGTTTGAGTAGTCACTCAAACCTCAGAGAAAACATATGATACAAGTCTTGTCTCTCAGTGTTCACAAAACATAGCAGCTATTCAGACCTGTGCCATGGTGACACGTTTTCCCATTCTTAAATAGGTGTTTTTCTCTAACACCAGGTCCTTCAGCCTTCTGCTGACCCCCTACCAGGCTAACCTCTTTTGTAGACAACTGTGCTCTTCTGTTTCTCCTTTTCTGGTAACATTCCAGCAGTGTTTCTTCATTTGGCTTCTCTGGTTTTCTTCCTAGACAAAGACTCATAGAAATGGGACTGCTGGCATCTACCAAGATGTGTGCAGACCCCAGCAGCAGGGAAACAAGCACACCTTTCCCTAGTACTGCAATCCAAAGCACACTCTGGCACAAAGTTTATCTGTCAAGGACCTTCTCAGAGAAAGCACATTCCGTATATACTTTGCAGGGATTTCTAGCACAAGCGTCCTTTACTGTAGATATCAAGAAAAAACAGACAAAGACCTGCCCTCAGTTTCCACATTAATCTTGAGGACAGCTTGGGGTGCTGTTAGTGTCATCTAGGATTGCTCCTCCTTTGCCTGACCTGTCTAGATCAGAGAGTCACTATGTCCTGCAGCCAGCTTTCTCTGACCTTGTGCAGTGTTTCTGCTATGGAAAGTCACCTTGTTGGTCTCCTCTCACTCTATGGTTTTAAACAGCACCACCCTAGCTTCCCTGTTCTTCTCGATGAGGAAGTCCCCCCAAGACAAATGTTTGAAAAAGTCATTTCACATTGGAAGGAGCCTTACATGTGAAATGGAGTCATTTGTTTTCCCTGAGGTGGGAAAGATGTGACACCAGTCCTCACTTCATAATTCACAGAGGATAAATAAATTTTTCTTTCCAGTCACAATTTTTTCAAACTTTCAATATTTGAGTAGCATCAAGGTGAAGGTGGATGTTTTCGCTTATGTCTGGCTTTTCAAATTAATACTTATATTTTAGCCTTTAGAAAGGTATTGGCTTTAACTCACTTTTGAAGAAGGAGAAAAGAGTTGAGAGAGTGCAGGGTCTGTTTGATCTGACCATTTCATCCAGGACTAATTACAGTCCCCTACAGAAAGCAGCTGGGGGGATGATCTTGCAGTGCTAACCTGCAGAAACTTAACTGACACGACAGAGCTTGAAGAAATGATTTGTCAGCTTATGCTCCTTATCCCAGCACAGTGTTTGGCATAAGTGATGGATGAATGTAATAACTACCACTGTTCCTTTTTACTTCCATGTCATTAATGTGTTGCTTCTTACTGTTAATAAAATATGCACTAAACTTTACAATATAATACTTCAGCATCATAAAGGCCCTTTCTGTGTGAGTGGGTACTACAGGTACATATAAGTTTGGACGGAAAAAGAAGTTGCATGAAAACATCACACCAAAAAGAATACATGCTGAGAATGTAATGAGTGAAAGTTTCCCAAGAACTGATAAGCCCTGGAGACTAATGGTCCTCTCGAACCTGCAAGAACTGATAAATCCAGGACCAAGAGTTTGCTGCATTTGTTCAAGGTCACATCAGTGTCCAACAGTGGATTGTGTAAGTCAGACCACATCCAAGAGTGTGACAGCTGATTTCTGCAAAGACTACAAGATTATGTATATGCCTGTTGAAAGAAAGGACCCTCTGAGCGACTTCCGGGAAAAAAAACTACCTAGAAGCCACCAGGACATCAGTATGACCCTCCACTTCTGAGTAAATGGCCTCAAAGCTGCTGCTCCAACTGGGAGCTGTGTGATAAGTGGTTGCGCAAGTCAATTGTTAGAGTGAATATGCTGTGTGAATAGTTATTTGCCATTAATAACAACATCTTGGTTTTATCACTAATAACAGCTTAATGAATAAAAAATGTTCTAAGCAATATTGAATGTGATCTATGTCTACCCCAACTCACTTCCCTATCAGGGAAAAGGGAATTTACAGCATAAGAACGGTGGACATTTCATTTCAGTTGCTGAATAACTTCACGTAAACAATAATTGGGAGAAAAAAAAAAAGCCTTTTTTGTTGTTGTACTGAAATATGCTGACAGAACCAGGGAGGTTTATACAAGGACAGTATGATAGTTGGAAGCCATTTGAAGAGGAGGGGAGTGGAAAGGGAAGGGGAAGAAGTGGGAAGACTGCACTTCCTAAATAAAGACAGATGGTGCCTGTGGTTTCTATCATAGGTGTGTTCTTGCTTCCTTGGGTGCATTTGCAATTGCATGCAGTTTGGTCACCATCTGACATGTTTATTAAAAACTGCTTATTGGATTGGTGAACCCACTGATTTCTGTTGGCTTTCTTAAAGACTCCAGAGCTATTGGGTAATGGAAAGAAATTGAAAAAACAGAGTCCATGCCAACAGCACGGCTTACTTCTGCAAATGTAACTTCCTGAGACTTAGTAAAGAAATACATCTTCTCCACATCCTCACAATCCCACCCTGTTGTACCCCACATAACACTGTGTTGTGTTCCCATTTATAGCCCAATATATTCTTCCATTCCACACAAGAAAGCCCAGAACATGGAAAGGCTGCCTGGCACCACAGCTTACCCCATCTGTAGCAGCTGGAAAACACAAAGGTCTGGAGAAGTGAGCATTAACAAGTAACTAGACAGAATGAGAGACACAACTATGGTTATTTCTTGAAAGACAAGATGCATCAGGATGTTTTTTACAGCAGTAAAATGATCAAAAACACATGACAGCTTCTGCTTACAGGTATTCTGTGTCATGTCACCCTTCTCTTTGTACGAAGTGCCTTCATTCCCCAGAAATAGTTGTGTCTGATAAAGACTAAAAGAGAGGATTTAAGGCTCAGAGTGTGTGTGCATACCATCCTGTCCTGTTCCTCTCTGATCATCCAAAGAGAAAACTCCCAGGCTGCAATCTTTGCAACACTTGTTTCATTTCACATTGCACTCTTCAGCCCTTCGTTTCCTCTGGTTTCAGTCCATCTCTGTAATATGGGAGGACAGTATACTTGTTTCTCCCCTTTAAAATTCCAGTTTTGATTCATAAGCTATTTTATTAGGCTGACAGGAAGGTGATCTCAATTCCTCCAAAATAAACATCCAGCAAATTAATTTTCTCTCTTTCTCTACCTATTCCTGCGTAACACTGAAAAAGCATATGGAAGATAACAAATCCATACGTGTTCATAGTTCTGCCCATACCCCAAAGGAATGGCAACAGTTCCTAGGACCATGGCTAAACAAATCCTTTGTTTTGCAACAACAATGGATCCAAAAGGTCACATATTCATATTCACTTCTGAGCTATGAGTCTCTGCCTTTCTGACAGCTCCTGAATCTGCTCTGGGAGCTGCAGTGTAAGCCAAAACACAGTCAGTTCAATATTATGGGACTTACCTGGTCAGTGGGTACAGCCACCCCACAATGGATGGATGGCTTGGCCCAGAATGGCTTATTACTGCTGCGACTTCTGTTGGAGAGCTTCAGAGCGAGAGAAGGTCTGGAGGTCATACCCATATTACTTGCATTTTTCCACCAGTTGTTGTAGCCCCACTCACCTAGTACCTCAGATAAGGGGGATCTGTACATTTTCATATATGACCGGTTGCCCCTCCACATCCAGATGACTGACCCAGACAACGCACCCAGCCACTGCCCCTCATGTAGACTTTCCTGTATTTATGAATGTATCCCCACTCCTGTCCTTGAATATATTTACTTCATTTATAAGATTATAATCAAGGCTCTCCTGTAATCGTGTATGCCCAGCAAACTAGACTAGAAGTGTGAAGAAAGACTGCAAAATACCATCTAGAGAAGAACCAGATAATGTCATTCGAGGGGTCTTTTTAGGATTAAACATGAAAAGAAATAAAGTAATGCAGTATCCACTGCACTAACTATACTGCATTAAATTCAACTTATTTTATCCTGCTTTATATCGTCAGCATTCTGCATGCTGCAGAGTTTTGTTCTGAAAATGCAGAACTGCACATTCAAAGTTGAAAGTGAAGGGGAGAAAACCAGAGCTTTTACATCAAAGTACAGTATACTGGAGGCCTTCGGGAAAGTCCAGGGAAATGATTTAGGATTAAGACATAACTATATTAACTGGACGTTTCTGCTAAATTGATTGGCAGTGACATTAGCTACATTAGCCTTTACCAACTTGAGGTTTCAAATTGACCCAAAAGATTAATTTGGGCAATTCATACATCTCAGAGTTATTGCTACTGCTGCTGTCTGATTGCTGCCTACAGGAGCTGTCACCACACCGGTCAGACGTTGTTCATGTTTTCAGGTTTGTTTTTTTTTTAAAAAAAAGCTCTCTGTACAGCTACAGGGGCTAGAAGTACTGGGCTTGATCCAGCCATGCAAACCTAGACAAAGTAGCTAGTAAAAATCGCCTCTTGCTCATCTTGGGGGTAGCTGTTTCTGGCAGCGGGAGAAATATTTCACAACTGTACGGGAGGCAATCGCTCCCGACAGCTGTGATTTCCTGCCCTGCCATACATTTCACCAGTGACTCATTGTGGATTGTGTGCTGCTGAATGCAGCCTCTGAATGATGAAGTAACTCCTTTTCCCTCTCCCAGAAAGGACCATTGTCCAGTATAAAATGTACCCAGCTGCACAGCCAGCGAGGGAGCCAACGCTAACATTTTGAATTGCACGTGCTCTTCCTCGACACAGTGCTGTCCATCCATTTGAAGCTCAGATTCCCCAGGCAGTTCATTCCGAGATTATGACTACTGATTAACAGTAGTCATAACAGATTAACTATTTTATTTATGAAATTAAATACATCCTCACAAAACTGGCGACCATTAGAGGTTTGCTCATCGAACGTAGCAAGTAAAATGCATGAACTGACACAGATCAATGCAAGTTTATCATATCAAGCACTAATGCAAAGACACAAAGCCTTATGCAGGCACATCATACATAGGCAGGAGAGAGTTGCCTTGCTTTCCAGAGACCCTTAGTGGTCTGCTAGTGAGAAAGCAAATAACTCTTTGGAGCTCCCTTGGGCTGACATCCACCGAGAACCGATGAACCTGGGCAGGAAACTGGAAGTGTAAAGGCACAGTCAGAGCCAGCTCACAGCTCGAGGTGGGAACCCAATGTTACCTGACTCAGCATGAAAACTCCGATCCCCGCTGCTAACATCTACAGCTACAATACTCAGTCAGTGCGCACCAACAAGAAATCAGTAGAACTTATCTCAGACCTCATGAGATGCCGTCATGAATGAACAAACTGGGAGGTCCCCGTGAGAATTCCCTAGTGACCCTCACTTCTGACCTCAGAACAGCAACAGCAACTATCTTTCAATAATGACTTGCTGTACCTGTTCTAAGCAGCACCTTTTGCTGTGGCTGATGAAAGCAAACGTCTTCTATGTTCTTTTGCATTTAACAGGGTACACAGATACCCCCAGTATTTATCACAGCTGGTACTTCCTTGCTGTGACTCTGTTCTCCAGTGGAAATGTCCATGCCCTAACCCACATCAGTCAGAACTGTGAGCTTTTCCTGCCTCTCCAGATCACAATGCTAATATCGTTCATGTCTTATGAAATGTTCACTACAAAATGTTCATCATCTTTTGAAGAATGCTGCCATCTTTTTTGGAGAAAGGAAACTCAGACAACTCCTCAGCCCAGGTATTCCCTACAGCAGCACTTTGCTCACATGCTAAATCAAAGAGTATTCTAATGCAAAACATCTCTGTGTTACATATTAGCTTCACAAGAAACATCACGTGAGCTTGGAGCTCAGGCCTGTAATCATGAAGTTGTATATAAAACATATTTTACAATATTGTTCAAACATAATAAATACCTCAGGCAAGTTTTTCAAATCTGTCAACTGACTAAAAAATGATGTCCCATCAGAGGCTGCTGAAAATGTTATCCCTGTCATCATTGCACCTTAGAAACAGTAATTTTTTCTCGAACTCGGAGCCACAGGAAACACAGCAACAAGCCATATCTACATTCATCACTGCCCTCCACATGCAGGGTAACATCATCCATTCCCCTCCCACCTTGACAATTTTAATGATGCTCTCCAGGAAATTCTGGGAAATAGAAAGCAACCCCTATCTCTCACACAGGACACAGTACCAAAAACCTTCAGTAGCAACAGAGCAAGAAGATTAGTAAAGCTCTATTAAAAGGAAAATTGTGACAAAATCTTAGCGGTGCTGCTGCTACTTCTGTTTTATGTAGATATGTGTCCAGTTCAGCTGGAGTAATCTTAAAGAGACATGAGAATACATTAAAGTTGTTGAAAATAATTCATTACAATTGTAGAAGATCAAAAGGCTGGCGGTGACAGATGAAGATCAGGTTCAGGCAGGGATCTGTCTCCACCTACTCTACTATCATGCATCAGCACAGCTCCTCGCAGCATTGCTCAGCACCTGCAGCAATTTGATTCTTGATGTCAGGCTGAATTGTCTGGATGGCTGTCGCTGGGGATGGTGCTACTTGTTGGCAACTTTTGAAGTGGTGAATGGAGGAAGCTGCCAATAACTGCCACATGAATTATCAATCTTGTCCCTAAATTGCTCAGCTTAGCTCTCTTGCAATCACACTGTCTGCAGCGGTACAGATAGAGGAGAAGACTATAATCTGTTATTATGAATTTTAATGTAATGCTTTATATTTATACCCAAGCTATATTCCATAAAACTGAAATTAATTTCTAATGTTGTAAGTATTATTTGCTATTTTCCATTCTGGTTGCCATTTCATTTGGATTTTCTTTAATAATGTATTTTTATAGGCCTGTACCTCTGCAACTCTCCTTTGCCAGCTCAACTTTTCTGCTAACAGTAGCAATGCTTCACAAAGCCCTGTGATTTGAAGTGACCTTGGGACTACCCTTTTCCCTGTTCTCCCAGGCTGGTAAAAATCATAGCATTAGCTGAAAGCAACCCTGAATTTCCTGGCTTTTGTTAGCTTATCTAGGATTCTCCTGACATGCATTTTTGATGTTTAATTTCTTTTGTATTTGGACATCTTTTTAAACTAAAAGGGGAGCAAAGCACCCCTTCCCAAACAACAGCCAGGAACATCAACAACCACCTCCACACCCACAGAAAGCATCTCACCACTGAACCTCCCAAAGAGCATAACTGTCACCTCATCAGCACAGTCGTCACGTACCTCCAATCTCTGCAATGGTGCGTAGATAAGGCTGCTAAAGGTTGCAAAGAGAGGCAAGTTTCTTGAAAGCACCCTGCTGCTGACTCCCTGCCTCATGACTGGCATGCTGATGATACCACTGTCTCCCTGCCTCATGACTGGCATGCTGATGATACCACGTGTCAAGCGTCATTTCCTTGCCTCCATCCCCAGGAAGGTACCCTTCTAGCTCATGGAATAGATGCTTTCACAAATTAAGAGCAACAAGCCCTCCATGCCGTCGTCTCGCTGTCTTCCTGGGACTCGCCACTTCAATTAAGCCCTGGAATTGTTCTTCCTGTTACTGCCTGGCATCCCTCCCTCTGTGGCGTTGCTCTTCCCCATCCTCCCCTGCCATCTCCTCCTTCTTCGTTTTACAGCAGCAGAACTGCATGCTAACGAGGGAAAACTTCTTCCAGCCACAGATGCCTCACCCTGCCAACATCCTCGAGTACAAGGCCATGTTCATCTCATACACTCGCAAGGAGTGGAAAACACTTTTGGCCAGGTGGGCCTTGCAGCTGCTTTGCCATATCAGCTAATACTGTTTAACATGTCCCCTTTGTAGTC
>NW_008825113.1:4846799-4859455 GCF_000699105.1 Pygoscelis adeliae
AATAGCATATGGACAAATGCTTGTTCATGTTTGTATCACATACCCAGGATAACCAACCTCTTCCCTTCAAGAGAAATACACCTAATTTGGCCTGCTATATCAACGGGGTCTATTCATTTACTAAAGGACTGGAGAAGAAGACACCAAAATAAATTACTGATATATGGTTTGACATGGTCTAAATTAAGGAAGGCCCCTGTCTGTTTAGTGGTAACTCAGCAAGCAAACTAACCTTCCTGGCTTGACCTCACGAAATACTGAGCACATATAAGCAGTTTTAAAGCTAAACAAACACTAACTAAACATACAGAGAACTTTCTGAAACATTTCTGAAACTGGTCTCAGGGCTTTGAAAACATCAGTTTCAAGACATAATTTACTGTCCACTACCACAACAAAAACAAATACCACAGATTAAAGCAAAATATGTTTGTGAGTCTACAAAACATGGAAATAATGCACATGGAAAATGGAAATCTTCCTAACCATCTGGAACCTCAGTATTTGCCATCAATATTAGACCCAGCAGCACTGAAGCTAGCTAGCATTTGGTCACTGATTTCAATGAGGCCAGGAATCATAGGCAGCCACAAGTGTTTGGAAATGGAAGCACAAGACTGGATAAGCGGAAGAACTCACTTCCAGCAATTGTGAAATTAGGGGTGCACAGCTGGCTGAGTGATTTTATTTCTTTCCATGTTAGATAGTAGGAGAGGGGAGGGAGAATAAAAAAAAAGATTTTTTTTTTCCCTTGGTGTTCCTCTTTAACTACTTTGGATAATTCTAGAACTCCTAACAGAAAATTGTAATCATATGTTATGTAAGATATATGCCTAAGCAAGCCAGACCAGGAGTTGAAAGTTTGGAACTCACTGCTTAAAATATATTATTTTGTACCCTTTCATGCAAAAATCTGCATTTCATGCAAAACACAAAATAAAATCTCTTCATTATGCACCATGTGGGCAGCATAAGTAGGTGCATTGTTCCCTTACACTGATCTGCCAGCGGGAATGGCCTGCATTTAACAAAGATCATGCATGTTACTGGAGTATTAGTGTAGGCTCAAATCTCATAGACTGCAAAAGTTTTGCTGGGAGACAGGTGGCTTTTCTCCAGAGTTCCTCCAAATCCATCCAAAGTTTCTCAAAACATCTCAAAAGTTCCCTCCTTCTCATTCCCTTAGCTATGAGACCAGTAGTTGGTCTTCTAAGGCTACATGGATGGTAACTGCAGGCTCTGATCAGTATGGGGAAATAAAGCAGCTGAAAAGTCTAAAATAGCCCATGCCTACACCTTGCAAGAGTTTCTTACCAGGTGGGAAGGTGGCAGCATGGAATCTGGGTATGTTCTCAGTACAATCTATTTTTGACACTCACTGCAGGATTCAGCAGCAAGAGGGAGTAGAGATCGTTTAGTCACTATTCCCCCCAGCTGCCTCACCAGGAAGCTGCATGCCTCTTCTAGGGCCTGCATTACATCTACCAGCTCTTGGCTGGTGTTTTGGATACCCTAGAGAGTCTCAAATGGCATTACAAGAAGGATGTTGAGGTGTTGGAACGAGTCCAGAGAAGGGCAACGAGGCTGGTGAGGGGTCTGGAGAACAAGTCTTATGAGGAGCGGCTGAGGGAGCTGGGATGATTCTATGATTCTCGGCTGAACATGAGCCGGCGGTGTGCCCAGGCGGCCAAGAAGGCCAACGGCATCCTGGCCTGTATCAGAAATAGTGTGGCCAGCAGGAGCAGGGAAGTGATAGTGCCCCTGTACTCAGCACTGGTGCGGCCGCCCCTCGAATACTGTGTTCAGTTTTGGGCCCCTCACTACAAGAAGGATGTTGAGATGTTGGAACGTGTCCAGAGAAGGGCAACGAGGCTGGTGAGGGGTCTGGAGAACAAGCCTTATGAGGAGCGGCTGGGGGAGCTGGGGTTGTTTAGCCTGGAGAAAAGGAGGCTGAGGGGGGACCTCATTGCTCTCTACAACTACCTGAAAGGAGGTTGTAGCGAGGTGGGTGTCGGTCTCTTCTCCCAAGTAACTGGCGAAAGGACGAGAGGAAATGGCCTCAAGTTGCGCCAGGGGAGGTTTAGATTGGATGTAAGGAAAAATTTCTTTACTGAAAGAGTAGTTAAACATTGGAACAGGCTGCCCAGGGAAGTGGTTGAGTCACCATCCCTGGAAGTATTTAAAAGACGGGTAGATGAGGCGCTTAGGGACATGGTTTAGTGGGTATGGTGTTGTTGGGTTGATGGTTGGACTCGATGATCTTGGAGGTCTCTTCCAACCTTTAATGATTCTATGATTCTATGATTCTACCTGCCTATGGTTAGGCAGCACCATCACACCCTCTGATTTGCTCCTTGACCAGAGATGGCCACAAAGAGAATGCAGGAAAATCTTTTCTCTAGGCCCTTTTTGCAACTTCTCAACCAAAAGGAAATCTACATCACAAAATGGGAGGCACAACATTTCTTTGAAGGCTGTCTACTGACCAGACACCAAAAAACCCCACAACACTAAATTAAATACTACCATAGATTAGTTTCCACTCTTAAATCATTTCATTAAAAGCAGCCTAAGTGTTCACAATAAAGGAATATTATAGTGACACGAAGACAGGTGAGTACTCAAACACAACCATATAGTCATTTCAATATTTGTGCATCACACAATCTTCTCAAAATATATTGCAAGTGGTAGATGTGTGGTAGATGGCACACTGGCTCCAAAAACACACTGCAGCACAGAGAGGACAGCCCCACAGCGGGTTGCACATGGGCCTCAGGGAACATTTCTGTGGTAGAGCTCAATAGCCAGAGAGACTAAAAAGGTATGGGAGAAGAGCTTGTGGGAGGGAGTCAAACACAGAGGGGAGAAACGTGAGGCATGCTGAAAGGAGGGATGCGAGCGTGTGCAGTGAGTGTGAAGGTGATAGAGAAAGACACCCTCTCCATGCAGCCTCTCTGCAAGCAGCTGCAGGCAGGCAGACCTCGTGCTCCTGCAAAGTGCTGCTGCAGTCCATGAGCTCCGCACAAATCCTGGGGTCCTCCCACCCGCTGCAAGCAGCCTGCAGCGCTCAGGTGATGAGAACGCCTTCCTCTGCAAGGGGGGAACGAGGGAGGGGTTAGGAAATGAAAGGACAGAGATAGAGACAGGTGGGGTTTCACTAGGACAAGGTGTTTGAAATGGACATGGCAGGTAGAAAAACATTGCTGGCATGAATCCCAAGGTGGAGAAACGCAGTCTACGTTTAGGGACGAGAGAGAGAAAATTTTGCATTGCATTGCAATGACTCAGAGGGAGGGAAAGAAAGATCGAGGAAGCTGTATCTTGCAGGGGAGAATCAAAACATAGGGTAAGCAGTGAAAGAGAGGAAGGGTCAAATATTAGATGTGGGGTTGAGGAGAGAGGAACAGCATGAATTCTTGTAAAGAGTTGTAATAATCAAAACATTGGCAGGGCCTTAAGTAGGTAGCCCTGCTGGGTGCCCAGATAATACAGCTGATTTTAATTGCTGATGTGTGCATTTTATGTCATTTGCCTGATTCACAGCCCTTTTATGACCATTGCGTTTGACCACAAATCAACAGTCTGTCATAAAGCATCACGCAAATGACCTCCTCCCCAAACAGGCTGTGTCATTTTTATTGATATTCAATACTTAGATTTTAATGGAGATAGATGGATAGGCATAAGAACAGGAGCAAGATGGGGCACAGGGAAACCGATTTGAAATAAACAGGTTGACAAAATATAAAGGCAGGAGGCAAGAGACAGATGAATAGTCAGGGAGGTGCCTGCCACCAAGGTAGGCAGATATCATCCGGAGGCAGACTGCTCGGGAAAGGCTGACGAACGACAAAACTGTCAGGCAACAGAGAAATATGAGTATGAAATGGGAAAAGAAGGACCAAAGAGACCGAAAAGAAAAATAATTTCATACACAAATCCCATTATTTCACATTCTCCCTTCCTCTACCCCACCACTCTGCTCCTTCCCATTTCCAAGTAGCACAATATAAAAGGTTTGATTTCAGTACTAGCATGCTACATATTTTCAGATGTAGCATTGTTAGCTGGAGGTCTACCAGAGGATGCATATTGCTTCTCTCCCACCTGCTGTTCATTTCATAAACTGCAATCAGTACACAGTCAGTCAATACCTCTCTTGTTTATTATGTGGTACAGCAGGAGATTTCATTAGACCTTTAAAGCACTGGACCAAATGCCACACGTCCCAAGTCGTGCCAGTGGGTGAGACAGGGTTCTGTGCAGCACCTGCACCCCATTTGTCCACAGATCTCACAGACTGATTTCTTTCTCATGCGTACACCTTTGAATTGCATTACTTTGCATTCTTTCATATTGCCTTGAATTTCTGTTCCCATACTCACTGTTGATTTGCTTGTTGTTAGTGTATGCTCATTCAAGAAGCTATTATAGAGACCAAAACTAGCATTCATTTCTGAAGAAGAGGAACAAATGACTATTGCACTGTCAGACGTTTATCTCATCTATAGTATGACACAGGAAGTAGATATTTGCTCTTGTCAAGGAGGAGGAATCTCACGCCCAGACTAAACTGCTTTGGATACAGAGCCAAAGCTGAGGCGCTGCCTACCACTGAGACCAGCTAACGCTTCCAGCCTAGTCTAGAAGCAGCCACACCTTCATTTGTATATGTGCATGACTAAGTTCCTTAAGCGTTTACTCTTAAAAGCCTGGCAAACATCAGCTTCGTGGAGCACATGCATTTGCTCCACAGATCTTTCTATATAGTCAATGCAAAGACAGAGGTCTGACAGGACATGGACTAGCTACCCTTCTGCTAGGCTGGAATACTGGTAGACACAGTGCACATGCATGGCTTAGGCTGTGTCATGCACTCAGCCTCCTGGAAAATCTCACAGTTTGTGCACACGCCTAGAGTGAGAAAAAGACATGGCAATGGTCTCCAAAAGTCGCACTGAAGCATATAGGTTACACAGCTGCATCGGGCTTGCAAAGCTGCCTGAAGGTATGGTAGCTTCTGATGAAAGGTTCAACATGCCATGTCAGCGTACAGGAAATTTGCAGATATAGTGGCCCCTCTTTGAAGAAGAGGGCACTACTGACCAGAAATTCCAGACAAACACGGGAATTCCTTGTTACTTACCTGTGTATGATTTCCAGTCAAAGGACGAAGGCTGTGTCTCAAACCTCATTCTTCATGAGAGGAGTAGGCCAATATAATCTTTTGCCCATTTTAGGGATAGGATCGTTTGCCAGTTGTAGCTTTCACTCCCTGCAGATGTGAAATTATGACTTCACCTGGAAGGTGGCAGACTCAGGTCTTCACCAGTGACTCATACTGTCTTTCCACAGGAATGTACGAAGTTTGTGTGCTTGTCAGTGACATCTCTATCTAAGTGACCACTCTTCCCAAAGTCAGAAATAAAATCTAAGAAATATCCTTCAAACATTGTAGCTAGCAAATAGTATATGACCCACTAGCAATGTCTGTGTTCCAGTCTTTTCTCATGGATAATAGATAGGAGAAAAGGCAGTTACTGCTCCCTGACATTCATGGAGCTCATGTGGTTGAGACCTGAACTCGGAATCTAAATGAATACTGATACAAAGGACTCAGTAAGGCTTCATGTGATTTGATTTCAATCTTCCAGAATTTTTTTTTAAAGAAATACATTCCAAAAGTTGCATTACTCAACCAAATACTTTAAAAAAAAAAAAAGTGAGAACAAAAGGGATCCATGAAACTATAATTCTGTCTAGCTCCTTATTCATGCATGGTTTTTATTATGCAGTCACATACTCTGATCTATAAGCTTTCTCTGTACAGGATGAGAAGACTAAGCATACACTACAGTGAAAGCAGCTTGCAAGAACTACCTTTAGTCAGACTTTTCCAGCCTTGGTACTCCTTTGATGTAAGATACTGTGTTTGCACTGGACTGTGGCAGGTTTGGAGTTTGCTGACAAAGACCGTGCCTGCCTCTGATCCCACAGCATCCTGCATTCGCTTATCTACCACAAAGTGTGCCAGTACACTAACCTCCCCTGTTGTGGGGAAAACAAGAATGAGTAAACATTACATATCTTTCTTGGTTAGCATGAAATGGCTCGTCAGGAGCTGGATCAAACTACCTAGTTAATGCCTTAGCAAAGACAACAGAGTATTGCTGACCCGACTTCAGCTGTGCATGACAGGGAGTCAAATGGTGTGGAACAGAGATACCACATGTAAGGGTGGGTGAGGTCTGATATAAGTGTGGAAAGAGTAGCACGGAGATGAGGAGGAAAATACCACTTGCCTTTTTTCACATGAGGAAGTTGTTAGTTCAGGCAGGATGGTGGACATTATCAGGATGTTCATCTGAGGTCATGGGTCTCCATTCCCTTTCCCACTGCAGTGCATAAGTGTGAGGGGCAGAGAACAGGCAAATCTATGTACCAGATGAAGAGGCACCTAGAGCCAGACCTAAACCAGCACAGCCATCTGTTAGTGGTACAGACCATGAGTAGACCATGATAGACCATACCTCTTATTTCAGGTGAAAGAGCTGCTACAGAACCTCTTCACTATGAGATTTTCTCAGCTTCCATCAAGTCTGAGCATTTGCAGATCATTGTGACACTGAAAAAGAAACCCACGTTGTTTCTGAAGACGATCAGATTTGGCCTCATTCTCATTTGTGAGCAAATAGAGCAAATAGAAGGACTTCCAGAAGACAGTGAAAAGGTTATTTAGAGGATCTTGCTTTCTGTTGGCAAAGCGTTCCAGAGAAACCTCTGAGATGGAGATAATAGCTGAGAAAAACCCCTGAAGAGTCTGTCTGAAGTGCTAAAAACTAATTCGTAGCACCCAGGAGTTTGCAACCTGGTCACCCTGTGACAGCTTGCACTCTCCAAGAGCTTGTGCACAAAAACGGCATCCTGGAGCCTACCTGGCACTGAAGGTCACCTCTGTGGAACAGCAAGCTGTTACCCATGAAGGTACGGAGCAGGTCTCCTCAAAAAAATAACCTAGTGAAAAAGGGTCAACCTGCCCCACTCGCGAGGTCAGCCACTTTGCTTCCCAGGTGAGCCTGGAAACTGTGTGCAAGGAACTGACCTGCAAGGCTGAAGCCTGGCCTGCTGCAAATGCCCTGCAAATCCATTTCACAGACAGGGATGCTGAGCCCATGCAGGGAATATGCATGGATGATTGGTAAGGATCTGAGGTGAGAATGGAAAAGTTTCTCCATGACAGTGAGGACAAATCAAGCCAAAGTCAAAAAGCTGGTTCCTTAACTCCTTTCATGTAGAGTTTTTCAGAAAAAAGAAAAAGCCAAACAGAGCCACATCTGCCCGGGTAGAGGGAAGATCAGAAGGGAAAGGAAAGGCTTTTCAGTTTGAGATTTTCCCCCATTTTATCTCTGTTCCAGGGGGCTGGACTCTAAAGAGCCAGCCTCTTGGCTGCCAAAACCAAAAATAATTCGGACATGGAGATTTCATAGAAAGGTGCTCACCAAGACAAAAATCTTTCCCTCCACATTCATTCATCCTGGCTCAAGAGACAATTTTCATTTTTAAAACAAAAATGTTTCCATGAAATAGTGTCAGTTAGCTTTTAAAGGCCAGTCTTTCCTTCATTGCTGCGGTACCTATATCACCACAAGAAATGGAGACACCTGGGGTGATCAAAACCAAAAGAAGCAGGAGCAGCTCACATTAAATCTCCCCCTCCCAAAGAGAAACAGACCAGACAACTCCACAAAGCCTCCCAGAGCTCACAGCACAGTGCTCAGCACACATCCCGGCTCTGCAGAGCCGTCCCAGCCCGACAAGACTGTATCGACGACCAGCTCCAGGGACAACCTCAGATCCACACACCTGAGCGGTTACTGAAGCAGCTGCAAGGACCACAGCTGGTCCCCTGCTGTCTCAGCCTCTCTGAACCAGCACCTGAGAGCACACCTCTAGGAGTGGGTCTGTACAAGCCAGGCACAGAAGTTACCCACATGAGCTGTGCCCTCAGGATTAGGACCAGATACAGGATGATCTGTGGCAGGAGCCAGCCTTCAGAGGGCCAAAAGCGTGAACAATTTCTGAGTCAAACAGATGAAGATCAAGCAGCAATCGGTCACAGCTGTATCACTGCCACACTTCAAGCTAGATAACAAGGCCTTTTCTTGCTGTGAAATGGTACTTACTGT
Organism: Pygoscelis adeliae; assembly: GCF_000699105.1. Classification (NCBI taxonomy): domain Eukaryota; kingdom Metazoa; phylum Chordata; class Aves; order Sphenisciformes; family Spheniscidae; genus Pygoscelis; species Pygoscelis adeliae. The sequence goes on from NW_008825113.1 coordinate 4,854,989, forward strand.
ATTCAGGAGGAGGGTCTGACAGTGAAGAGGGAAATGTCATCTACAGCTTCCTGGCTTTTTAATATTACATATGCATGGTGGGAACCAGGATGTCTTCCACTGACACTAGCCCCAAGGTGCAGACAGCTTGGAGGAGGAGACTGAGCACACAAAACAAGGAGGCAGATATATGTTGCCATTACCATTAGGAGCTAGTTACTACTGCTGTTCGCTATTTGCATAACAAAAAAGTGCCAGAAGCCCCAGCCACCACCCACATCTGACTTTACTGACTAATCTATGCCTGTAATATTGTATCGCATTTATGAAATAAATGAAATACAGTTATAGTTACACTCCACAAGAGTTTTGAAGTTGTTTTTCTTGAGTAGCAGCAGGCTCACAAGGGTTGCTATTCAGTTGAGGTCCTCTGCAGCAATCATTTTTGCAAACTCATAATGCCTTCCAGGAAAAATCCCAGAGCAATTTTCTATTTTTGAGAGCTAGAGAAGAAGTCTGCAGAGGGTGAGATGCTGAGAGCTGCTAGTCCAGAATCTGGAAGTGCCATCAACAGAAAGAACAGGAGATGGGAATTCGCGAATGACAGATACTTTCATATCATCCTCTACAGACAGCTCTAGATTTCCCCCTGAACACAGGAGAAACGGGGTCTCCAGGTCAGGGCAATAGCCCAAGGTGCTGGAGGTAGGAGGCAGAGCTAGAAAGGTTCCCAGATGGGTTTCTGCTGCAAAGGAGACGTGGGGCTGTCATGCTTCTCTTTGAAAATAGTGTGAGGACATAGCGAACCACTGTTCTCCCCCAAAAAGGAAGTGTTTAACTCTGCGGGTAACTAGATGAAGAAAATGGAGAAAGGGGCTAGAAGTTAGGTTTCCCCACCCTCTGTACTCCATAAGGAGACTTTTTTGAACTTTCAGAAGGGGAACATATGTTATTATTTCAGTGATGTAAAAGGGATCTCAGTTTTCCTCAACTCATTTTCAGTCCCTGGAAGGCTTTGCATACAGACCTAGCTAATTTTCCAAGTGCTCTGGGAGCACATGGCTCCCCACTTTGTGAGACATTTAAGTATGGAGGAACTTGCTCCTTTCCAAATTATGCACTTCTTGTTTCCCTCACGTGCACCAGAAAAGTGAACTTCTCCCTAGAGATCACTTCCTCTGGCACGTTTCTAAGGTAGTTGACTGATGAGTGCCAAAGTAAAGTAGTTTGTTGTGCGTTAAGTGGTGTACAGGAACAACTCTTCAATTAAGACCTGGTTTCAACACTGTGTTGTTCAACACCATTTCAGTGTCAGACATAAGTAACCTACATAAGAATGTCCAGGGACATGAGTTGGGGGTGATTAAAGTTCAAATGAAAATCTTTCAGAGACTTCATCAAAGCTGGAATAACAGTAAAGAAAATTGATGGCAGATGGTTAGTATTCTGCTACGCAGTATAATGCTAACCACTGGAAAAAAAGTAAATCAGAACTAAACGTATATTGGACTTATTCCTCACAGCATGCTTAAAGAAAGTAGTGGTTTAGACTTACAAAGCCTTTACATGTGCAAACAGTTTGGAGATAATACATACGGATACACATGGATGTGTGTGTCCTTTGGGTTGGGGAGAAGAATGAGCAATGAAAATTGCATTCTTGATCTTTCCTTCACTTGCAATAGAAAACCCTTATTTTCTGGTCTGTATCTTTACACCAACAAGAAAACAGAACTATGCACAATTACTCTGAGAGCCACCGCACCTCTTTCTCCAGAGGGTACATATATCATGAGGGTACCTATGTACCATATTTTTCTCTCACTGTCCCACTGCCGTCATTGAAGTCAATAGCAAATTTGTCATCAAGAATTTGCTTAAGCTTTCATTAGTGTATTGCAAGAAATGCATGTGGGCATGAAGCTTTCTTTTTGTAAACCAAGCTGCCTACAAAGGCTTCTTGTTCCTAGATAAAAACATCTGTATAGCTTTCTGCTATCAAAAGGCTGAGACAACTATTGTTGATAGCAGTGTATTACACAAAGTACAGTAATGACGTGCTAGAAGTGAGGTGTGCTTCCACAACCATTGCAATAATGAGGAAAAATAAAGCATATGTTAGGATGGGAACCTTTCTGCAGTCTTGCACTATGACTTTGCTTTCCCCATCTTATTCCCAATTGTAAACCTGGTTCATATAGAGAAGCCTTGATATTTACGTCTTGATGTGTCTACCAACAGTAGCGCTGATTACACTGTTAATATTTTAATTTATAATAACAGGAATGTGGGCAAGATTTAAGGGGTTAATACAACTGCAAGAGGATACCACTTATATTTCCACACTAACAGCAAGATTCAGCATAAATATGCTCCCAGGCACCCTACAGCAATGAAAATCTAAATTCAGCCAGGACTACTTGTGCTTTTCTAACATGTAGTTCCTAATGGAAGTTCTAATTCACAGTATGATCAATTCCTATTAAAAATAGGTTAACCAAACATGGGGAAAATAGCTTCATTTTAGGCACTAGACAAACACAATAATTCTGTCTTTCCTCTCATGCCTCCAGACTGTATGTCTCCAAACAATACCTACTCTTAGAATTGAAAACATGGCACAAATATTCTTGAATTGTCAGAATATGGTTCCAAAGAAGTGCTTTCCAGATTGGAAATGATGGTACATTCCGCTTACAGTTATGAGACAAGTTAATTAGACAGATACAATAAACTACATAGTAATTTTGAAGTAACTCCACTGGAAATGATGATAATTACAGAGTCATTGAAGTGAAAAGGTCCTAAATAGAAAAACACAGCTCAAAAGTCTATGTACATGTAGATACTTTAACCTCAGCTTCTTTTTTTTCCCTCTAACAGTTCAAAATACTGAGTACCCACCTACCCTGTGTGCATGTTTCTTGGCAATTCATGGCTCAGTTTGAAGTATTGTATCATTTTGTGAGACTCTCTGAAAGCAGTCATATGCCTAAGGGCTTTGCTGGACTGGAGCTATAGCATTTGACAGAGTGCATGACTGAGCCCTTGGCCATTTCACCTCCACTGTATGATACCACTCCATTAAACCTTATTTCTGGCTAGAGGACAGAAGCACAGCCAAAAGGGAAAAAAGAGGGGGGAAAAAAAAAAAAGAAAAAATATTGGAGGAACAGCTCGTGTGCAAGGTGCTTTCTTGCTCAGAATGCCATGCCAAGTTTAGCTATGCTTTGCTTTGGGTCTTGGGCCAAAAAAACTTGGCTTCTGGTCCCTGTCTTCACTTATGCCGATATAATGTCTATTAACTTCACCGGAGTTAACCCCAGTGTAAATGACATGAGAATGAAGCTCTAGAGCTTTATTTGTTTCTAAAGAATCATGTCTGTACGCTTGAAAATAAATGAAAGTATACACAGAAATACTGAGAAGCCCTTTTTGAACACTAAAACTAGCCCTTGCTGGAGTGGGAAAAGCAGATCACTGATAGCCGGAGCACAGACACACCACCTCTCCCACTCAGGATTGAAAGGGCTTCCCCGAGGCACAGCAGTGGGAGACTGGAGCCAGTGACCATCACTCATCCCAGTCCATGGCCAACACCATCTTCTGCAGGAAACAACAAGGTGAAGCCGAAAGGCCCAGTGGCAAAGACTGGGACTGTCCCTTCATGATGGTCTCCATGAGGAACCATGCAGTGCCTGAAGCAAAACACTTCTTAAGTCCCCCTGAAGAAAGTGGGTTGTGAAGAGTAGATGGAGACTGCTACAGCCTTTGAGGACAATGGAAAAGCTTCAGGAAGAAGTGGCACACAGTGTCCCACGTACACCGTGCAAAGAGAGAACAGTTTGACTCCTCACATGCAGTCAGGTACAAGCTGGAGAAAAAGAAGAAAACCTTCAAATACTCAAACATATTCATGTATTACTTCCCCTCTCCCCCCCCCCCCCAATCATTGTGTGACTCATGAAACATGTCATTTTAAAACCTTAGAGGATACGTTGTCAGAATATATTGTGTTTTAAAACCTTTCTTTGGTCTCTCATTTAAATCTTTGAAAGACTTTTTAAGTTATCTTTTTGCATTCACTTTGGTTTTAATATCGCAGAGATGAATGTGCCTTCCCTCTTGTGAGTTAAGTGCTTAAAATATTCTAGATAAACAAAATGTGAGACATGAATTGTGAAAATGACAATTGTTCCTTATGGTCCTCTATATGCAGAGCAGGTCGAAGTCTCACAGACCCATCAGTCTTCTATCTCCTCCTTTGGTGGTTACAGCTTAACACCGCACTGATAATAAAAGGTAAATGAGTTCCCGCAGCAGAATAAGTATCAAGTATATGAAGCTTTTGTGAATGTGGATACTGCTCTTACCATTATGGGCAATTAGAGGGCTTTGAAAGTGTGTTGCCTGACTTTCTGTTGCTTGGTAACTGTGCACCTAATTCTTTCTCTAAGAGGTCACAGAAATGTCAGAAAATCCATTTTG
>NW_008825113.1:4859478-4870702 GCF_000699105.1 Pygoscelis adeliae
GGACGACGGACGGAGGACGGACTACCCCCATCAGAACAGCAGCATATAGATTCGTTAAAAGTACTTCATGTCTTCCATTAGCAGATAGAAAATAGTATTATTATTTGCCTAGCACTACAAAGCTGTGCAATTTCCAAGCAGTGCCAACTATATAACATGCTTACTGTGCCAAAGAGCTTAGGAACTGCAAACACACTGATGAAATTTGGCATGATACAGGTCAATATAACTCATGGATACACTGACAAATAGCCATTATTGGCCTGATGCAGAGCCTGACGGAGTCAATGGAAAAACACACTAAAACAGCTATGGTACTGTAAAAGTTTTAAGGAGTTTCTGAGATTGTAAGCTTTGCAAACATTGCCTGGCACAGGAAAAAATATGAACTTAGAGGGAAACTAATGAGACAGGAGATAAAATTCTCTTCTCCAAAGAGATCCAAGTTGTGGTTTCTGCAGCCCCAGAAATACTCAGCGGCTTTCACTGAAGGAGAACAAATTAAGTGATGTCTGTGAGGAAAGAGCTTGGCTATTTTTACTTGCATTTTAAGGAACAGGACTTTGGAAGTATATCTCATCTTCAGCAAATTCCCAGATCTTTCTACTTTGAGACAGGTTTAGTAATACACACTCCGTGTTATACACTATTCCCCACAAATGGATGCTGTCAAAAAAACCTACTTCCCTTCAACTTGAGCAGTGTGCTCAACTTTGCAAAATGCAGTTTAGATTAAATGAATGCCCCTGAGATTAAATGAATGCATTTCAACAGGGATGCAATAGGCAGGTGTTCACCACTGAACATCAATCATTTTCTTGCAGAGCTGGAGGCTTCCCGCAGTTGTCAGTATAATCATTCTGCAAGAATTTGCAACCATTTTCTAAAAGCGTGTTTAGGAGGAAAGAAGGACAGACAATACATTCTGCACAGAAACTGGGTCCATATAATCATAAAAATAAAGCACATTTCCCTGCTGAAACAACCTGCCCCGTTTGTGAAATAGCACACCTATACGACCTTTAGACCTCTCCACAGGACATTCTCATGGTGGTGGGCAGTGCAGAAAGCTGAAACTCTGGGTCCCAGCCAGATCTGGCTTTGGCCACAAACTCACTGCACAATATTAAATAAATTGAACTCAGGCCATCACCTAGTGAGGGCAGAGGTATTGAAGAAAAACTAGAACTCCATTTTTAATGTGTCGCCAGAAGACAAACTTGATTTTTCCTTTTGATCTTCCACTGGAAGGACTTAGTCAAGTTAGAATTATTAAAAGGATATGAGTACCTATATATCCATTACTGACAGTAAATGATTCTGTAATACAAATCACTATCACTAAAACAAAAAATTACAAATCACTAGAAGAAGTAGGTCTTTAAAGTAAGAGGAAGAAGAAAATGCAATCAAGCTACAATAATGCCTGTTGTTCTTTAAGTAGATATGTGTATTTCAGTCACCACTTTTGCTTCAGAGTTTTGAGGTAAAGGCATTAAATCATATTGTTTGGATGCTCATTTGTTTAGATACAGAGAGTTAATGTGATTCAAGAAATCACATCAATAAAGATTTCGTGCATACCCAAAATAAAGGACTAGCACAGGCTACTCTCAGAAACACATCTTGGCAAAATCCAGCAAAACTTTGCGAAGATGCTTGTACCATTATGCTGGTCTACTGACTAACATGGATTCTGAAGCACTTTAATGCATAATGAAATTCTACTGTGCTAAGCATGATTCTTCTGACATGATTTTCCAAGAGCACCGCAGAAGATGGAAAAATATATTATACAACCCCTTAAAATATGTAAACTTACAGGAAAAACTCCTGAAATATTTTTGAGGCAATCAAAGTTCTGTGGAATTTAGGAGGGTTGGAGATTTGGGGGAAAAATAAACCCTAGAAAGAAAAAAGGAGTCCAAAAGTGAACAACCAGAAAAACATGAAAACAATAATGTTGTAATAAAATAATATTTTTTTCAGTATTGACTGTGGATGCAAATTTAACATTGGCTGAGAATGAGCTATGCCAGCCTTACGGAGAACCGTGCAGGTAATGAATGTGCTCTCTCTTAAACCTTCCCACCTCTTCCAGTGGATGGTTTAAAAGTGCTGCAAAGTTTATAAATGTAGTGAAATGATACTAAATGGCCACTGGCATTTAGGCAGCACAAAAACTGAAGACAAACACACACATCCACACGCCCACACATTTTCTGTAAATAATCTGTCATCTTCAAGTTCAATGACTGCATTTTGCTGCTCCACATACCGTCTCGTTGGAACCAGCAAACTGATTCAAGCAGGAATTGCTCCGTAGGCACAAGCCCATCTGGCCAGAGCCTCGAGTTCGTGTTTTCAAAGGGAGTGGTGTTTACCTCAGATGGAGGAAGCAGAACATTTAGCTAACGTGGAGCAGCTTTCCTGATGTGCCCCTCACTAAAGCAGTAAGACACATATCTGAACTCCATGTACACTGTTATTTTTCCATTTCAGCCCCTTGAAGCTTTCTGAGCGGACTGCTCAAGGGTGAGGCACTGCTGGAGGTGGTTGTGCGGGTCCCCTGTGCTGAGACGAAGACTACATCCGCACCTGGAGAAGGAGGGAGGGGACAGGAAAAGTCTCTGTGTGCTGAGCAGGCAGTAGCTCATTGCCACCATGAAAGTTGGGGAAGAAAAAGGATAAAACGAAGGCTTTACAACACACAAGCCAAGCAATGCGCACAGGCAAGGCCCATGGGAAGTCCTGACATTGTCTTTACGGTGAAGTTAACCATCACACTTGTTGCAGATGGAGCTTAGTCTCTGTTGTTTGTTTTACCATTTGCTGACGGCACTGTAAGCAGCTGCAGAGCTGGGAGGTCTCCAAGCAAAGGTGCCGATCCCCGCCCAGGGGTGAGAACGGCAGGCACAGAGAGGGTGCGTACACAGGAGGGTTTACAAAGCTGGCAGGGACAGCTGCAGGCCACACCAAAGTCACCGGGACTCCTTCCAATTGCTTTTAGCAAGCCTTGAGTGTGGCTAAGAATTAAAGAACTCTTTAAATTCTTTAAAGAAGAACTGCGAATTTTTTTCAGAATTAAAGATGCACTAGGAGAGGGGGTAAAATGCAGTTAGACTGGAAGGAGGAAGCATTAAGCTAGAAATGGACATTACTTGCGACCGTCTTTGAATAGCCAACATTGTGCGCTCCCTCATCCACGTCAGTGGTATTAGTTTCACATCAAAAGCAGTTCTGAGGATGTTTAGGGTATAACTGTTTGTTTATATGTCAAATTAAACAAGTCAATAGTTCTTCTTTAATTGTCCCTATGCAGCTAAAAGAACCTGCTGTTTAAGCAAAACACTTTTTAAGAGTATAAGTCTGATAGACCACCTTACCATGTCAGAATATTAAGGGCTGAATATAACACATGTCATTTTGAAATCCAGTGTCTCAGTAAATTTCTCTCAATAAATCCTGCCGAGTCCCAAAGCCTATTCTTAGGAAAATCAGAGTCCTCTCAAGGTGGCGTGAAGTTGTAAATTAATTTTCTTCAGGAAAAAAAAAGAAATTACTTTCTATTTTGCAAATCTTTGTAGTTTTGTCCTAAAGAAAATTAGGGGAGACAAAAGTTTCAGTATATTAGCTGTTAAAAGCAAAAAAACAAAAAACTTTCGGAGTCTTAATAAATACTAGAAGGATGTACTGGGAAAAGTACAGAAGCTAACAGCACAAATGTGAAAACTGTATTAGTTTAGAATGGTTTTGTGTATATACTGGGCACCTCATTGTGCATTGCTATTGCTACCAGCAGTAAAATCAGTTTCCGCTCTCAAGTACAAAATGAGTGAAATATTTTTCACTGAAATACAGGAACAGTTTTGTCAATCTCATACAACTTTGCATTCACATTTTTCAAAGACTTCCAGGGAATGGAAAGTTCTTCCAGTTAATGAACAGACACAACTTCCTGAACACTGGAATAACAGCAGCTGAAGCCACACTCACACTATCTCATGTGGCTACCGTGGGAAGGACATACACTAGCAGCCTACCCACAGCCAGTCCATGTGGGCAGGCACCCTGCCCAGAAAAATCAATATGTACAAGTTACCTAAAGGGGGTCTCCTTTAACATGTCTCCACATCTTCTGAAGTGATGTAAAACCGCAGCCTCCCTCCTTCCTCTGAAGAAGAAGCTGAATATCCTGACAGCATTACTGTCAGAGCTCCCTCCTGTGCATGAGCTGTGGCAGTATTCTGGTGCACACCCAAATACCTAGAAATCACTCCAGAGCACTGCTCCGCTGAGCTAGCACAGGTGATCTGTTAGCAGCCTCTCCAACAGGACATACATGGGGCAAAGACCACAAGTGTGCTCCAGTTGTGCCCAACACGCATTTTCACACTTTGGTGAAAAGTCATTGGCAGAGAAGGCTCCTGAGGCAAACACCACTGTGACCCTTCCCTCTGCTGTTGCCTGCTTCTGGAATATCATCCTTTGTTCCATATAGCACCCAATTTTTCCTTCCAGTCGCTTCTTAAAGCTCAATGTGTTGAATCAGCTTTTAGGTACACATTTGTGTAAATGCAATTGCAAAGGACATGGGCAACATTGCTTTGCAGTAAGACAAAGCATACTGTGCCGTCTTTATGACTCTACAACCACTGGCCTTCTGCCCTTTCCCTAACGCTTGCCTTCACTGCACCACAGTTGCTACTCCTAGCTCTCCTCTAAATACATCTGAGTCGTCCCGCTGGAAACACTATCTTGAGAAAAGGGGAAAACATATCATGCTCTCCTTGCTGGTCTGACATCCGGCACACTCCATGGCTCAGCCAGAAAGCTTGAGGGAAGATTGCGTTATCTATCTCAATGGGCTCTGCCCAGCTCTGCTGATGCTAGCACCCGTTCTCTCCAAATGGCTGGTGCTCTCTTGGTAAAAATTGCTCCATATAAACACATTTATTATCACAGGAAAAAGGGAGACCACAACTGGGGAAAAACAGGAATGGAGTCCTTCAGAGCATGCCCTACCACGTGGGCCACATGAGATCTAAGTGAATACATTCCCAGGTCCAAATACAAGGGCTATGGTAATTTCAGACAGAAATCAAATGAAGTCTTACCTATTGAGCAAGGATAAGGGGAGAAGCTGATATACCATGAGTTGCTATGAGATTTCTCTAGTGTGTTATTCTTTTTAAGTGGAAACATGTGGTGGAAGATTAAGCAGCATCCTTTTAATCTCTGATTGTCCAGCTCCCCCTGCTGTAATTACATATTGGACACAAATGACAACAGATGTTCAGCGTCTAAGCTAAGAATTATATACTTACTCAATATCCCAGTGATTCAAAACACTGATTGGGAGGCTAGAATTTAAATTTACATGAAGTGACAAATGAAAGAGGTCCTAGACACGGGTGAGGCACAAAGAATATTAATGCAAACTTAAAGATGCACCCTTAATGGAAGGAGACAAACAGACTGGATACTAGTTAGAGTGCTTTTAATTACAGCAATTTCTCCATGAATTATTTTAACCCATCCTCATCCTTATAAAGATGAGCCTCCATTGTTATATTTCACATAACTTAATCAAATCTCTGCAACCTTGTGTATACAGCTAGATAGAAGGTTCTACCTAATCATTTTGTTATACATCCAGTGGGCAGTCTAATTTCCCCATATTAAACCTAATAAGAACAGATCTATCAGCATGTATTTTATCTCGTTTATTTTCCTTGAGATACGCACTTGTCCATAATCCAACTACATAGAAGATTTTTGCCTGATTTGCTGAGAATTTTAAACAAATAGTTACTACTTCCTTTCACTGGACTTCCTTTTCCTTAGATTATCACACTACTAGAAGATGCTTTAAATTGGAGGGATGCTTTACCCAACACAGGCATGAATCAATCTTCCCTAAAATTTAAGGGTATCAAAATCAGAGAGAGAAAGCAGGGAGCCTCGGACACATGACCTTCCACAGATTGTATCTCACAGCAATCAGTCTCTAACTTCCTAAAACAGCAGACTTGCTCAATTTTCTCCCAAACATACGACTACTTCCACCCATACTTTGGGTACCAGTTCAAACCCCATAATCTGATTCCTCCCACCATAGTCGCTTAGGCACAAACGCAGATTTGAATGTTCTGAACATTCAGAGGGTGCATATGCGCAGGAACAACAGTGTGTCTGAGTGTGACATAAATCCCTTTACTCATATGCACATCGCAATTGAGAGCAGACACTTGTTTACCAAAACATTTTCCGACAGATAACTGGAAACACTTTTAAGTCCATTAGTTCCACTGAACATTACTGAAAACGTCTTTTAAAAGCGCATTTTATCATATATAATTTAATTTTTCTTGCAAGATCACAGGCTGGGATGCAAACCAATCTACTGTTTGCTGCCAGATGGCATGTTGGAAGGGTATAAACTTATTTCACACAGTGCTATGTGGCATGAGAATACTGTTCTTACACTTCTAAACAGTCGTGCTTCTTTGAATGGTTTAGATTTATATTATTCTTTCAGTAAGCTCATGAGCTCTTCCCATTTCAGCTAAAGTCTTGTGAAGCTACTAGATAAATATCACAGAACCTTTGGTGAAATTGCTACAGATAGATAACTATTCTGCACCCCCCCTTAAATTTACTAGCCGCAGAGCTCCGAAGCAGCAGGGCAACTGACCCGGGCACTGGGCTGATGTGTGTAGAGCCAGAAAAGACCACCACTGCCAGGTATTAAAGCAGCTGAGAAAGTGATCTACAGACCCTAATGTACCTACACTCTGATAAATGAAGTAACCTCCCTGTGCCTTCACCCTGCACTGGGTCCCCAAGGAGACAGAACACAATCCTCTGAAGCGTATGCTCTCTCCACTGTTGTGGGAGAGCTGGTAATGTCCTCAACAGCATCAGGGTCTCCAGAAAGACCATCTATGCATTCTACCTGAATTATGAGAACAAAGATGAAATTATTCAAAATACTTTGGGAAGCATGCTGATGGGCACATGCCATGTGTCAATAGGCAGGTTTACATCCATAGCCATCATACAGACAAGCAAAATAGGTTCAATTTGCAACAGCAGCCTCTGTGCAGCAATTCTACATGGCTACCATGTGCATTTCAATTTTCTACATAATTGCTTTGGAAAAGGAGGTGGAAAACCTCTCTCTCTCTTTCCTTCAGCAAAGCAATGCAGTCTGCACCCGTTGCTAAAAATTGTATCAGTATCAATCTCCTCAGCATCACAAACACACCCACATGCGTCTGAATCCTGAAATGCTTATTTTGCAAAGAGTGTGCCAAAAGATTTACTTACTCTTTAGAACTGTTTAATGATGTTGTGGGGATCAAAGGAGCAAGCATTTTCATGACAAAAGGAATTTGTACTCCAGACTCTACAGCACAGACAGTGATTAGTGAGTCACACATAAGAAGTGTCTCGCTTTTCTCTTTTAAATAGCTGTTGTAGCATTTACCTAAACATTACAGTGCTGAATCAGTAGTTTCACAAGTCTTCCCAGTGATTGCCTGAACTGCTCACCTTTACCTGGTAATATCCTGGTGATAGCTCCTTGCCTGAAAAATGTATTCAGCACAGTTACTTGGCTGCTAGCAGCCAGGCAGACATTAAGTATGCATCCAGGATTTCCTGGAGGGGTTGGAGAGCAACCTCTGTATCTGAAGGAGATTTAAAAACATCAGTTCTGAAAAGTACATCTATTCACAAACAAAAAATCATTAGAAAGTGTTTCATTGTGGAACTCAGCTAACCCAAAGCAACATTTGAATTTAATTACTTCACCTCTTTAAAAAAAAAAAAAAAAGCAAGAAATATCCAGAGCTGAAACATCTACTCCCATTGCGATACAACACTCATCCTCCTCTTGACTTCTTCAGGTTTAAGCCCCACTGCTCTCTCCTCTTACACTACAGTCCCCACCTTGCTGCCTTCCTTTCTAAACAACTCTATTTCTCTCTCCTCCATAGTGGTCGATGATGATGATGATGATGATGATGATGATGATGATGATGATGATGATGATGAGCCTTCCTCTGCCCTTACTGGTCTCCCTGCCCCTTTTCCTGGAGAGTGTCCCTGCAGTATCGTTCCCTCTGCAGCTTTGTCATATTCATGCTACCCAGACGGTTCATCCCATGGTGGTACTGGTTTGCTGTTGGAAACTGGGAGAGGGTAAGGGAGGAGAACAGGATTTTCTTTTTTAATTGCCTGGAATAAGTGGTTGTTTTGTGGATGTTGTGGATACAATTTGACACCCGAAAACTTTTAAGGGAGTTGGGCTTTTCTTCATCCCATGTTCTCCCTCCCTCACTCAACAAGGAAAGCTTTCAGTGCCGAAAACAGAAGGCTTTGCAGAGAAGACTTTCCTTTTATTGGAGTTCTAGGAAAAACCTACAATTTCTTGAAGGAAATGAAAAACTGCATGAAAACAAGCCATTTTCTCCCAAAAAGCATTTGTGAAGAAAAATATTAAAACCCTCCAAAATTACCAAAATTATCTAACCTGGGATCACATCTTATTTTAGATCTGCTACGACTTCTTTTCTCCTTTTACAGATCTGCCACTAAACATTCATTCTTTCATTAGCAATTCTCTTCATCCCCTTCAAGCAGTTCATTAGCAACCTCCCTTCATTTTTGTTGGTTTTCCTCAGTGTGTCTCAACGGGGGGGACCTTCAGGCATCAGATTTGACACTGCAGTGAGTGACAGAGGCCCCAGTGGGCAGCATACTCCACAGCCTCTTCTGCATCATATGGCTTAATTCCCTCGTGTGTGATAACCCCCGACACGGGGGTGCTTCTCGTGAAAAAGCAGCCGAGTAAGAGACTTCTCTGTCTTCTTTGGTGCTTGTCTTTCTTATAACCCCTGCTCTGTGGAGCGGGAAAAAACATTTCACCCCAGGGTATGGTCCCCACCCTGCCACTGTCCTCACCTGCCTGCCCACGGTCCTGCCACTGAGCCCAGATGGCTTCAGCGCAGGTGCCGCTGCTCACCTGTGCACCAGCTGCATGGGAGAGCTCAGCGCATACTTCTGCTGCCAGATACTCTATTTTGAGAGCAGACGCTCTGTTACCAAGAACTCTGAAAAACACTTAAGGTCCCAGATTGTAAGAAAAAACACTGTTCAAAAGAAAATGTTACTGGAATGAGAGAATTATGCATGATTCATGGGCAGCACGATACCTGAAATATTTCTGTGATGCATTTTCCTCAAAGAGCAGTGTTAGGATTTCAAGAGAACATGCCAATGTACCCACAGTATTTCTGTACAGCTCCTTGAATAGATACTGGTGAATGTATCTGAAGGAAAGATTTTAAAGCCATACTGAACTCCTGTGTCAAATACAGCCAAAAACTTGACATTTTTCCTTGCCTGGTTGCTTAGTGCTAGGAGGGGAGGAAACACATATTTATTTGTTGTTCTGCCATTAAGAAAAATAATTTAATATCCTGACAAAGTATGTCTCAGAGATGTTAACTTGGGATCCCTAGCCAAATAATAATTTCCCAAAAATGAGGAATATTCAGATGAAAACTCCAGGCTTGGGCAGAGTAGAGAGAAAAGTCTGCAACACCATCAGTCAGATTAGCTTGGAAGACTAGCATAGAAAGCAGATTGCTCTGCTGGAACTGACGCTTGGCTTTTTGAGAAAACAAGTAAGTTCTTCTGTCTAATGGGGCTAAAGGTGCACAAAGGTAAGCCAAGGATGGCTTGCAGGATGCCACGTGCCTGGGGCCATGCCTTCCCTTTACAGAAGAACAGAGGGAGATTCCTCCTGGGTTGGGAGGGAGAGATGGCTTCAAGGTGTGAGACAAAACCAGCTTGCTGTTGATATTGCCTGATTCCAAATGAGCATTTCAGAACCAGTCAATAAAATTCATGTTCCTGGCTTCATGTCTAAGCTCCTAAGTAGAAATGCTCCAAGAAGTGTGGAGCACCTGCAAATCTTATTTATCCTAACAGCAGCTGCAGGAATCTGTATCTTTGAAACTTTAGGTCATTTTACATAGCCACCTTTTGACAGATTGAAACATTTACTATTTTAAATGTGATTTTTTTATTATCTTGACTAATATTTGAGAGCTGCCACTTCCTCTCTGCTAAGGCAAATTGCGCAGACCTCACATGGTTCATCACCTCTAACTTGTCAACATTCTTTTGTTAAAGCGTTGACACCCGAACAGATGGTATTCCCAGAGTGATCTTGCTTATAATCAGAAGTACTGCCCCCTGCTTCCTTTTTTCATTGCTATTTAGCTATGCCGCTGCACTGCCGCTCATGCTTGATTGATTACCTGGTATTGCCTCTGCCTCCTTTGCAGATCTACTGCCTTGGGAACACACTGCCCCATCTTACAAGTGAGACCTCCTTTCTTTGTCCCTGGATGTGTGCCCTGGCATGTCACATTAGTAAAATGCATGTTGTTCAGATGAACCCACCTCCTCAAGAGATCAAGGCGAGTCTGTATCAGTAACCAGTTCTCTTTCCTGTTTATTTATGACTGTGTCATCAGCTGGGATTTATTGTGATTAGCTCTGAACATACTAAGCAGCACTGAACCAAGAACTGATTCCTGGAGAAACCTTATGTTAAGACCCTTATTACCTGCATTACTGCCATGGTCCATGAGCAAGGCCAGTTTTAACCCACCTTACTGCTGCCTTTGTATTGTCTTAGTTTTTTCTTTTATTAAAGGGGCAGGTGGGAGCCATTCAGATACCTCTAAGAAATCAGAGTAAATCACATCAACAATGACTCCTTGCTTTATTAAAAACTATGAAGTTGGAGAATACTCATTCTACCTGGAAATAGTGTTCAATGACATCATTACACAACCGTATTGTAGTTTTTGCCCCACCCACGGTAAGGCAAAAGGTTTTCCAGGAGTCTTCTTGGAATCAATGTCAAATGAGCCAGTTTAAAGTTTCTAGGATTACACCAATTACTGTTTCTAAAAATTAGCATATCATTAGCTTCTTCCAGTAGTGTGCAACTTCCTTGCTAAAAGTCAACAGCGACTGTTCATCAAAAGTCTCAGCCAGTTCTTGTTTTGCCAACAAAACAGAAAACAGTAGCATACATCATATTTACCAGCTGTCTTCCTTCTCTTTTCATGAATTTGGCCTTTTTTTTTTTCACATGAGCAGGTTATGAAAAGTTGTCCTTCTTAAATCCCTCCCCGAT
>NW_008825113.1:4870747-4887920 GCF_000699105.1 Pygoscelis adeliae
GCCAAGTTTTATTTACCCAAATGCCTTAGGGTTGGTTGGGGTTTTTTTTCACTCTGCTAATTATTTTACAAGAAGGAACCGCCACACTTGATGAGATCCAAAGCCCTCCTGTTTCAGCCCCTTGGCTCTGACACTGGCTAGCATTAACTGCTTCAGGGGCAGATATTGGCTAGTCTGCTGCCCAAGGAGTCTCTTTCTGATTTCTGATGTTTAAAAGTTGTTTTAAAACTCATACTTTCCCTCTTCTCCTTTTCCAGCATCATATTTTCAAAGCACACTTCAGTACAATTAGAGGCAGGATAATGAGAGTAAAATCCAATCACCTGTTTTTCACGGGGATCAACCGTGAATCTTCTGAGCCAAGCCTTTGACAGAGAAATAGGCAGTTTCCATAATGGAACTGTGAATCAAGACATATCCCATTGACGGTGGGAGGGATTATTATTGAGCTACAATCCTATAAACTGGAAATGCATTTTTGAACTATTGCTTTTAGTACCTATTACTTCACATTCACTATACTTAAGCACATAGCATTCTTTGGTTACAAGAGACGATTCATTATTGCTGTGTGAAATTTCACTGGTTACTGCTGCTGCAATATTTAACGTACGTGACTTTAAAACTTTCTAAATATGTTAAATATTAAATGCATACAGTCAAAATTAATAGGATGTATTATATAGATAATGCAATATGCATAATGAATATCACACAGGAATGATACACAGCAATAACATATCATGCTCCTGAAAGCATTCCTATATATTCATGCCAGCCTCTCTGACAGATGGAAGGGCTACAAATACTAAATACTGGACATCTTCTAATTAATGTTGACCAAAGGTGTGACACCAAGTTAATTGTTCCAAATGCAGTAGAAAAACAGTAATAGCATAATGAGTGAATGAACAAAAGATGCAAGCTAATTTTTGAGTCTTTTTCTTCATTCAGGAAGGGAACAAACCACCTCAGACCTCAAGAAATTATGGACAAGACCCAGGAAAAGAACAGGTCACACAGCTGAAATGGTGCCACTGTGCCATGGCCACAGGCTGCCCACCTGGCTAGAAGGCTGTTGACAATGCCAGAGCTACTGCGTAGAGCTGCGACTGACTTTTGGGGCACCCAGCACCAGCAGCAGTTTTCAGCTTGTCCTGGTTAGTCTTGGTGTTTTCCATCACGTCTCAAGTCCTGGAGGCAAGGTATCACCACCTTAACTTACTTGTTTTTTCAAAACAATCTCTAGCCTCAAAGTTTGCAGAGAAGGGCCTAACAAATGTGCTGTGAATAACTCAGAAGCTAGAAGGCAAATGTGAAAGATTTTTAACTTATTTTCCCAAGTCTTATGCATTACTCTTCAATGCCTATTTTAGCCTGACTCATCTTGACAAAAAGCTTGGCAATAGCAAATGTTGCCAGTAACTCTAAACAACACTTGGGTGAGAAACTAGAAGGCTGGCAGGGGTAACAGGGTTTGCTGATAAAAAATAAATTTCCCAGTTTATCTGCAAAGTCATGTACCTAGTAGCCTCACCCCTTGAACCCCAGGCATGCTGGATGGCATGAAGTGGAGGAGAACAGAGCAGGGAGGAGAAGCTGCTGGAGTGAGCCCATGCATCAGGCATGGCGCTGCCATGACAGCTCACCCGCCACAGCTCCAGGGAGCACACCACAAAAACCTGCAGTTCAGCACACAAGAAATGACTGGAGCTATAATTTATTCTTTGCTCTGGCCCCAGTTTAGCAAAGCTGCTAAGTGCCTGCCCACTTGTTTGCAGGATCAGAAGCAAAAGTGAAATTAAATTTTTCAGTGGCCTAGATACTACATGTTACAGGGAGCAATTTTTAAAGAAAAAAAAGACTCAAACTTATATTTTTTCTCTTGGTTATCAGAGTCTATTCTAAAGCATTCCTCTTAAAGCACCATTCATAATATTTGACTAACTAGCCATCTGTGATATGAATGTGTTTTCAGGTTTTGCACCTTATTTTAGGGGCTCTTCTTGTACTTGTTACAGCATGAAAATAGCAGAACACTGGCACTGGAAGTCCTCTGAGCACAAAGCTGACCTTTTGTTTCCTAGCAGCTGATGCAGTTGACTACAGGTGAGATAAACAACAGGAGAAAACATTTCTATAATAATATATCTCTTCAAGACAAGAACAAATGCATGTTTAATGTCTCCCTAATATCTTCTCCCCGCTACACCCCCAGAAATTAGCTTACCTTCCATGACATATTTTATCTGCCCAAACAGCAGGTCAAGGCAAGCCTCAGCAGTCCCCAGATTCAGGCTCACCCAGTGGCTAGCTCCCAGAGTCAGAGCAACCGTGATGCTACAGTGAAAGTAAGCCAGTGCATAGTGATCCCAAAAGGCTGAAAACCCTTAGAATCAGTGCTAATTCTCATGGCCTTTAAAGACTGCTAGAAACTGTGGTACCCAGCACCAGGGAGTGGGACAGGACTGTTAGCAGCCTGGACTTAGGTTGGCTTGAATCACTCAAGAAACCACTCTCAGAAGTATGGGTCATTCCAGAAGATTTTATGCAATTATTCCCATTTTCACAGATTCACAGAATCATTTAGGTTGGAAGGGACCTCTTGAGATCACCTAGTCCAACCTCCCTGTGCAAGCAGGGTCAACTAGACAAGATTTCCCAGGACTGTGTCCAGTCAGTTTTTTAATACCTCCAAGGAGAGTCCACAGCCTCTCTGGGCAACCTGTGCCACTGTTTGACTACCCTCACAGGAAAAAGTGTTTTATTGTGTTCAGATGGAATTTCATGTGTTTTCATTTGTGCCCATTGCCTCTTGTCCTGTCACTGGGCACCACTGAGAAGAGCCTGGCTCCATCTTCTGCATCCCTCCCATCAGGTATTTATTGATTGATAAGGTGCCCCCAAACCTTCTCTTCTGGCTGAACTCTCCAGTCCCAACTCTCTCGGCCTCTCCTCATATGAAAGATGCTCTAGTCCCTTGACTATTTTCCTCTTATTGTTCATTTTAAAGCATTAGGACTTCACAGATAAGAGGCTGCATATTTTCAAGATTACAGGGTTTGGTACATAAGATCCTTTATGCTGAGTAGGTAAGCCCAGAAGATTTGTGAACTGTCAGCAGCAGTGAAAGGTCTGCACTTCAGAAACCTGCCCCACTGCAGCTGATGAGCTGTGATCAGACCCGGCAAACTGAACTTCTCTTATAGCACAGACTTTTGTGATTTTGGAGAAAGTCCCTCGTGCCAGGCTGTAAGATGGCTGCTGCTGCAACCACATTGGTGAGGAGGCGATGAAAATCGGCTTGTGACTGTAACCAAAACCACAGAGGTTGTCACAATTAAACTGGCATAGTTGTGTTTCTTGGAAATAAAGGCTTCTGGAGGGAAGCAGGGGTGGGGGTGAGGGTACACTGTAGGAAGTGATCCAGGCTTCTGTTGACAAAATCTCCATAAGAGAAGTACTTTGTCGGTAGGAAATGACTTTATACTGGCTCCACAAAAATGCTTCTAAGGATACTTTGAGCATCATGCATTTAATAGAGACGTGCAATGCTGGCTTTTCCTGCACACTCCCTGCAGCTCAGCTGGTATTTCACGCATTTCCAAAGCAAAGATGAAGTCTCTTTCCTGTGTCACACGCAGGCCCAGCGGCTGGCCTGGTCTGCGACCCCCCACTCAGTTGTGACTTGAGTGAGGGCTTGGGGCACAGGAGTCTACGGCAGGGCTCTGCACCTGGAGTGACACTCTAGGCAAGCCCCTGGACTAGTCCTCCAGCCCCGCTCTTGCATGATCCAGTATGAATCCTGAGGCCTGTTAAACAGGGTTTTTTACGGGTGGCGAGAGAAGAGATCTGAAAGGTTTGCTCCTGGTGTTGACCAGAACTTTTCCACCCAGCGTCCCACCTTTGCCTGGGTTCTCCAAGCACTTCCATTCCCCACCATGTTTCAACAGGGAGGGCAGTGAAGGGGGAGACTTCCAGCTGCTCTAGTAAGGGCAAGAGGTCACACACGTGTGCCAGTAGATGTACAGTACCCATGCACCAGAAATTAAATGGTCCCAAGAAATCCAGCCCAATGGCAAAAACTTTTATAAAGAAAAATAAAGCCTTAAAGTGTGTGGAACAGTGTGATCAATTAGCATTTTTTTGCCTTGTGGATTTGTTTTAGTTTTGCATTTGTAATTACTTAAATGCAGTGTTTTTCACAACAGACATAATTCACAGGCCTTTAATGCTGTGCCTTTCAAAACAAATATGAGTCACAGCTCCTAGGTAAACTTCCTGGGCTGGCAGTGGATATCATTATTGTGTGATAGAGTGCAGCAAGCTGTTTGCCAGATTACTCAAGCTCCTAAAGCTAGCAAAATGCATTGCCATTTATTTATTATGCTCATGATAATTACAATTATCATCACTTCAGTGCCAATCTCTTTGCTGCAGAATGAAGGCCTCTTCACGATGTCTCCAAGGATTCAATGTTAGGCCTGAGTAGCTAGTTAGCCAAATTATGGGGCCTCACAGGATTTTTTTTTTCTGCAAGAATGAGGACTTACTAAGAGGTATCAGGCAGCATATTCCTGCTCATTTAACAACAATGGGCAGGAACGCCAGGAAACGCCTGCTACAAACCTTCCCTTCTGTACACAGTACTGTTTTGGTCTTTGCTTTCGGCACTAACCATCTTCCAAGACAATATCCAAGCACAGGTTCCAGCTCAATATCATGTACACTGAACTTAAAAATTAATATATATTTCCATTTCCCCACAAATGTGTCTCTTTGTGTATATATAAGGATCCATAGAAATTACATAATGTCTGAGTATATGTACAAAGTAAACATGAATCCGCTTCTGCCTTTATTTCTAGCCCATTCCTCAGTACATCTTGGCACTAAGAAGGAGGAGTCAGAACATACTGAGACATTAGGCCAGGGAGAGTAGCGAAACCCAGATTGTGAGCAGAGGGGGTGGAAACATAGAGTGTAGGCAGGTGAGAAATGTGAGATCATTTATCCAACCCTGCAGCAGTCTAAAAGAATACTTAGCCTCATATGGTGCTTTAAATCTTCAAAATCCTCAACAAACATTAGTCAAACTAATGAAATTAGTCATCTAAGGTCATATTCTTTTTTTTTTCATTTTAAAGGAATTTTTCTTAGGTTATTTTGATGTGTTGTATTAATTTAAAACTCTACAAATGAGTTCTCTTAACTTGCCTTGCATTTTCCTTCACATGTCTTCTGGCAGAGTATCTCCAGGTTGTCTGAGCATTGGTTGCTTGAAGACTCCTGACATGATCAAACAGTATGTTTCCTGGTAACACATTACAATGTTAGGCGACATTTCTCAAACAAGACAGGACTAGATCTTTGGGATTCATTTTAGCTAATTGGTTTTAGAGAGTTGCCTTGTCACTGCACCTTCACTTTACTGGTGCACAAGTATGTTCGGTATAAATGCATTAATCTCATTCATTTTCATATACAATGAGATGCTGAATTACAGCACTTAATGTAAGCCACTATGCTCACCTCAGTGGGAGTTGCAGATGATCGTCATTAGCATAAAACCATTGCAGATCATCTTACCACGCTGAACCTTGGTAGTTCAAATATGGATCTAAAACTGAACTAAAACTGAAGTCAGCTCTTGGATTGTATTAGTGTTGTTATTAGTAATTTGTATTGTCTTAATTATGAACCACTGGATAGTAAGATATGTGGTATAAATAGCACATTTGGTCTCTCTTTGGACACAGAGCACTAGCCGGGGTCTATCTCTGCAGGATAGTAGGCTAAACCATAGGTCACCCTACTTCTAAACATACCAAGGAACATTTTGATAAGCATTTGCTATTATTCTGCAGTGAGAGGGAATGTGAGGGGAGAAAATTGAGTCCTGAACATTCATCTTGTCAAATCTCCCAAAATGATGAATGATAAAGGTTCTCAGTAACTGACACTTATTGCATGGCAGCAATTTAGGCAAAAATTATCAAGAGCTGAAACTGTTTATCCTTCATTTTGCTACCATGCATAATAGAGCAATTAAGATATATCATGAGCTGCTCATTGATGTTAGACATAAGACGGAATAACGCAATAGATGGAAACCAAATCAGATTGCCAAGGACAAGTATAAAAGAATAACGTAAGCACATAAGGATAAAGGAGAAAGCAATGAGCAGGAGACATAGAGGGTAACAAGAATCATTCTGTAGTAATAGAATGCAATAATAAATAGCAAGAAAGAGACTGAAAAAAGCTTTGTTCACTATAAACACGGGAAGTGTTACTCTGTTATTTAACAGGCAGGGAAAGTGACTGACAGATAATGCTGAGAAGACCACAATGATTAATGCCCTTTTTGCATCAAGTCTTCCCCAGAAAAGTGTACCCTGTAAACTACCCTGTTACTATTAGTAACAAAAGGACATAATAAAAGAGCAAACCCAGGATCCTTCCCTTATGAAGGAAAGAAGACAGTAATTGGCTTGGCATGATGGACTTCATCCTAGGATTTCTACAGAACTGTCACAAGCAACCTCAAAAGCACTAGCAGTCATCTTTCAGGACAGGAGGAGGACAGGTGAGATGGCAGTAGAAGACTGTCATGGTGTAAAACAGTGCACATCATTAAAAAGGGAAAAACAGAAAAAACAGGGAACTGCAGATTGGTCTTGGAACTGCCACCCCTATAAACATTCTGGAGCAAATGAACATACTCACAAGCTTCTGAAAGTTTTTACTTCGCATCAGTTTAATTTCTACCTATAAAAGGACAAGGGGTCTTTTGAATATAGGAGAGGCAGGTGTTCTCTGTTGTGACTTTAATAAGATTTTTATATGGTCTGACATACCATTTACACAAGCAAGTTGTAAAACCCAGTCTAGAAGGAACTGTCTACATATGTATACCCTAGATTCAGTCCTGTTCAGTGTTTTCATTAATAGCTACGACCATGGAATAAGGCTAGAAGAAACTAGAGGCACATGGGAATAGAATGCAAAATTATATTTGTGAACTAGCAAAATAGGGAAAAAAAAATAAACTTCAACAGATGCAATTGCAATATCCTACACTCAACAGACTGTGCAAGCACAGGATGGGGAGAAACAGGTTAGGTAACAGCTCTGCAAAGGATGTAGGTGTTACAGTCAATGACAAACTGAGCATTAGTCAGCAGCATCACATTGTTGTGAAAATGGCAGGTGTCATACTGAGATACAGAAACAGAAATAAGGTTTTTGAGACATGAATTGATCCTTCTATTCTGCTCAGCACTGGCAAGAACACAGCTGGGCTGGGGCACTGCACTCCAGGAAAGTGTGGACTAGAAGAAAAGAGTCCAGAGGGGAGGAAACACTGAAAGAACTGGGATATTCAACTGAAAGTAAAGAGTAAAACGTACAGGGTAGCCATCTTCAAACAAATAGAAAGCTGTCACAAAGAGGAAGGGAATAATCTGTTCTTCATGGAAATAGTAGCTAGGAGAGGAGGTTTAATTTGCAGCAAGAAAGATTAAACATTAGGAAAAACATTTTACTGGAAATCCTAGTGAAGCAGTGAAGTAGATTTCCTACTGAGGCTGTCTCTCCATCACTAAAGGTCTAGTAATATGTTCGAGAAACATCTGTCAGAAATCGTATAGGACTACTTGATCCTCTTTAGGGGAATGGACTAGATGACCTCTGGAGGTCCCTTCGACTCTACGACTATCCTTCGGTTGACACCTATGTCATTTACATTGTGTAAGCTGACCACAGCAAATGAACCCTAATCTTAACGAGAGAACGTGCTTCTACAGTCACACCGCCTGTTGTACATCACTCCGCACCTCACCATCAATGTGTTTTCTGAATATAAACAAATTCTGCAGCACATGTTTCAGCTCCCTCTTCTAAATAAGCAACATCATTGATTTTTAATTCTGAGACTTTTTAAAATCACTTCTCCTTCCATTGTTGGCAACATTCTATCTCGTGTTTAAATAGTCTTGTTTCGGAAAATGTATGCATACTTCTCTCTTAAACAATAAATAATCCTCCTTTTAAAATGTGTTCCAAACACATGTAATATTTTACTAGTACTTTCTGTCCTTTTAAGGAACACTGCAAAGATTAAAATTTACTACTAAGTAACTTTAATAGCAAAAAACCCAAGCAAGCAAATGCTGTATCATTTCATTCCAAACAGGGATTTATCTGTAAGCAACCTATATCAATCAAACTAGAAAACCAAGTTACTTCACATCACGTGCAAGTTCTCTCACAATGCTGACTCTCCTGTTCCTGTGGGAAAACTATGAACTGAATTCTGCTTCAGCCAACATTTATAACACAACTGCTATAAACAATACTTGCTTAGTATTGATGCCTTCCATCAGGGACCCTCAAATAACTGATCAAAACTGATGCTATTCTCATTTTACCAGTGGGAAAATACCAGCAGCCCTGCCTTCATTAAAATGATTTCTCAAGGTCAAACAGGAAATCAGTGCCAAAGTCAGGAATTTTGCCCCTCAGCCCCTACACTTCTTTATGGATCTGGCTCTAACACTATTGGTTTGAGATGCCATGTTTTTCTACATAATGCAGATGCCAAATGCCCAGTTTTAGACTGAGTTCCCTTTTGTGCATAACTATAGAATCACAATGAGTACCCCCATAGCTTTTTTTTTCCCCAGAATAAACTGTAGAGTGTTAACCATTGATGTTTTATTGTCATTGATTTAGTAGCTACCAGAGAGTTACAGCAGGAGATAGATTGCTGTTATTTTAGCCTATAAAAGGTCTTATGCCTCTGTCAGCAAACACTTTGGTTCCTTAAAATAAATAAGTAATCTGAAAGAAAATACACAAGCTGGAAAAATCTTTTAAAAAAAACTTTTTTTTTCTTCCTTCTTTCTTTTTTTTTTTTTTGTTTTCTTTTTTTAAGTGCTCCTTGACTATTTCTTTCTGGATAACAGAGCTGTGTAAAGCTTTCTGTGTTTTATAGGCACATGGAGGGTAAGCTAGGACATTCTTCATGCCCCACTGGGAATATTTGTACCAGCTCATAGCTGGCAGGGTTCGAGTAGCATAGGACTGCAAGAGTGACCTGTGTGGGGAGGAGGCCATGAACTGCCCTGGGCTGATCACAGCCATGTCCAGACAGCTCTGAAACATGAAAACAACCCGTATCTCAAAATTTCAACCAGTCAGAGGAGCACGTGGCTCCTTTGCTCAGGTATATTTAAGAAATGGTGGCAAGTGCTGGGGGCAGGAGACACAGGGGGACACGCCAAAGAAGACCTGTGAAGAGAAAGTAAAGAGGCAGATTTGGAGGAATGGAAGAGGAGAGGACACAT
Organism: Pygoscelis adeliae; assembly: GCF_000699105.1. NCBI lineage: Eukaryota > Metazoa > Chordata > Aves > Sphenisciformes > Spheniscidae > Pygoscelis > Pygoscelis adeliae. The sequence continues at coordinate 4,880,098 of NW_008825113.1, forward strand.
GGAAGATGCTGCTGGGGACACGGCTGGAGACACACTCCTGGAAGGAGGTACTCCCTGCCAGAAGTTTTCCTCTGAGGGACTGCAGCCAATGGGCAACCCACACTGGGGCAGGGACACCCTGGAGAGACTGTGGCTATGGGTGAGCAATGCTGGAGCAGTGACACCCCAAAGAGACTGTGGCTGTGGGTGACACACTACAGTGAGGACACTGAAGAGGGCCTGCGGCTGTGATGACCCACGCCAGGGTCATCCTCAACCCTCAGGGACTGCAGCCCGTGGGCAACACACACTGTGGCAGGGACAGCCCCAATATATGGCAGCTTGCAGATAAGTCTGCAAGATAAGACTTGCAGGAGCAGGGCCATCCCGGAAGGAACGGTGGCTCATGAAGGATCCCAGGCCAGAGCAGAGAGAAGCAAGGAGCAGTAGAGGAAAAGAGCAAGAAGCAAGTATTAGCAGAAAGAAACCTTTACACACTGACTCAAGCTCCTGTGCTGCCTGTCACCTGCCCAAAGAAGTCAGTGGGGACTTACTGTAGCACGCAGGGACAAGGGAGGTGGAGACTAGGAAGAAAGGAGGAGAGGTGTTGGACTGAAGTTTATCCTGGGGAAGGGGAGGAAAATTGTTTCCCTAAGTGTTTGTTTAACTGCTTGTCTTCCCATCTTTTCTCAATGTCTGAATCAGTAACTAATGGCTTATATTAAATGGCAATAAATTAAGTGAAATTCCTTGAGTAGAGACATTTTGCCTATGACAATACTTTGTGCTCTCTCAGTATTCTGAACAACAACTTCCCAGATACAGTCATGTAAGCAAATCCGCCTTCTGTTTCCTACTTCTTAAGTCAGGTTTTAAATTCAGCCCTGCTACAGCACAGGCCAGGTTTGGCCTGTGAATCCAAATTGGCCACTGACGTCAGAAAGACACTCAAGAAAAAATTCACCCATTCAGAGCATCAGCAAGAAATGCTATTGTGTTGCAACTAGTTTTTCCAGCTGTGCTCAAAATGACAACATGCACTTACCTTCCTGTTCCTGTACCTTCAACGAATAAGAAAACTCACCAGCACTAGGAATGTCTGCACAGCATAAGCACACGCGGAGTAGGAGAGTGTTATTGATGCTTTCATGAGGCATCAACTTTGAACAGTTAGCATTTAGCCAAAAGCTAAGGTCTTGGCCAACATACTTCAATTATCTAATTTGTAGGGCTATGTTTCATATATGTTTTAGATTGATTTAATTAGTGTTAATTAACATATCTTTATGTATTATGAGAGACAGCAGATACCCATAAAGATTTTTATATTGAGCCATATGGCAGCCTGCAATACACTAGCCAAAAAAGTATAATGAGGCATATAAAAAAGTCTGCTGCACAACACTCCTTGGTAATTTTGAAAAATGAATGTCAGAGTTTGCACAATACAAGAGATACCATCCTGTTCTTGCCTTATCCAGTCTGGCTATGGAAGCTGGATCAAGCTCCAGATGCAGACTCCGTAATACCAAGGCTGATCTGAAGGGAGTCAGTTCACATCTCTAGATTTTCCTCTTCCCCACAAAGGAGAATAGATGGAAGTGTTTCCTTTAAGGGTAGGTAGGCTCCACATGGAAGATATGTCCTGAACTCTTCCCTAGGATCAGGAGATAGGCAGTTATCTCGACCTTTTTTGTGGAGTCTCAAAGATTTTACATCGTTTGCTGTTAGCCAGTTGTTTAAGATGGTGGCCTTGAGATCCTGCCTGGTCCTTTCCAACCCTACCTTGCTAAAACAGGGACAAATGGAGCTTGGTGTGAAGGAGGCGACCAATCTCCACCTCCATCCATGACCTGTCACCTGTCACAGGACAGGGAGGAGCCCAAAGCATGAAGCTGTGGGAGAAGCCAAAAAGGTTGGGGAACAGCAGACACATACTCCCAGATAACATGAGAAACAAACAAATGGTAAGGAGAGCAATAAAGTTCCCTTATCTCCCACAGTAAATGTCCACCCACCAATCCCAGGCACAGTCACCTCTGGACACGAATCTTGTCCCATGAAGGAAAAAATAGGCCTGTCATTTTTAGTAGCACCTTCCTTTGATTGCATTGCTGTCACCCATGCAGGCAGAATTCAGGAGTCTTCAGTGACTCAATTTGCCAAGAATGAGACAAGGTGGCTGAAAAACAAACAAACAAACAAACAAGTGATTCCACAAGAAGACTTCCTATTTCCTTCTCCCAGTGTTCAAAGCAGCACAGTTCCCTCACAGAATGAATGCCTTTCACATAGCCGTATCTTCATTTTCAGATTATTTTAAGACCAATTTCAGAGACGAGGCAGGGGGAAGAGGTGTTGGAATAATACCGGAAAAACTGGAAAATGTGAACATTGCAAGAAGAAAAGGTTCCGATTAACTGTCATTACTGCTCTAGAGATATAAACTTCAAGAGGTTGCTGGAGAGATGAAGAAGCAGGGAGGGGGAGTTCTCATATTTTGGCCAGAGGAATGTATCATGAAAAACAGTAAAACCAGAAAACCCAGGATACTCATAAACAAATGCAATCTCCTTCCTGCCCTAATTACTGAACATCTTTACACTCCAGACTCTGCCCTGAGTTCAAAATCAGAGACTCGACCTTGGCATTTTGGCATCCTGGGTGAGTGCCAGAACCATCAAAGAAAAGGCTGTTCCTTATAGACTCCATTATCATGGACCTGAAGAGATGAATGTGCCTTACAAGACTGCCATGACTAATAAATTCTGGCAGAAAAGCTTCGCAGAGCTGGAATATTTCTTCTTGCGCTGGTGCCTCTTTTTATCTATATCATACTGACATCTGGTGGGAATGGGCATGAATTGACCGACATGAGAAGGCTTGGACTGTTCCTGCTTTAATGTAGTGGCAGACAAGAACGCATCCTGAAATGTGAACAAGTTATGTGAGCAGAAAGTGAAAATTATTTATAATTAGACTTCTTTTTAACAATTTTAAGACTTTTAAATGTAGCATCTTTAGAGAAATCTATGAAAGATTTTTTATCGGGGGGGGGGGGTGGGATAAAATAGGCATAGCTAAAAATTTAATGCACACAGTTGACACAGGATGTGTGATTATTACTCAAATATATTTTTTCATTATGCTTACTATTTCTTTTTATGATGAATCAATGCCAAAATACAAACACTTTTCCACACAGAGGCTGATGCTCCCACCTTTGCAAAATCAAAGACTGGAAAATAAGCTTAACAAAAGGCATTCCTACCTTGATGGTTTGTTCAAATGTGTAAACAGAATTAGATTGCTGTACAGATAATCAGTATTTTTCTTTCATCTAGTATGCAAAATATAACCACAAAAATTCACAATACTTTAAAGTATTCTCTTCTGACAGAGAAAGCATTCAAGTTACAAGGACAAGATTATACAGTGAGTGTCTGAGCTCTTTCTCAGCTGCACCGGTTATCTCATTTACATGTCTCAGGACAATGTTGTTCGATTAGAAAGATAATTAGTGGTCAGAAAGACCAGAACTTGGAGAAGTCAACATTCCCAGGGAGAAGAAGGGTCTCTGCATTTACAGAGCAAACTCCTATGTAACTGAATGTAACTGAAGTCAAGATCAGAGATATAATCTTCTCAATACACAACATCGCAGTAACTATTCTGGATTGAAAGCTCTTGTATTTAAGGTGTTTGACAGCAGGATGCCTGCTTTCAGTATCACAGACACTTCACCATCTTGACTGAATTGCCAACAGCAGACCATAACAAGTATACCAGGTTCCTTCCTTGACCTGGTACCAATAACATCTCCAGTTTTGCTCGACCTCCGCAAAGGTCTCACTAGCCTCAAAAGAAAAATGAAAGCTCTTCCCTCTTCAAAAGCAAAGAGTGTATCTGACCAGTTGTTCCGTGCAGTTGCTACTAGATCTGATACTGTTGCTGGTCTGGCAGTTTTACAAGTGAGACAATTGATGTTCCAGCCTTCTCATCCTCTGCTACAACTGCATTTTCATGAGGTTCTGTATCAACACATTGACACCTCATTGGGCTTAAATAAAATCTTTCTCCACAAATCACAGCATATAACAAAATGCTAACTGGAAAATATTCCAGATAGTACAGAAATGAAATCTTGCCTCATACCCATAACATTATCCTCATCAAAGAAAAAGTACTGTTGTAAGTAGTTTCATGGCTTGAATGAGAGACCGAGGTGTGTGACTTGATATATCAGCATGCAAGGAGCGTGTTTTCTACACCATTTTTCACTGAGAATGCTTTAAAATACAAAGTCCTTCATAACCTTTATCATTAGTCATTTCACTGACTACAACAGCTATCTTTCACTTTGTTCTCAGATCTGATTCACTCAGTAATACAAATATCTGTAAACTATGCATCATACATGACTGGTAACCCCTTGAAATTTCATCAGCATACTTGGCACGAGCATGGAGAAACTGTCAAACTGAAGAACTCTCTCTCATAGATCACAGAGTTATTCCTGCACAAGTTCAAGCCCAGTTCTCAGCAGCTTTCAGCTGCCCTAGCTCTACAATTTACGATTGTCCTCTCAAAGCCGACCCTCCTCGCTTTAAATGTGTTGTGATCTATGCAAGTGGTTAATTATTTATTAATTTCATTCCATGGTCAAGAATGATGTTGCATATTTTGCAAAGTTTCTCAATGTTCCAAGCTGTTCTCTAAAAAAAGTTGATAAAATTATTCAAGGCTGAAGCTAGAGATAACACTACCTCGCATTTAATTTATTCTTTAATGGTAATGGCTCTACAAGGTAATGTTATGTCTTTATGTGCTGGCCCCAATGAGGACTCTAAATATTATCCTTTCAGCTTTCAGAGAGGCCTGGTGACACCTGGCCTGTCACAGCAGGGAATTTATAAAGCCGAGCAAGCACATGATCTGGACAGTCACGAACCACCATCACCCAAATGAATATCCCACTGGATGTGGGGTACTGACCACTCCTGTGGTCAGATGGCTGCACTGCCCCAGGGTGATTAGAAGTTACACCAAGGCTCTTCTCTCATAGCTTCACTTTTACAGCAGCTGAAGCAAATCAAAGTCCACCAGCCTATATTTCTTCCTCTGTAACAGTTACTGCTGTCCAATCATTGCTTAGGTAACCTACTTGGACTTTCCGCCTAGTAACCTTTTTTACTTACATAATAACATAGCCAACCATGCGTTTTAAACATGCTAAACATATTTTAGCTTCAATCTAGCCATTGCAGTCTAACCCCAAAAAAGAAAGTTTTTTACTCATTTGCCTATTTTGTACTCAAACAGATACAAACACTATCAAACTTTTCCCCCTGTGTATGTAGATATAACATCCTGCCAAGCTTTTAGATATCCAGAAGTCCTTTCTGCTAAGAAAGCTTACAGTTTAGGCCAGCGCATGCAAAATGAAATATTATTTATGAAGTAATTTTGGTGTGTTACTGTGCAAATCGTTGAGATGTAAAAAGAGTTTAATATATGCTCTGTCCTCTCTAATTGGACTTACATGAGTTCAGTAGTTTTCAGACAAGGGATCTAGGATATTTCTGTAACATGTTAGTCTCAAGAAGTTGCTCAGACTAGTTTTAAATGACTTAAACAGTTCTGCTACATCCCTTGAAGTCTTGCAATGAAAGGCTTCCCTGTTATCTGTCCTAAACCTTCCTCTTCATTTCATACTGTTACATCCAATTACACAATAATTCTCTTCCTAGCCTGATATTTGTTGTTTAAAAACATGCTAAAGGTGTTTTTAGACAAGACAGATAACATAATACAAAGTAATGTTTCTCTGATAAGAGGAGAAAAAACGTAGCATAAAATTTCAGTTCCCATGACTTTAGAGATGAGATAAAGTCTGCAAAAGAAGAATCAAGGTTGAATAAAGAAACTGTGCAAGGCTCCCGGCGCAGAGATGAGACTCCAGCTGTTATGCTCTTTGGAATTCTGCCCTGTAGCCCAAATAGGAAACAAATATTATTCTCATGCCTTATGCCCTCTGCTTTTTCCCTGGGGACATCTCTTTCAGCACTTAGAATCATAGAAAGATTCAGATTAGATGAGACTTCTGGTCCACGCTACTCCTCAGGGCATGGCCAACTTCACAGCGAGATCAGGTTGCTCCAGGCCCCATCCAAAAGAGTTCTGAAAATCTTTGAGGATGGAGATATCACAGACCTCTCTGGGCACCTGTTCCAGTACTGAACCACTCTCCTGCATGAGATATTCCTTCCCAAGTCCAGTATTTCCTTCTTCACCAAAGAATCATGAGATGATAAGTCTGCATGTAATTTATTAATCGAACAACTACACCATGCTCCAAGTATGACATTCACGGCCCAAACTACCCAGTTTGACCAGTGGCCAGCTTCAAGTTACTTTCTATTCTTCTCAGTCTCTCCATGGCAGTCTGGTGCAACTTGGGAAATTCCACATAAACAAACCAAAAATCAACACATACTTCTGCCCAGCCTTCTTTTGGAGTCCATCAACAAGTGGCAATTTACTCAAACTCTCCCTGATCCCAGGATCATTCACCCAAACAGTCACAAGATAGCTTTCGTGAAGAAAGAATATGAAAAAAGTTTTGTCTCCTATGAAGCATGGCAGTCATTTTTAATTTCTGATTCCCTTTCCCAGTTGCCTGCAGTTCCAAGCAGTCCCCTAGATTACAACCCCTAGCTGACACAAATATTTTAAGAAAAACAGAAACTTAGAACACTTTGCCATCCCAAATGTTCAGTGCATATATCACCAGAATATTAAATAGTAAGCAGAGAGACAGCATTGACACTTGGCCTAAGGCTGGCACAGCCAAGAATGTCTCTTTGAATTCTGAAGCACTCTTATGCTCTTTTCTGTTCATGTACCCCTGCTTTGAAGTTCATAAACATTCCAGTGAATAGCTTTTTGATTAATGTGAATGCTTGAAAAATATCTATTCTCTGCAAAATGCCTGCACATAATTGAGTTTTTCAATGCAGCAGCACAAATATTTACTATTCAGTACTCTACTGCCTAAAAATCTGTCCTTCAGTCCAGGAACAACTATGTAGCCACACAACCAGCCATATATCAGAGAGGGCAAATAGTCAAAATAAACAGTTTGCACATGTAAATTGAAAATTGTTCATCTATATGATCCACTGAACAGATTTGCAGAATCCAGATACAGTTTATAAACAGTTCATGAACAGTGAAAAGTATTTTCACAGTAATCAGTATTTTCACTTTTTGGACCATTATTCCTTATTACCTTTGGCTTAAAGGTATGAAAACTACTAGATATTTAAGTGCAAATTTTTTTCATGTGCAATGAAAATGAATAATGAGAGTGCTGCATTTCTCACCTGCAAATGAGATAGTTTGGCACTGCAAATCATCACAACATTGCCTTGGAGCAAATACCCCAGCACACTAATTGCCTCACATAGGACTTGCTGGACATTTATTTAGTTGGAAAAGTTTTAATTATTAAAGAGATGGAAGTGTTTTGCAATCTTCACACACTAGTCTTACATAGACAAAAAGTCCAGCATTTATGACAACTACTAAGCTTCAGATATTCCCAAGGAAAAAATTAAATCCATAGCATACCTGACTGTTAGTATAGTTCTGTGACTGAAAGTACTCCTTGAGAGCTTAATTCCACATGTTAAATTTGTGTCCTGAAACATTAGCTATATTCCCAGCTGTATTTTTAGCATGGATATAAACCTTACTTTTTGATGTTGTGGAAGGGCAGAAATACCACAAGGCAACATGAGGGTTTACGTAAGGCTCATTTTCCACCAGGAAAAGCTAACACA
>NW_008825113.1:4887969-4902833 GCF_000699105.1 Pygoscelis adeliae
CCATTGAGATGATGCTGGCATGTGGGACAAAAAAGGGAGCAGCATGGCTTGTAGATCCAGTCTCTTTCTCCTTTACACAGCTACAGGGGGGCCAGGGACCCAGCAGGTAACTAAAGCTTCCCCGAAACCGCTCCAACTTACGCCAGGCATTGGGCAGATATTTGCCGGCTCTGAGGTCAGAAGGCGCATGGTCCGGTGTGACTTCCCCAGCAGTCCTCAGTTCCTATGCTACAAGAAAATGAGCCCTTCATCTCTGTTGCCTGCAGCAGGTTGCTATTACACAAAGCACTTGTGATTTGACTTGTTTGTTATGAATTCACTGCCTTTCATTCTTGTAAGTAGGAAAGAGTTTCAGAAAAAAAAAGGCTTGTTTCATAATCTTTTAATCTGAACTCTTTACCAGGTTATGCAAGCACTATGTTTAAGGTTCCCGTTGTGCAGAAGCATGCCTTCATCCTGCAGTTCTGGTCCACCTTCATCAAATTCTTCTGATCTCTCAGATAATTTGATTATCTCTTGTTTCAAATGATAGAAGGCTGGCCTGGTCAACTCTTGTTTGGATTGTTACCTATCAGTAGAAGTAAAACAAGGGAGGATGTCAGTCTCACACGGTTCTGCTACCCTTGCCCTGGTGGGAACACAAATACCCTAAACATAATGGTTGGACTTGATGATCTTAAAGGTCTTTTCCAACCTAATTGATTCTATGATTTTATAAGAAATGTCCTGGGTATGAAGAGTAGTCTGTCTCCCTCCACATTACTTTTGTGCAGCCCCCTCCAAAGCACTCTGAGGACTCCATCGCATCGCAACTTAACAAATTACCATGTACCAGCTGAGCCATGGTCATTATACCAGCATTACTGTGCTCTGAAACCACATAAAACCTCAAGGAAAGCATTTAACACTGATGCACATTCTTTTGCATTAGATGCAGTTGTAGAGCATGATTGTTTCATCAAAATGAAGGTTGCCTGAGACATTTTCAACAGACCTTTTCAGACAGAACATGCTGCACCTCAGCTGCAGACAGAACACATTGCAACTCAAGACACAGTTTTGAGTACTACAAACAGGGCCAGTCTGCCGCAATGCAAAGCTATTATTTTTTAAATAGCCAGCATTGGCAGTTTACACTAAACTCTGAGAACATCCCAACAGTATATGCACAGACAGTGTGTACTTCAGCGCAGGCACAGAGTTGGACAATGCAAAAAGTGGCAATATATTCAATGGTTATTTTTTTCCTTAGTCTTCAAAGTTAAAGCCTTGTCCAATTCCTTTGTGCTTATCACAGAGTTTGGGAAGGAGGACAGACAACAGTGGGACATCAACTGGTTGCAGATTATACAGAAAAGCTAACTCAGATCTGCAGAATTTACCAGAGTGATGAAAGTGCTGGCTGATGTGATAGCAAGGCCCCTGTCTACCATCTACGCAAAATCATGACAATCAGGGAAGGTGACCTGACTACCAGGAGAAAGGAAGTAGCTGTCATGCCGAATGGCAGAGCTTGAATCCAGAGGAACCTTGTAGAACAGGAGGATTGGGCCAACAGAAACCTCACGGCATTCAGCAAGGACAAGCACAAAGTTTTGTAGCTGAGATGAAACAACTCCATACATCAGGACAGACCGGGAAGAAACTGAAAAGGACTCAAAAGGACTTGGAGTGATGGTGGACACCAGGCGGAATAAGAGCCAACACCGTACGCGCCCCTGTGCATACAACAAACTTTACACCAGGCCACACTTGGAGGTCCATGGACAACATATCCAAGGAAGTTGCTCTCCCCCTCTGGTCAGCACTGGTGAGACCACACCTGGAATAGACTGTGGCCAGCTGTGGGAACCCAGTTCAACAGGGAGCTGGACAAAGAGAGAGGGACTGGCAGAGAGCTACCAAATAGGTCAGGGTCCACAAACACAGGACCTGTGATGAGAGGCTGAGGAGAACTGGGCTTTGGCTTTGCAAACAAGAGGCTAAGGGGAGATCTCATAGCAGTTTACAACAACTTGAAAGACAGTTACAAAGATGACACAGCCAAACCTTTCTCTGCAGTGCCAGACAATAACACAAGGGGCAACACCCAGGAGTTACATTTTGTGAGGTTAAGGTTGGACAATAGGAAATATCTCCTCCACAGGAGAGTGTGGCACAGCACTGAAACACACTGCCCAGAGAGAGAATGCATTTTCCATCCTCAGAGGTTTACAGGAGGAGTTGGATGGGCAGAGCCACAGTTGACCTAGTGTCAGAAATATTATGACTGCAGGTGGGAGCCTGATCTCCATAACCTCCAGAAGTCCTTTCCAACCAGATTTTTCCATGATTCTATGATATTGAAGTGATTGTGTCTCTATGTATGCAAAGACATTCATTCAGGTATATTTCAGGGGAGCAAAACACCAGGGGAGAGGAGGAGAGAAGACAAAAGAACTCAGCAGTCTCCAAGTTTAGATGGTAACAAGCACAAGGTACTCAGGATCATAGTTTGGACTGAAATGCCTAAAATCCACATAAGGATTTCATGGCTTTTGAATATGTCTGTGCAAGAAGACCACGAGGAAAATAAGAATCCACTGCTGACATGACAGAATGCCATGTTGTGACTTTTTCCCAGGGTGGTGTGCAGGCATCCTGAAACAAATATTCCCTTGCTGTTGCAGGTGGGTGGAAAGAACGTGCAAATCTCTTCCCTCCCACCCTTTAATCCCAAATTAGCCCAACTAGACCACCTGCCAATTCCTATAATTTATTGCTATTACAGCTCAGCTGTGAGTCTGCATGAACAGGGCAGGACTTCTTCCAGGGCATGGAAGAAACTGTACTTCAGAGAGGTTTTTCTCCTTGAGAACAATTCCTTCCAGAGCTATTTTGGGAGTTCAGGCAATACAACACCCTGCAGTGCAGGAGACAGAAAAAGGTCCACATGTTAAGTCCAGCATGCAGACCAGTTTCATCAGTCTACATCCATCTCATAGTTTCAGGTCTGTCTACATCTTTCAGGGGACTACAGGACAGATGTTCCCCAGGCCAACAAATCTGTCTGGTTCAGCATAGCAGCACCCACACATACTGGTCAAGGTCCAAAAGCACTATAAGTGTGTTCTACAATCTGACATTCAAACTAAACAATTCCCCTACATGGGCTGAACTACTTCTGCATCTAGGCAGTCTCCTGAGGTGCCAAGGAAGCAGCAGTAAATTGGCTATCAGAGCCCCTGAACTAGGCCCGCTGTTTTAATAATATTGAAAGTGGCCACAGGCTGGTCTCACCTTCCATGAGCATCATGACACCCTAGTGAGAAATCTCCTGACCAGCCCTTATTATGTGACTCCCTTGTCTGTCCCTTTCTCCCCCATAAAAAGCCAAGGGAGCTCTATGCAATGACGACCAAGATCCTTCAGGCTTCCTTTACCCGAAGCATATCCTTTCCCTTTCTGAGAAGCGCTATCATTCTCTCCCCTCTTTCTATGCCAATTCCTATAAACCAGACAGGAAATCAAATGCTTGGTCTAAACCCCTGCAGCCGTGCATCACTGAACTGCACAGGGGAGCCAGCCACCCTTCCAGGTCTTGAAAGAGCCTGCGTGCTTTTTTACAGGTCTCCAAACTTCACACCTCTGAACCAGAAGCGTAAGCCTACTCCAGACTTAGCTACAGCTAAGAGCATTTTAAGAGTTCTTTATCTTCTCAGGCATGGCTCCACATGAAACAGTTTCTCATAACTCTCTCCCAGTTGCCTCAGTTTGTACATGACGGGGCCTTTCCCCCAGTAATTGTATCATATGAATCCAGCTTCTTCAGTGGTTTTCCCATGAAAATACTCCTCCCCCCCGCTGTCCCTCCTATTACAAAGGCCTACCAAAGGAAGTGATCCTTCCACATCTCCCCACCTCTGGTAGGAATGAGAGGCATTTGCATTCAGTACTGTCAAACTCTGATTGTGATGGCAAATGACAAATCATCTGTCCCCCAAATCAAGAAAATTGATTTAAAAATCATAATACAATTTTTTTAAAAAATTAAAAATTTTAAAAGACTTCGTACAACAACCACATTCTGGTTTATGGACCTTTCAGACATAGTCACATCAAATGTTCTTTCCTCTAGAGATGTAAAAGATAGAAAAATGGGGTTTTTTTAGTGAAAGGGGAGACTTGCACCAAAAGTATCTGTCTGCAGGAGCTGAGTGTTACATCAAATACAGAAAGACTCAAGATGAAATCAGGACCCTAAACAATATGGTGAATCCCCAAACCAGAAGTATTTTACTTTGACTTTCACAGTTGGGTTCTGCCTCCAGGCTTCCAGGCACCCATGAAGCACAGTTTTGTAGTCTTTTTCTTTCTCCTTGTGGCTCGTTCAGCACTTCTGAAATCTGTGCCCAACTGTATTTGGCACATGGGATGAAAATGCATAGGATAAAAAAAGGCCAAGAAACTGTCTGCAGCCCAAGGTGTTACATTTAGCTGGGCCTTGAACCCTCTCCAAAGTTCTCCTCTCCCCTCCACAGCTGGATTGCCCAATGCAATATTTTTTCAGGCACTAAAGAAGATGCTTGTGAGTTCTTGTGTCTTTGATTTTTTTCAAAAGAAGTCTTCTTATATTTTTGTCTTTCTGGGAAATATAATCCTAAAATTACCCTAGTTCTGAGCAGAAACAGAATAATGATGAATCTGGAAATAAAAGGCCCATACCCCTTATAACAGTTTCCAATATGACACTTGGAGGAGGATTATATAAAGAAACAAGCAACAACAAAAACATAAAAATATCAGGCAAGCTCAATACCTTCCAGGGTAGTATAGCCTAGTAAAGAAAACAAGCAATGCTGATCCATGAGAGACGTATGCTTGGGATTAAGTAGCAAAACACAGAAACTCCTTTTAAGAAGAGATTTAAACTATGGAAACAAACAAGAAGCGAAAGGAGTTAATGGAAAAAATTGCAAAGGACAAGATGAGAAAAGCATGATGAAGAAAAAGCAAGGAATGAGAAAAGTGTGCTAAAATGAAAAATGTGAATTGGCAGGCGGTGAGGGAGCTGAGAAGAATAAACAGAACAGCCATAATAAGGATAAGGTAAGAATATTAGACTAACAATAGGTAACCTTCAGAAAAGATGGGGATCACGAGGAACAGAGAAAAGTGAAAAATCGGTCTGATTTGCATGAGCTTTAAGAGACTGCAGAGGGTAGGTAGGGAAATGAAGGAATAGGCATAGATAATATGGTTGATGTTGAGGCACAAACCAAGAGATACATGGAAGGGCTTATCCACTGAACCAAAATTAAGAATCGTGGTGAACTGTGCTTAAAAATATACGTGCCTGTTTCGATAGTGTGGGAGATAATGGTCCAGAGCAGGGCACCACTGCCTTTTAAAAAGGTATTTTCTTGGCAATAACAACAAAAATGACACAAACGTTGCTAGTGAGAAAAGAAAGATGAATAGTGAGAATCATAAGGCAAGAAAAGAATTTCTGTTTTTGTTATCTTTAGAGCAGTTGTATCTCTCCAAGAGGGAGATAAGGGAGGTAGAAACAGAATTATTGATGAGTACATGAGCAGACAAGAAAGAAGGAACATATCTGGGTGCTATGAGCATACCAATATCACTGGCCAGGAGCAAAAGTGCTGCTGATAGGGTAAATATAAAGATAATATAGAGACCAAAAACAATACCCTGGGCACATTGCTAAAAGAAGCACCTCAAAACTGCTAAAAACTTGAGCAGAGTCAGTCAGTCAGGTTGGAAGAAAGGTGAGCTGAAACCCCAGTACCATGATAATGAAGAAGAAGGAAACAAACCGCTGCGTCAAACACAGCGCTGGCGATTTGATTCCTGAGCAAAGCAAGGATGCCTGGTAGTAGAACAACACGGAGGAAGAGCATTGAAGGGCAAAGTGCTACAAAGTGGCTCATCCCTTAATGCTTGAGGATTATCATTAAGGTTACATTTCTTTCCTGCAGAATCTCTTTCTAACTCGGTGCATTCCTAACTTGGTGAATTTCACTAACTTTCTCAGAAGGGGCAAAGCAGTCATACAGCAGGGTGAAGGAGCAAAGTCTGAGATACAGAGAAGTATAGCACGACCATTTTTCTCTGCTACAATAGGTATACCATCACTGCCCACTCAAGAAAATTGATATTTTGACCTTATAGACTTCAGCTCTAGCATAAACTGCTCTAGGGAAGACTTCGAAAACAAGAAAATGGAAGTGCTGAGCGACTACAGCCAAAATAAGTTACAGGGCAAGGATGAGAACAAGATGTAAAGAGTCCTCTAGTCTGTTGTCCATAGAGTAGAAAGATGCTTTAGAAAGCAATGTTATTGCCTTTACAAAAAAATGTTGATGCCAGCTCATATGGTAGGAAACCATTTTAAGCTTACAAAGAAATATATGGAGAAAGAGGAATCAGAGCTAAGGAAGAGAAGGCACTGATAAACTCTCTGTGAGACTGAAGAAAGCATAAGACAAAAACACTGTTCAAATGAACTTGAAAGAGTTAAAGTAACATTAGTTATGTCCTTGTACATGTCTTAGAGAAATAATCTCTGTAGATGAATGAAAATAATAGGTAAGTGCATCATAGGTACCTTGATAGTTTCAGTAGCAACATACATAAATCTGGTTTTGCTGCAGTTTTAAATAAAGAAAGCATTCTTTATTTTTCTTTTAAGTTGACCTATAGGGCCCCTGGACAATGTTCAGCAGTCACTCAGAAGTGGTTGCTCTTTAGTCATTAGTGAATTCCAGTACAGCAATACTTGTAAGAGTCAAAACTATACAGAAAAGACATTCCACTATAATCCCATGTTTTCACTGACTCAGACCTCCCCAGGGGGAAAAAACTGACAGAATCATTTCATGTTCCTAAGTACAAAGGGACCTTTCCCCCTGCCCTCTCCTAGAACTTGAGAATTATTCTTTGGGCTACAGGGGTTTGCAAAGAGCATATGTGTACATAGATACACATGGGCATGTGTATACCAGAACTACTTCAAAAGAACATTAAGAATACATAGTCAAGCACTAAGTTAAAGTCAGAATTAAAGTTGCCAGTATAGCTTTCTCTCAGGCTCCCTCCCTTTTTACTAATTATTATTTAGCATCATTATCACATTCATTTTTTTTCTGCAGGACCTCTTCCTCTTTGAGCTCACAAGGTGGGCAGCAATCACTAGATGGACTGCTATTCAAGATTACCTGTTATCCTCACTATTCCGTGGGTGCTCCATGAGTTAATTATCACGTCACCCAAATCCTGCCTTTGAGCTTTTCTATGATGCCCTTATTGTAGTGTACTAGTTCTTCACAAAAAGTGGTATATACATTTTCACCAAGCTCCCCATGTGACTAACTGGTATTATACCTTATCACTTGAAGAGCTTAAACAAAAAGTCATTTAATACTCTATACCACTTCATATGTATGCCCACACTGTCCTGGGAAAAGTCATCCTGAAGACCAGATTCACTGTCCATCCAGACAGCAAGCCTGGAAGCACAAACCAAGGCATGGCCAGAGGGTACCTCCACATCGCTCAGAAAACCACTCGGGGGTTAGGACCCTCTGAAGCAGACTGTTCTAAATAGGACCTTATATTTTGAACTGCAGGGGACCACTGAGCAATTTCACTGGAGTTTTTCACAACAGGGATATCAAAAAGAGGTATTATAATATTCCAAGGACAAGAAGTCAATGAGATTTTAGGAGCAGCAGTGTGTTGGAGGGGGTATCTCTCTCTCTCCCTAATTAGAAAGACCTGCTCTATGAGACTTCATCTACCTCAAGTTGATGTCAGGACCCTAGGACTACCTATGCAACAGAGCCCTTCTTTCAGACGCTTCCCTTCAGTATTCACAGAACCACACTGACCTCGCAACACTGATCTGCAAGGGACAGGTAAGGAGGAAATGGTCTCCATCCATTCCTCTTCCTCCCCACTTCTATTACGTAGAGGAAGCAATGTCTAAATTTTACAGCAGAAAGTGGGAGTCAGAGGGTGCATGCAGCAGTGTACAAGGGCACTACAGTACCACATTAATATGAATAATATCTTGCATGCCCGCAGAATCATGATAAGGCTGGCATGTGCACATCACCCATTACCACAGCAATGATGACAGCATTGATTTCTGTATCACCATGTAATGATGCTGCAAGGTACCAATTCGGGCGACACTTTTTCTGGCAGTTATCCTGCAATTCTTTTGGGAGAAGAATAATGCAAGATGAAATGTAACTTTTATATAGTTTTCCTAAAGCCACTTTACTCTTACATGGAGCTTGTAACTGGGAAGAAAAGGGAGTATGGGGAGAGAAGATACATCAGATTGTCCCTCACATCCACATGCATGCACAGCAAAGAGTAGAGAGAACGTTCCTCAAAACAGGTAATGGGATTATTCAGCAAGCAAAGAACAGTACAAGTTTCCCCTTCTGCACATGCTTCACTCTTGGAAAAAGTGGTGTTGTAAGTTTAAAACTCTCCTTTTGGCTTGCGTGAGCTGCATTTCCTCAGCAGATTATCCCTGATCTCACTGCCCTTGGCAGCATTAGAGGGGTCACATTTTTGCACGGCTGAACTACTTGAACAATTTCTTCAAAGTATGAAATAAAAAAATTCTTTCCTTCAAAGCAGCCATGCATGCTTTCTTCTTTATTCTGTTTGTTCAGTTTTTCTTTTTAAGTCAATAAACACTTTATACCTTGTATTCATTGCAAGAAAAACAAATTCTACTCTATTACTGGTATCTATATTCTGTTTACAGCATCAGCTGCTGAAAATGAAGTATTTCACATGTCTTAAATTCCCTTCTAAGATTTAAGTGCAACCCCTAAATGATTTTCTCCTCAGCAAAAGTTCTAATTGTATTTGGCAGGAATGGAGTGGGGAGTGACATCTCTGATTATCTTCTGCCAAGCCTCAGAGAGCTGCTGTGTCCTCTTTCCCAGCTCCCAGGAGAGAACCAGTACAGTAAACACCATCTTCTTAGGTACTACATGTAGCAGCAGCAGACGCATTTGCAAAGGTCACATAGCAGAAGGCACTCCTGCCAACTTTCCTTCAAATCCAAATGGTTATTATGAACTATTTAAAGCAGAGTCTGCTTATACATGGTGGAGTGAACCCAAACTGCATATTATAGCTCTCTTCTGTTAATAGAGTACGGGGGATGGATAAGGGTATTGCTAATATAAGGTAACCAAAAACTTACTCAGTCCTTTTATATGGTCAAAATATGGCACTTCAGCCTATATGAGACCCTAGAATGATGAAACAGCCATTCTTGAATGCTTTTTCTTTTTGAAACATGTATTCTCATACAAGTCTAATAAAGGAGATTACCTCCAACACTGAGTAAACTTCTATTTCTTATTTTTTTGTTTCCTAGACAGACTAATAGGATTATCAGTACTATATCCTGAAATTCATATTCAAAAGCAATAGCAGCTGAACCTTTGCCATGGAGACCAGAGTACCGTGAAGGTTTTTTTGTGTGGTTCTTCAGAAGGTATTAAAATGCAGTCAATAAACTAATCCAGCAGAGAGAGACTATGAAGGAAAAAGCAATGACACGCCTGTAAGAATCTAGAAGGTCTAGTTGCTCTCAAAAAAAGACAGAACAGATTCCTTTACAGGAAATCTTAATTAGTTAACAAACCACTTCATCTGAGGCATATTGGATTCATGCACTCATATCCTCATTTGGCAAGAAGTGTTTTAAAGTTACCATGGGCTCTTCTGCTCTGTGCCGGTAGCCTGGTCCTGTCATTTCAACATACTTAGCTTTTTTTCCCCTCCAAGCCATGCCACTGTGCAGGTCACAGCTCTTCTGTCCACACCCCTGTGCATGCCAGGCCAAGTCCTGCTCCATTTCAGCGTGGAAGCTGTCTTCTCCTCCTGCACTCTCCTGAGAGGTCTATTGTCACTTCTGCAGTCTCTGTCCCTGTATCCAGTGCTGCAGCGCCCAAGAGCAGTAACTCCAAAGAAAGTCTTACCGAGCCCCACACCAGGACCAAGCAGTGCTCTCCAGCCTGAAAGTGAAGACCAACAAAGAGATGGAATG
The DNA here is from genome assembly GCF_000699105.1 of Pygoscelis adeliae. NCBI lineage: Eukaryota > Metazoa > Chordata > Aves > Sphenisciformes > Spheniscidae > Pygoscelis > Pygoscelis adeliae. The sequence continues at coordinate 4,898,054 of NW_008825113.1, forward strand.
TATTTGGTGTAAAAGGGGCCCTTGGAAGAAATTAGCTGCTAGATGGGTTGCCACTGAGCACATGTAAACTGATTTTTTATAGGATAATAACTATGACTATGCTCAGATTTGGTTTTATGAAAACAATAGAAGAGATATACCTCACAGATAGGCAACTTTCCTTTGAGTCTTTTTTTCTAGTACCTGGACATTCCAGATCTGCTTCTCACACAGAAATACCCCCAAATGGACCGATTTTTTTTTTAAGCTGCAGAACAATATGCTTTTCTCCAGTGCGTTTCGCAGAAAGGCCAAGAACAAACTTGTAGAAAATAGGATGAGTCTCTGGCAGACCTGCAACCTAAAAAACTTCAGCCTCTAAGTTTAGCAAAGTTATAAGCTTCTTTAATTTGAGGTTCTGGGCATTATCAACCAGAAGTCATGCAGCCAGCTCCAAGTAATATATTTCTGATGCCCAACATAAGAAATAGTATAAACTATTAAGAAGGAAAGAAAAATTGAAGTAAAATGGCTAGATCTTGCCCTTATAAGCAGCAAATCAATCTAGCTTACTTCAGCGGGCTCTACAATTACAAATGAGGGAAGAATCACCTGAAGTTTTTTAAGCTCTGTTTTCAGACTTCTGCCTCTTTTGGCTGCCTGCCTGCGAGTGTCTGCAGCTCTGAAACAGCCTCCCTGACGCATTGTTTCCTGAAAAGAAAGAATATGGAAAGGCAAGCATAATTATTCTCATTGTTGGATACTTGAAACAAATAAATTTGTTTCAAGGAGACATAAATTATGAGAAGACCTATAAGCCTGTATCTGATGAGGAATAATGAACTATTGTACAGACAGAGAAAAATTGAAGTGCAAAGGCATGTAACATTTTACACATTAATAATGTAATCAAATTTTCTAAGATCACAGATCTTCCTCATTTTTTTAGAAAGGGATCAGAGTGTTTTGCCTTAGGACATATTTTATCTGGACCGTTTCATCTACTGTCATTACCCGGCAACTGCAGGATAACAGTCCTTTTACTAATTGACTTATTTAACCTTAAAGCACCTAAACCACTTTTTAGCTCTATCCCACAGAAAGTCCAACATTCACAGCTGAAAACAGTTCATTATCAGTTTTTCAAAGTATGTGTGAGTTTTAAGTAGCATTTGGGGCTTATCATTAGCGCAAACACTCAGTCTAAATATACCCTGGTACATCATGAACTAGCATTACAGTTGCCACTGGAGTTCATTCTGTAAAACACGATTCCATTTCACCTTTCTCTAGCCCAAATAAAGCATTTCAGGGGTCTCCAGAGGCCCAGAAGGATAACAAGAAGACCGTGTTTTACAAAGCTGATAGCTACAAACCTCTCTTAGATGCAGTGGGTTTTCCCCGTGGCTTAGATGCCAAGAATATTGCAGTGCTTGCGGACTACTTTGCTAGTAAAATATTCATTTTTCATGCACATGTTTATCTTTATGTGCATGAACAGAAAAACTTCAGTCTTTCTAAGAACTTCAGAAAAACAGAGATCAAGTTTTGGGGTTTTTTTTTATTAGAAAGAAATGGGATACGGAATAGGTTCTTTAGATCAAGGTCACTGGGACCAGTGTAATAATTTTGTTTCCAGTGGAATGAAGACTTGACCCACACCCCTGTTAATATTTTGGACCAAAAAAAGGCAAAATTTATAAACAAAGTATCATTTCAAGACTAAAAAGCCAAAAAAAAAAAATAAAGACCTCATTGTCAGACTGCAAATAATCTTTTATCAAAACAAAAAAGATTTTTAATAAATCTTTAATTAATCCTACTAATTACATGTACCTAGGTTGTCATTCCAAATTCTCCTTCATCCAAGTGTCACTCAGACACTTGGTCTGAAGTCTGTGGTTCATGCTCAGCCTTCAGCATTTCGGATTTTGTTTACTACAGCAGCATATCTAAACTAGAATCCAGAAATTTACTGGTCCAGGAGGAGAGGAAAGGAAGGAAGGAAGCTCTATGTCCAGCTGGCAGTCACTGAGTTGAGGAACTCAAGTTAAGGAAACTGGAGATCTTTATAGATTACGGCAAAACATACCTGCTGCATCCAGTCTTCAGAGGCCCTGCCATGGTCAGCATCAGGGTGATAAAGAAAGGTGGACCAAAAACAAAAAAAAAAAGCAAGTTATAAAGACAGGCTGCAGGAACTAATTTTGCCATGCATGAGATCCTTTATTTCTTGAACTTTTCAGACCGAAGTGGTTATGCAGACTACCACAAAGAAAATGAAGACAGCCAGCAACTTCCCAACTTAAGGTTGGCTGATCAGACCACGTGGTCCATCACAAAATTTCTCAGTCTCTCTGGGAATGGGCATAAATATAGACTCACAGCTCTATATAATGACAAACTTATTTAAAAAACATTCCTGGTTGCAGCTTTTAAGTGGGGTGCACCCAGGAGCATGCCTGTAATCTCCTTGTTGAACATCTGGCACACAGGTGGATTGGAACAAAACCATTCTCCATGCATTTACCTCCCCAAAGCAACTAGTGCCTAGACTTCCAGGAGGACTCTCTATCCCATATCCTCCACTTCCCAGTAAACACTGTGGAGGTCTAAGCACTTCTAAAGTCTTGACCAAGCTGACTAGTTTCCTGAACATCCACTACCAAGCAATTACTTGCAACTATTGACAACTACAACTACAACTACAACAACAACTACAACTGCAACTATTGAATTACAACTACTCTTACTATTGACAATAAATGAATAGTCTACCAGTGCTGGGCAAGTGGATTGCAGCCCCACACGTTTATGAAAGTATGTGAGTAATCTCAGCAGTATGTGCCAACTCTCAATGTGTTGTTTTTAAAGTGCTGTTATAGTTCACTGCATGTTTAATTTTTCATAGTTTATAAATTTATAACCATCGCTGTTTGTGGTGTAGGAAGGTCTGGAATCAGAAGGTTGATGTTGGATCATTTTAAGGTCTAACCCACAAAATATTTCTTCCGTGGTGCCAGCTAGAGAATAGAGTTGAGGAAGCCTGCAGAGATTTCTGAAGAGAAATAACACTTTTCTGAGAGTGGTCAATGCATTCATCAAGAATTCTGCAGGCTGCCTCAGATGTGGGGCAGAAGCTCAAACGGCCACTCTCCCAGACAGCAATGAGCTTCACCAGGCCCACCGCTAGCAAGATTCAAACAAAAGGTGATAAAAAACAGACAAAACAAACACAATACCAAACCTATTGACAGTGCTGTAGCATCAGGATGTCCATGACCATAACCTCGACCTCTGCTCTGTGCTGCCCTTTGAGCCTGAGCGAACCTTACTTTGAGCCACTTGGCCCTGCAGCTGTGTTTCTGCCTCCCCTTCCTTTGCTCCTACTCCTTTCCACAAAGGAGGGATGGTGGCTTCTGCACAGCTCCTCTGCTCTAGCACTGGGACAAGCAGAAAACAAGCGGGTTTTTGCATCTCTTTCCTTTGATTGGTGACACACCACTTTGTCAGAGAAAAGGGAATGAGGCGAGAGAGAGAGGAGACGGTGTTGTGTACGTGGACTTGAAGACCCAGGAGAGAAAGAAAACATCTTGGGGCATGGAGATTTCTATAGGGGAAAGGGCCTCATGCTCCAAATGGAGAGAAGCTCACATCTTGTGAAATCTTGCTGGGGTGGAGGACCTTGCTCCAGGGAAGAAGATGCAAAATAGGGACCTCAGCACCCAACTGGGTGACAGCCTCTACCACAAAATGAAGTCTTGGGGTGACTTTTGAGATCAGCTCAACCAGGTTCCACCAGTTATTACATGCCTTCAGCAGCAACTAAGGATGATATTCTGCTTGTTTTTTAATGGAACTTTGACAGAAGACAGCTGGATCTTCAACATCTTACTTGTTCAACTGTAGCCAAAGGGATATATCATCATTCAGAAAACTAATTGCACAGACAGTGATCAAAGACACCTCTACCCACATATTCTCTACCCACAGTAAAGAGATGAAGGGTGCTAAACATTTGCACCTACATCCCCACCCACGTATTCTCCAGCCACAAGATTCATTTTGGATGAGCTCTATACTCGGTGAACATGCTCAGTCCTTAAACAAGCCCCAGAACTCTCCATGCCCTCACTTTGGCACAGATGTTACTAGAGCCCTAGCAGTACCACCAGAATAGCTCTCCTGGGTGGCACATCTCTCATCCCACAGGGCAGCTGGTTTGTTTGTTGCCTTCAAAGACATACTGCCTTGGAAGACACGCAACAGAGCCAAATCTTGTGGCCTCTGCTGCCACCTGATTGTTTACTGTTCTGTCATTTACCAGCAACATTTCACCAGATTATGCCCAAAACATGAAAAAGCTGACTGCAAGATGACCACAGACAGAGAAGACCATTTCCCAGTCAGGTCCAGGAAGAACAAAATCTCCCCTCTCCTGAGGCTACCGCATTCTACAAATTAACTGTTTGTACACTGCAGGTCCAGCTGGGTTTCTTTCCGTACCGGTGTGCAATTAGCAGTAAAGAGCCATCAGTCTTCTTAAAACTGAAGTATTGATTATCTACCAGTAGGAACACAGAAAGTAGACAAAGCAATTTTAGAACAGAAGTCTTTATTTTGTGTCCGTCTGCCCTCACCATTGCGTAATGATAGCACAGGTCAGCCTGACTTCTTCAGATGTACAGCAGAGAACCGCTTTGGTCTGAGCAGTCCCCTAATATCTTCCTCTTTTAGGAGGAGAGGATCTCTTTTTAGCCATCCAGAGTTCCTCTGCTCAGATCAGCTCCCGCACTTCCTC
>NW_008825113.1:4902870-4905605 GCF_000699105.1 Pygoscelis adeliae
CTGATTTAACATCTCCATGTAGCAACTGTCTTTCTGACTTAGTTAATGTAGCTTGTCCATAACACAGAGCAGTTGCATTTTTATGATGCACTGTATTCTGTAAATACTGGTGGAAGGTTATGTTATAGAGACATATGTTAATTCACTGTCAAGTGGCTCAAGGTTTAAAGCACCACAATACCGTCAAATTAAATTAATGCAGAGTTGGATCAAAGTCAAGGTATACCTGCAAATTTATATGTGGACAAATGACTTTTTAAAAAGACCTATTCACAGAGGCTGATATTTAAAGATTTTTTTAAAAATTATTTACTCAAAGAATACATATTTGGAATAACAAAAATACAGAAAACAAGATTCTCCAAATATTCTAGAAAACAAGCAGTACAAACACTTAAACTTGTGTCATTTATTAGCATTTCATTTATTTTCTGTGTGTGATACACAAAGAAATAAATACGCACATTGACTGCAGTGGCATTCATTGCATACAGATGATTTCCCCTCCAAGGAACATTTTGGATATAGTTACGTTCAGCTCTCTGGGAGGATTTTATAATGTCTTCTTTCAAAAGCAGTTGTTTACACTGCTCTTTTAAGGCCCATTCCTGCCATTGTTCATAAATGCATTGGGACTACTTCCCAGCACATGGCACAGTCTAAGCCTTATCAGATACCTAGGTAAATAAAGGAGCAGACGAGGCAAGGCAGAAACCTCACAACATGCTACTGCGTGAACACGAGCCCTGCTGTGATGATACGACGGGAGGACAGAAAGGTTACACATACACCATTTCATATGCAGCAGCTGTCTGATATGCATTTACTACGAGACTTATCTAGGTCTGTGGAAAACAGGACAAGAAGAACTTTTAACAAACAGTATGAAAAAAGACAAGTTTTCTCTTGAACACTTGAAGGCTATGCTATCTCTTCTATACTTCGAAAACTATACCCTTCTTTTGACTGGGATTGCTTTACCCAGAAGTATGGTAACGTATCTTAGCAACAGTGGCAAGGGGGAAGACTTACTGTACTGTAAAAGACTTAAAACAAAATGTATATAGCTGCTGACTGTTATAAATACATCCCTACCGCTCTGAGGGGGTGTTCAATTATACTCCTGATTACTTTTCACATTTCCTTTTTCAAAGGGGCGGGGGCATTTCTCCAGTTTTCAGCTCACCCATGAAGAGCCCTAAGCATTTTAATTCCCCTTCACTTCAGCTCCGACTAGACAGGCCTTACAGTATAACCTGTCACTATCCCAGCTACATTAGAAAAAGCCATTACTGTAGCACCCTGGAGATAACCTCTTTGTGTGAGCCACGCCGCCACTCCCTCAGGTGTTCAGCTGCCATCAGCCCAGAGCAGCATTTTCCAGCTCTGTCTAGAGCAGGTGAGACTAGGCATACCGGGACTGCAATATTTCACATTCCTACCTGTCAGGCAAATAGAAAGCTTCCTGCAGCGGGGGAAGTTTGCACAATTTCACCTTTTACTAAGACGTGTAGTTTCCCACAAGTAAAATAACCTCCTGAGCACAAGCTTCATCTGTGCCCTTTACCCAAGTCCCCAGCCAGGCCGAGGCCCTCGCAGGCTTCCCACCTCCCCAGCTGCAGCAGAGCAAGGTTAAGAGCACTACAGCACTTTTCCTACTCCTGCGGAGAGCTCTGTGGGCAGCAGGGACAGCGACCGCATCCACCGCCTGCTGTGGATGCAGGGGAAAGCGCTCAACTGCACCAGAGGCACTGAAATGATCTAAGGGAGGCACTACAAAGTGAGAGCAAGGGCTCCGGATTTTAAGTGACAGAGAGCCGGAGTACTGAAAACATCAGTGAAATAAGTGAAAACACCTTTTTTCCTTCAGCAAGGGCAGGTGGGCTCCGATTTTCTTTTTAAGGATTATCCTTTGCAAGCTACTCTGGCAATGGCTACGAATAACAGCCTCACCTGCATACCCTTCCAGCAAATAGTTTGCTCAGCCTTCCTGGGAATGAACACTACTACTGTCTACCTCCTACTGAAACTTCATTTAACACCTGTGAAACACTTGGAAATTTTGCAGATGATTATTCCCTCTCAAGGAGCGGAGGGAGGGAGCCCTTGCTGTTTACTACGGCAGGGGAGGGATTTCAGTCCACGCAGCTTGGAGCAGATTTACACACAAGGACAGACCAGGTGGTTACCTAGGACAGCAAACTGGTCAGGGGATACTGAGAGTATGCATGACTTGGATAAAGTTGAAAAACATCCAGCCTACTACAGAGGATGGGGGGGAAGGGTCGGAAACAAACACAAGTGACCCTGCTTAGAACTGCCCAGTGTTATTTTTCAAGGCTTTTAGACTATCTGCTCCATCCCATGATCTATCTGGCACTGTCATTACTCCAGAGGTGTAGAGACTAATTCCATCCTAAGCGTTCCCATCTTTTGAAAGGCCGCCCTTGAGTGCTGTAATTAATTCCGTGCATGATGAAGACATTTAAAGCCTCACAGGCTTTCTCACAGGCGGACGCCTTTCATGCCTCGCTCTTATTAGTACAGCAGATGAATTTACACACACACACGCCCGTTCCTCACACCAGATGACGCCGCTGTGAAACGCGGCTGCTACCACCCGCGCCACAGGCACACACTGACTGCCACGGCCACCCCTGCGGGAGACGCACCCGCGGCCCCGAGCGGCCCCGCACTCCCACCTACTCCCACCTCCTCCTCCACCCCCTGCCCGG
>NW_008825113.1:4906733-4910851 GCF_000699105.1 Pygoscelis adeliae
CTGCCCTGCCACGGCCCGGTGACTGCTCGGGAAATCCTGCGGAACTGGTCCCCGGTTTCAGGCCGTCTCATGGCGTTTGGATTCGGAGGGGGTTGTTCTGTCAGTCGAAATGACTGTGTTTTAGAGTCAGAGGGTGCTTTTTTATTCTTTTATTTTTTTAAGCTGCTTTGCATTGTGATTGGGTGCTTTGATAGATCCTCCCGCTGCCCCCGGGAGAATCACTCGAAATCTTCCTGCTAAAGTAAGTGATGGCTAGGCAAAACCAGCCCCTTCTTTCGGGAATTCATGCGTTACTCGTTAATAGCAGAAAGAACGTGTGTGTTTTGAATATTGTTTTCAAATAGACGGTGTTTCCTTGAATCTCCCCCATCTGCCTTCACCAGCATTGCTGAAGTTTTTTTGCAATGTAGTTGCTCTCTCATCTGTGTCATGAGATCCCAGGAGGAGCGGTGCTGGGCTGCTGATGGGGATGACTAGTCAGCTGAGTGGGGATTAATTTCCTGAAAGCCCTTGGGGCTTTCCCTGAGAACTTTGTGTTTGCTTCTGGAGTTCAAGTCCTTGCGTTCCCAGTGTACACAAAAAATCTTTATTCTTCTGCTTTAGCTCCTCTCCGTAATAAAAAGCCAATGAATGCCAAAATGCCTGGCCAACGGGGAGTGTTCAGCCGTTGTTACATTTCTGGACCTCTGTGAGCTCTTTCTTTTTTACGCCTTGAATGTAAGAGGATTGGCCACATCGTCACACTAATTGAAATGTATGACGGTAGGATCAATACACGTATTGAAAAAGGGTGACGTTGTTTTATGATCAATAAATGGAGTTTTAAGGAAAAAAAGCTAACTAGGTCTGATGTATCAAGGTGTGCCTGACAGCCACAGAGGCCGTGAAATAATTTTTCCTCCATGTTGCGCGCTGCATATTTGACTAGTTCTATTAATGTGGCATTGTGTGTGTTTCATTCCTCCAGGGAATGTTCAATATTGGTTTCTGACAGAATCAAGATACCGGATTTGATTGGACTAATTATCCAAATCAGTGTGTCTTAAATGAAAAAAATAATTTTAGGTAGAAAAAGTGACTATCAAGCATATCGTCTCCTTACATGTCTAGGGGGATTCTGAAATTGGAAGAAGTCAAGAAGGAAAAATATGTCAGGCTTTTGATAATGTGACTGCAGGTCTAAGAGGGAGAAATGTGCTGCCCTCCGTGCACCTGGAGGCTTCACTTATGCCTAACAGCTAGTATCACTTGTATTACATGTGATGTAAGGTTTCAGATAAACTTGCCTCAGTGATTTGTGTCCACCTGAAAAAAAGCTCTGAATCTGGTTGCAAAGCTTTTACTATTTTGAACTAGTTCTGAGTTCTTGCAAAGTTAGTTATTTAAAAGACCGCCACTGCTGTTTAGCACACGTGAAGTTTTATTCACGGGTAGGCCCACTGAGGTTGTAAGGAAGGTTATAAATGTGCTTGTGTTTCCAAAATCAGATCTTGGCCTGTAGTGACTCAGTAGAGTGCAGTTAAAATTTATTCTCTACTTTTGATGGAGACGAATTTGTTATCTTATTCCCTGCCTGAAACTGGAAGACTTAAAGATCACAAATGTACTTGTTTTTCTGCTTTGCAATGAATAGTATAAAGCTGCAAAGCCGCTACAGGCTAGTGCTACTTGAATCCTTCACAGTGCTGATACTAAAAGTGAGTATCTTGATACTGCCAAGCGTTGGGATCGTGTTAAACTCCTTAGGCAAGTAGTCGCTGGAGTCAGAGTGGGCTGTGATCAGGCAGAAAAGGAGACATGTCTCTTATCGATTTAAATGCTCTTCCCAGCCTGACTTTGCCTCATGTTAGAAGCATGTGTAAAGTGATGCTTGGACACCTTCCTCTACCCCTGCGCCCCTCTGGCATGGGACTTTCCCCCAAGCTAACTCCCTTACTCACCCAGGCCTCTCCCAGGACTGCCGAGCCCGTGCAGGCGGTAACGCTGCCCTGACTTTTTGCCAAGGAGGAAGAAGGATACTGGCATGCAGAGCGGCATGGCTTCGCTTCCGTGCTGTCGGAGCAGACAGGTGGATGGCAGAGCTGCTGCTCCAGACGGTGTCGCAGAGAGGGGATGGCTAAATGCAAACAAGGCAGTAGTGGACCAAGACCAAATAGCAGCTTGTGAGAAGAGGCACAAGACTTAATGTCACAGTTACGATAGCATTGGTGCCTGGTAACTTTGAAAGTGGGTGCGTTAAGCATTGAAAGCTACTGTGCCAGTACGGGGAATGAGCATTTGTGAAAGACTTCAGCACTACTGAGCTTGCTTTACGGCTCAATTGCATTTTTAGAAATTTTCCTTTTTTAATTTCCATTCTTGGAAGGAAGCTACTATGAAAGAATTTCGTTTTTCAGGTCATTTAAGGCACACTGTTTGGCTTTCATTCCAATTCTGATTTGTCATATAGCAGATAAACACAGCGCAGAACTGAGTTTCACAATGACAGTTCTGAAGTACTTGTTCTGACGATATAAAAATAGAGCAGCTGTGTGAAGTCAAATTTATTTTATTTTCAAGAGAGGAAACTTCAGTGCAGTCAATCCAGTTTTGCAAAGTGTTTGCAGCCAAAGTGTTTCTGATCGTTTCCAGTTTTATAATACAGTATCCTTCCTAATCGTATCGGACCTCCAGACTAGCTACCAGGTCGGTGTCAACTGTCACCACCTCCATTAATTCTCATTCATTCACATGCAGATCTACTTAAGAATTATGTGAAAGGTGAAAAAGAAGGTCTATTGCATTGAAGAATGTGATATATTTGTCTCTTATTTCATTGATATATTATTATGTGTCCTACTTCTGGCAGATTATGTGCTTTACACCTGTCTGTATAGGTGCACTTCTTCCAATTCCAGATTTAAATAAGAGGTGGCAAGAGCCCAATATGAATTATGTGCACTGTTCTTACTTCTTATTTCTTTAAATAATCTGATGGAATTCCTTTGCTCTATCTTTTATTATTTTGCCTGCCCTGAGATTATAAGCACTGTGAGGAATTGAATCAAAGATCATTCAGGGTTTCTTCACTGTCTTCACTGCAGTTTTCTTCATATTAATTTTGTTTCTCCTACAAGCTTTTGACCAATAGAATAGTCAAACTCTTAAAGCATCTCATGTTCTTCACAGCTTTCTTGAAGTCCATCTGGACTGCATTAAAATTTTGTAAAGAAAGTACTGTTGCCTCATCTTGCCTCTTGTACTAGTCTTCATTGTATGAGGTAGTGGTAGTCCCACTGCGTTTGCAAATCCTGTTTTTATTGAGACCAGGCAAATGTTATTCCTGCAACTTCATTGCGAAGAGGGGCCAGGCATGTGCCTCCTGAGAGCTGAGGGTCACGTAGCTGTGGTCTGATCAGCGGGTATTGAAACCACGATAGGATCTGATTTGTGCTCTGAATGCCACGGCTCCTTCTATAATTTCAGTGTCAATTTTTTCATTCTATGCATGAAGAGGTTTTGTCTATTGTTTTTCCTAATGGCAGTTTGTTCTGCGCAGGGGGTGAGCAAAAACCTGTCCTGTAAACTTGCTCTGAAATTTTAAGGTCAACGTGAATGTTGGGTCTAACGGCCTTCACTGCGAAACACAAGCTCCAATTTCCATGTAGTTGGTGGGACATTATCTTTCCTTCAATTTCTTCCAGCTATTAAAGAAAAGAAGGATAAAGAAGGATATGTATTAAACACCTCAGGTGTGTCATGGACTCTTACAATTTATAGCCTGGTATTTTGAAGGTGATGAACACACACATTAGCAAGTTCTGAACATGCAGCCGTTCTTCCTTAATTGTTGATAGCTCTCATTTCCTGAGTGTTGGAAGGAATGAAGATTGTGAGAAAAGATTCAACTGCCCTCGTAATTTCATCGCTTCAGTAGTCTTGCTATATTAGGTGATAAGGGTCTGATTTCTGGAGCTGTGCTATTCCCTAAGAAGCTAAGCTCTGCTTTTTTAATTTTGCTGAAAGGGGGTTTACCGTCTTTCTAGATACAAGAAGTTTTGAAAATGTGATCCTTCCAGGTTCAAATACCAGAAGGCAAGCTCCAACTTGTCTCTCTCTCTCTTTCTCTGCCCCCCCCC
>NW_008825113.1:4910896-4935783 GCF_000699105.1 Pygoscelis adeliae
CCCCCCCCCCTAATTAAGGGTCATTTGTGTTTATTTTTGAGCTCTTTATGAAAGCTGAAAAAAGGAAGGGTTGAGGAGCAAAGATGAGTGCTGTGTTATATTGGAGTATTTTGAGGTGGCAGCGTCAAAATCCCTCCAGATCACTCTACTGGAAGTACTGTTGAAATGCAAAATATTCCTGTTGTTAATGATGAGTTGGGTAGATTTTGGTGGTTGTTGTTGTTGGATGCCTGCAAAATAAAAAGGACAAGGACCTGAAAGTCATAAGACAGGACTAACATAGTGATGTACTGTGGTGCGGTGGGGTGTAATGTATTTTTGACCAAAGACAAAGCAAACACACATACCAGGTTTGGGTTGACAGAAAGGTCCCTGCCCTTACAAATTAGCATTCTGGCACCTTCTTCCATACAAAATTAGCCCTCGCAAAAGGGACTGCATGGGGGTAGTGGAGCCTGTACTGTAAAAATAACCCAAAACACAAGTATTAATTACAGTGCAGTTGCCCTGAGTAGTAGAGTATAGCACAGTGAGTGTTTTGTAGCAAGGCTTTGCCTTGCTGTGTTTGTAAGTGGGCTGCAGTGGCCTGCTATGTCTATGCGCAGAGTGACACTGAATGGAAGAGGCTCATCATGGTCGTTCCTCAGGATGTGCTCCTCTCCCAGGGTCAGTTGGATTAGAGTCCCACTAACTGCTCCTTTAAAGGTGCTTTCTCTCCTTCAGAGAAACGGTGGAAGCTTTATTATCTAGGGTCACCGATCGTAGCAATTGTGCATTCAGATACTGGTGGGTCGGGGCAGAAGATCTGTTGTGAGGAACAGGGGTGGTGGCAATAGGTGTTGGGTTCACACTTTTTACCGCTCCTTGCATTTCATTCCCTGTCTGGGCAAAAGCATCAGTTAAATTTGGAGGAGGAAAGTAGAGGGTGAGCAAGTAACTATTTTGCCCGTTATTAAGGAGTAAATTAGTTGGGATTTGGAGTAGAGATGAGATGAAAACAAACCGGTGGACAAAAGAAAGCCCATGTGGAATTCCCATATGTTTGGATGTTTGGGATTATTAAGGAAGGAATCTTTTTTTTCTTGGTGTTTTTCTTCTTTTTTTCCCCTCCTCTAACCAAAGGGCTGTGAGCTCTAGGGATAGTGTCTGGCAAGACAGGTTTAAAAACTACTACACCCTGCAGGGTTCTTTAATTTCATGAAGGGCACTTAGACTTCAAGTCTGTGAGGACACGTTAGCTATTACATTGCCTCCACATTTTATTATCTTTGAAAATTTCTCACTTATTGTAGGTGAAGCGAGTCTGACCTGAAATGTTATCTAGTCATTGTCAAGTATAGCTACATTTGGAAAAGGAAGGTGATACAGTGGCATACCCTTGCACATGTGCATCTCCAGTATGAATCAGACATACCTCTCTCCCTTTTCTTACTGGCTGTAAAATACAGATTTAATTGTAATTTGTGTAAGTAAGTGAAGGAAACTGTTGCTCCTATTTTGGCCCAGTTTAGGACTTGAGATCAGATCTTCAAAGTAACGGAGGCAGCACTCAGCTGCCTCAGAAAAAGGAATTGTTTTTTCCTGCCATTGATGGGACTGTTATACATCTTGCTGCTTTTCAGCCTGGTTTTGCTATGTAGATCAGAGCTCATGAAGCAAATGCAGTGCATGATCTACAGATACCAGACTGCTGTTAAAAAAATCAGAAGTTTTACATTTGAATGTGTATCTGTTAGTTCAGTGTCCTTCAAAGCACTTGAAATAGCCCAGGACTAAAATAGATTTTATTTGCAATTTTTTGCACATGAACTCCCTTAGTTTTAAAATAACAAGCTAGCTGACTATGTTTCCCCTTCTCTGCATATGCCTACATTGCAGCCACCCGTGCGATTGGATTGTGGTGTTAAAGAACCGAGCTAGTAGAAACCAGCTAACTTGGGTTGGTAACAGTCTAGTTGTTAGGACGTCCGCACGAGCGATCTACTGTGCTTTTCCAGGTGGCTCTGCAACATGCAGTGAGCTCTGTTACTGCTGGCAGCACCTGAGGTAGCTCGAGCACGGCTGCATCAAATGCGTGTTTTCATTTTGCTACGGCAGCGGCTGCATGCTCTGCGCAGCAAAGGCTGCAGCAGCCCAGAACTGCCCAAGAGCCTCGTCGAGGAGCTTGGTAAACTTCTTCCTCTTGGGATGAGAGTTTGGCCGCTGAACCTGCTACTGCCCACGTGCCCAGCCCTGTCGGTGAGCTTCCTCCAAGGCATGGCTGTCGATGGGCTTTTGGCCATGCTCGTCTGAGGGCGATCATGTGGCAAAGTCAGCTCTCGTGCCTTCAGAAAGCCTCGGGCCAGGGTCAATCTTTGCTCCCTTTTTTGCCAAAGGCTGGTAAAATAATACTCTCTTCGCCCCTTCTCTCTCCTCCAGCAGAGTTGTTCCCTCGTTCTTCCTTTTGGCTCTCTCTCCTTCTTCTGCTCTTGCTGCCTCTGTATTTCTAAGAGTGTTTTACGGGGAGGGCAGCGGGGGACAGATGTTCTAGAGCTTGGTTTTGGTTTTGTAAGAGTCCTTCTCAAACAGATGAAACCTGTGGGGTACAGCAGAGAGGGAATTTGAGGAAAATAAGCTAGATAGGAAAAATCTTATTCGAGTGAAAATTACAATACATTGAATACAATTAATGTGTCATAATTAAAAGGCTCTTTTGAAGGGAATCTGTTAAGACTGTATTTGTACCCTACAATCCTTTTTTTCCCTCACCACTGCTTACTAATAATTTGAAATTGTGAAAAATAAATTACTTGTAGATTTTTTCTTCTTTGCTTAGCTTGTGAGTACTAAAATGAGTTGATTTTATTTAGCTTTATGGTTGGTTTATTTTTATACCTACTTACTTGCAAGAACTGCTGTTAAGCTAGACTGCATGTGTTTAGGGAAAATGTTTGTCTCAAAGTCGTTGCTAGTCCAGTTTTCTTTTAAAAGAGGAAGGGTATTAACACTGCAGTAACGCTTGGTAAGCTTCTCCTCCTTAAAGACACAAATGAATCCATTCCTAGGGATCTAAAACTGCTTGATAGCGCTACTTTTTCCCATTAGATTTTTTCAAGAAGAAAGATGACAACTCAAGAACTGAGAGTCACCTCTCCACTTGAGGGAGGGAGTGTAAGCCTTCTCGCAATAAAGGCCAGCTCCTGCCATTTGACAGGGAAGAAGTAATCTGCTCCTTTTGGCAGCCATCTCTCAGATAATTCCTTGATATTTGTTTGTGGATTTGCCTGTGAGAGTGGTCCGTAGATGAGCGCCTCGGAGCCTGCTGCAGCTTGTGCTCAGGCCCATGTCAAGGCCAGATGTGAGAATTTTCTCACCCACCCAGACTCGCTCTGTTTCTTACTTTGCTACCATAGGAAGCTTCATACTGGCAAAGATCAGCTGTTTGGGGCTTCTACAGAAACAAAAGGCTTACCTGCTAAGCCATCATATGGAAGGTTGGGTCCTGTGTGTCCCCCTTGAAAATTTTATTGTGGTATTAGGGAAGAAAAAAAATATATCAGTTCAGCAGAAGGTAAATTTTTACGATTGCCTTTGGCAGCAATAGTTTTGGCATAGAAAATAGTATACTAGGGTGCCTATCTGCAGGCTTCAGATCTATTTTCGAAATTGCGACTTTGCGAAATCTAGAGGAAGGGTTTTTTCTCTCATTTTTTTCTACCTAATTGGAAACTTTACTTCTGAAATTCCGTTATGATACCTGTTGACACAGAAACCTTGACTGTCAGTGTTTGCAGCATAAGAAATTAACAGTTGTAGCATCTTTTCAAGACAGAGCACGCGAGGCCAATTTGGAAGGTCTTCAGGGCAGTATTACCATGCTGCTTACGCGTGGTATGGAAAGACCTATGCTTTCATTCACTGTGCTGTCTAGTAGATGTCTGCTACAGGTAAGAGTGAAATGAGAGGCATGTCAGAAAATGATTCATCAGTCCTACTGATGCTTTTCTGTGACTAAAGAGATTTTTATTTAATTCGTTTGTTTTTCTTCTTGGTGACTCTCAGGTTGCAAATAAGACAGAGGAGTCCAAAGGTGGTCACACTTTCAAAAAGTCTGAGAAGTGCTGTAGCAAGATAACATCTGATGCAGTCACAGTGCTTCAGTTTATCTGTCACAGAATAATCTTCTCATTACTTCACGGATGCAGTCCTTCAGGGAATAGCACAAACATTTTGCGTGATCCAAAGTGCCAGATTTTTCCATTTGGACTGCTGAGATAAGTAACGTATGGGAAGAAAAAAAAAGTTCAGAAAATTTTTCAGCAGCTGTAGTCATGAATGTTGGCACGTGTTACATGTTTCAGCTAAAGTTAACTTTCATTTGCACTCACTGAGCCTTCGGGTTGAACCTTTTCTTGGCAAGTGACCAAATACTAGTGACACTATCTGCGCATTTTTGTTCAGGTTTGGAAACTTTCTCCATGGCAGGTGTGCATGACAACGTTTGCTGTTCCTGATGGGTGAACTTCCACAGTTCCGGTGGCCTGAGCACCATCAGCTCCAGCGTGTACGCAGTAAGGTGGCTGCACTTGCTGCCTTCCTCGTAGTTCGTAAAATGCTGGAGCCCTGGGCTGCTGTAGGACCTGAGGTACCATCATCACGTGATGGGTTGTAACTCCTGGCCAAAGTAGAAAGAGC
Organism: Pygoscelis adeliae; assembly: GCF_000699105.1. NCBI lineage: Eukaryota > Metazoa > Chordata > Aves > Sphenisciformes > Spheniscidae > Pygoscelis > Pygoscelis adeliae. The sequence goes on from NW_008825113.1 coordinate 4,915,571, forward strand.
TTACTCCTACATACAGGTTGATATTTGGAGGAATGGGTAGTGGGAAGCCGACTTCTGTGTGATGTTTAAGTGCATAGCAGTAGACTTTGTCAGCTTGAGAGCATAAACAAGTCTTTTAACTTCCTGCCCTACAAACTCAACCTGGTATCTGGAAATAAAGCTGTGTTCCTGCACGCCTCTGTGTTCTCCTGTGTAATAAGGTTTTTTATAGTGGAACTTGGTTAACAATTGTAATGATGTATGAGCCACAGGCAAAGCTAGTTCATTTCCCAGAGCTGCTGCCTCTACAGTATTAGCCAGGGTAAAGAGTAAAGTGTGCATGTTTGAGAAGGAGAGAGAGAAATGAGTCCAATAGCAGGGGGAGGAACACTGCTGCTTTTAAAAAAAAGAATTTTAAAAAAATCCTATCTTATTTCACTTCAGAATCAAATCTGCCTTTTAAATTGCCCTGCCAAATTTTTAAGTAAAAATGTTAGAATAAATATGAATAAAAAAGATTGTTCTAATTTTTAATAAGTCAACCACATTATTGTGACATTGCTTAACAGCTTTTTTTTTTCTTTTCTCTTTTGTTTTCTTCCCCAATCAAATAGTCCTTCCTGGTATTATGGAGTGGAAAGCTGCTTTCAGTGTGTGCCTTTGAACTCCCCTGTATAATTCCAAGAAATACCCTGATCCCCAATCAAATTCTGCTCTTTGGTAATATCCTAAATAGGTCAGGTGGAATGGGGAGCAAAAGCCTTCTGTCTGTTGTATTCCCTTTATTAATTACCAGGGAAATAAAAACACTGGAGTTGCGTCACCTTGTTTGTACTCTGAGACCTGGGGCCGCCTGTGTACATTCCTGTGGCCACTTAAGATGGCACGGACCAGCGGGCAGCTGCCTGACCCTACGCCTTTCCCCAGAGATGTGGCACAGCTTTTCTAGCACAGAATGCAATCAGAATAACCAAATTTCCAGTCCTTGCACTTGACATAGCTGGACTTGCTTTTTTTTTTCCCCTGATCCCTTCCCTCCCTCCCCTTGACTGCAGCCATGGATCCAGTCATGTCCCTTTGCCGTCCATATAGCAGCAACCCAGTAGGGGTGCGAAAGCATCTGATCGTGGCTGTTGCTGGGCAGAAGGGGAGGAATGGAGGTGGGAGCTGCTATGGCAGGTGGGGAAGAGGTAGTTCAAGGGAGTTAAAGGATGGGTAAATGCAGGGACCAGTCTTTTCAGCTCCCCAGGCTGAAACATCCTGGTTTGGCAATATGAAATACTTCAGCAGCTCTCCTATGTTAAACAAAATCTGGCAGTGCTGCAAGTTCAGTCCTGAAGAAGAAGTTGTGGCATTTTTATAGCAGAGGTCATGCCTTGAAGTACAGTGAGTTCATAGTTGGTTTTCCAAGGTGTGTGCTAATTTATTTACCTCTCCGTGTCCAACAACCTTGGCTAATCCAGGGATCCCAGTGTGTGAACATGGGATTGCCGGTAGTTTCCTGGCCTCTAGGAGGGAGAGGCTGCTTTCACAGCCATGAACTTGACTTAAGCAGCAAGGTGAGGGTTCCCATGTAACCATGTCCGCTGGCTTTCATGTTTTGGGAAGGCTGGTCGTTTCACCATTGCAGTGTATGGATAGAGAAAACCCAAGAGAAATTATGCTTATCCACTTTGGGTTTGTTATGCTGTTTCAGGGGAACAACTGGAAAATATCATATAAGTATTCAGTGTCCTTCTTGAAGAAAAGCACGAAAAAGACATAAGCAAGTTCTTCCTGAAAGCAGGCAGTAAGCGCGGCTAGAAGGACATTATAATGAGCGGCCCTACTGTGTAGGTACGGCAGCGCCGCTGGGAACAGCCTGTTTGGGGAGAACAGATAGACCTGATGTGTCAGGAGTGTCCTGCCTTCACCTCTCCTTCTCGCAGCTCTCCAAGCTTTGAAAAACCTTTGCTAACAAACACCCATCTTCAGAACTAACATCTTGACAGAGGAGGGGGAAAAAACCTGAAAAGAATCGTGTCGCTACGAGAGCCGTTGATGGGGGGAGGAGAGGGAAGAGATTAGACCTGGCATGCAGCCTTCGCAAAACACTGATTTTTCTCACTGCTGTCCTGCAAACTTCTTTTGTCTCCAAAATGTAGCCTTTTTCAAAGTTAATCGCTGCCTTCAAAAGCTTCTTAAATATTGCAGGAGCAGCTTTGGCACTTGGTTTCACATCTCCAGTGCAATTTGAAATTCAGGTGTTTATTTAAATTTGAGGTTGAAGTTCAGATCTTTGGTGTGAGGGAGAGATCTTTTAATGGAGGTAGAAATACAAGAGCGAGACTGAATCTCTCCTGAGAGGCTTCTGCCTGCTACTGAAGGGCAAGGGTACTGTGGTGTCTTTGACAAAAGAGAGATTTAAAAAAAAAACAAAAAACGTACTGGTGAGGTTAGAGATACCTCCTAGCCTACGCTCAAGAGCGTTAGGAATCGGCTTCATAGGCTATGTTGAAGTTTGAAACGTGGCCCTTGATTAATTCTGTTATTCCCAAATAGCACAGTAAACATGGACAGTGACTTATGGTGTAGTAGCTTGTACAGCATGAGGAAGGTTTAAAGACTAGTCAGTTCAAGCCTTCTTGAGTTTACTTAGTATAGCTTGGCTCTGTGCAAATGTGTAAAACTGTTTCAGTCTTACAGATACTGCAGTTGGAGGGTCGTTGCTTTAGTTTCAAAGCAAGTTTTTTTTTATAGTGTAGGACTTCTGAAGCTAGGTAGAGAAGAAGAACTAAAAATGCCTTTTTTTTTTTCTTTCAGACAGCAGTTTCTCTGAGTCTAATGAACAACAGAGGTAAAGAAAAGGGTGACCTGACAAAATAAATTGGAAGCTAATTATGGAGAGCAAAAGCCTCAGAAAATTGAAATTCTGAACTGTATGCAGCTTCTAACTGTAATCATTCACTGGATATAATACATTAATGTAGGCTTACTGATTTCATTTCCTTAAAAAAAAAAAAAAACAAAGCAAAAAGCCCTCCTTGGATATCGTATTCTGAAAGGTAGTGTATTAGCATGATGAGTCCTTTTCTCCTCTTCCCCCGCCCAAAAAAAAAAAAACACACCTCTAAAATTGTTTGACATAAGGCTATGTTTTTAGAAGTATCATGCCCTGAGTAGTGCTGGTAAACAGAACAGACGTAGCAGATGTTTAACCTAAGACACTTGAGGTGGATCATTTGTTGGTTTTCAGTGAGGTGGTTGTCTTTTTCTACAGAGAAAGTTTAGCTTCAGGTCAACTGAAAAAATTTGACAGGGGTTTTCTTAAGGAATGAAGCAAGACAGGCTGTGGTTAAGCGCAAGGGTCCAAGTGCATAGAGGCTTGCTGAGGGAGCTGTCTAGGCACAGCAAAACCCTTTTTTGCTGGCCGGTGGTGTGTGTGCCCCTGCATTGTGCAATACAGCTGTGCAGCCCTTTGCCCACCTCTGCTGCCCTCCTATTTACTGCGCAGCTAGAAGCTGTCCTGCTCCTCAGGTCCTCCTACAGCGCCCATAGCTCCGTGGACTAGCAGCCATCTGATGTGGCTGGGCATTGCTCCAAAGAGTTCAAAATCCTGCCAAGCAGTGCCCAGCAGTGCTCGCTCGGTGGTTTCAAAGTGAGAAAGAGGTTTAGGTTGAGAAGGTGACTATGAAATCTGTAATGGCACTCACAAGTGTATCTCCGAGAGTCAGGCTGGTGGTCGAGCTAGACTTCAGGTGTTTCTTCAGTTTCTTTTTAGCTGTTGAATTATTGAATTAATAGCTGTCTGTCCAACACTTTTGGCCACCATGTTCTCTAGGGATGGAGGAGCGAGCTCTGGATGAGACGCTTACTAATTTAGATGCAGCACATAGCGTAGACATAGCCCGTCTCTAAACCAAGGCTGCGTGGGCACAGGGATTCCTTGTGAGTCTTGCACTTGGATGTGAGAGTTGGTCCCAGTGGCATTCGGCTTACAGTCTCTCTTGTCTCGTCAGTGCTGTACCGTAATTAGCAGAAAATTGATGGATTTAATTCCTATACACCTAGTAACAGGTGGAAACATGCTCTCGGATTTAACAAGAGTGCTGTCCGTACTTAAGTGCAAATAGCTGATGTGTCCTGCATTCATTCTTGAATTTCAGGGTGTGTTTGTGGGCTTTTTTTTTAATCATCCATTTATCTAGACACTCATTAATCTTTCAATTCAAGAACGTGTCTAGTATAAATATAGCAAATATGTAGATTTTCCTCACTCAAATTTTGAGCACTTGGGTGCCATACTGCTTTAGTAAGAACGGTCTACCTGATGTTAAAGTGCGTTACTGGCTACACTGGGTAAGGCAATTTTCCTCAGTCTTCTCAAACCAGTCCAAGCCTTCCAATGGTTATTTACAGGTGAGGTTTTTCTAGACCTCTAGATTATTGTTGTTTCTGAACTTTCTCTAACTAGTCCAGGTTTTCCTTAAAACCCAATGCCTGGAACAGGGCGTGACTTCAGCTGTAGCTGGTTTAGGTGAACAAGAGGGTTGCTTCATACACCTACATTCTTTGTCAGCTGTAAGGTGTAATATGGGAGAGGGATTTGTGTCTGGGAAAAAAAAAGAAGAAAAAAAGGTCAATCTTTTCTGAAAAGGCAATGAGACAAAATTGCTACAATTCACACAGCTCTAAGATAAGCAAGTAATAGCTCATGTTCAACAGCAAAGCATGTTCATATAGCATGAATAGGATGGATGTGTTGTATGATAAATCTAGACACAGCAAATAAATTTCAGCCTGAAAAATAAGATACCACATGAGACGGCATGTGCAGAAAGAATGCTAATGTTTAGGGAACCGAAGGCACTGGCAGAAAGGAGAGCGTAGAAATGAAGAATAGATATTTTGTTTTGTTACCAGGATTGATTGGCTGACTATTTTTTTTGTCTTTAAACCATAATAGCCTTCCCTTATTGTCAAATTGATAATATATATAAAGCACTTCCTGTAATATTTCTTTTCAAAATGACTATTCATCAGTCCCTGAGTCAGATGCTCATATTTCAACTCAAAATTTAGTTTAGCAAGTTTATACTTCAGAGCAATCAGTCATTTTAGCATTTGTGTTTTTAATACAAATCTCAACTACAGAAGCACACAGTGCTCTTAAGCACGGATAGATTGGCTAATCCAGATAGTACCTTGTAATCTTCTGGCAAAGAAAGAGATTATTGCTTTTCAGAGAGGAAAAAACAAAAAAGAGTATTCCTCCCAGTCTAGCAGTGCAGATCATGAAAAGATTGAGGGCAAAAGACTCTTGGTCTTCTACTGGGTCCAGGGATGGCTGAGTGTTTTAGGTGGCTGGGGGAGAGAGTGAATGTAAAGGTAGTACAGATATGGGGTCAAATCCCAGGTCCTGACACCAGCTGGGAATGTGGTGAGAGGAATGACAGCAAATGCCAAACAGACTCTGGTGGGCTTGATCTGCTGTAGCCCTGAAGAGCCTCCATTTGCCATTTTTTCTCCTGCTTACTCCACAACCTACAAACACACCACATTTTCTGTGACAAACTTCTGCCATTGCGAAAGCAGGACTTATCTTTAGCGATATATTTGACTTCCTGGTTTGGCCAAGTTTTCGTGCTGCAATAAATCACCTTCCTCTGCATCCCCAGTGTGACGTTGCAGTGAAACATGGGCACCACTTGCTGAACAAACGGCATTAGAAAACCATTAACCTCCGTTCCATTTTTCTTTCTCACACCACCTCTGTTATCTTCACTGCATGGTTAAACCCTTCTTATGACTATGGGAGGATTTTTTTTTGGAGGTAGTAGCAGATAGGTCTGTTTTCTCTGGTGAGCTGACCTCCCTTGAGGCACCACAGGAAATACTTCTCATCCTGGACTTGGCATAACATGTGGGCCTGCCCCCATGGTGAAGGTGAAGTTTGATACAGTCCAAGCTGCAGAGAGTCATTTGGCTCTGGGTGGGGTGTTTCTCCATCGTCACCAGTGGCCGTGCATCTGTCAGCCAAAAAGCTGAGTTGTTTTCTGGATTCCTTTATTCAGCACTGATGAAGCCACACCTGGAGTGCTGTGTCCAGCTCTGGGCTCCCCAGTACAAGAGACACATGGACATACTGGAGAGAGTCCAGTAAAGGGCCATGAAGACATTTAAGGGATTGGAGCATTTCTCACATGAGGAAAGGCTGAGAGAGCAGGGACTGCTCAGCCTGGAGAAGAGAAGGCTCAGAGGGGGATCTCATCAATGTATACAAATATCTGAAGGGAGAGTGCAAAGAGGACAGAGCCAGGGTCTTTTCAGAGGTGCCCAGTGACAAGACCAGAGGCAGTGGGCACAGACTGAAACACAGGAGGTTCCCTCTAAACATAAGAAAAAACACTTTTTTTACTGTGAGTGTGACCAAGCACTGGCACAGGTTGTCCGGGAAGGTTGTGGAGTCTCCATCCTTGGAGATATTCAAAAGCTGTCTGGGTATGGTCCTGGGCAGCTGGCTCTAGGTGGCCCTGCTTGAGCAGGGGGTTGGACCAGATGACCTCCAGAGGTCCCTTCCAACCTCAACCGTTCTGTGAAGTGCTGCAGAGCAATGAGGACTGGGCTGCTCCAGCCCAGGGACCACTTACAAGCAATGAAAAATGGGAGAGTCCTGTCCCTGCCCCAGTGTTCAGGGGCAGTGTGCCGATCTGTTGTACAGATCGACAAACTTACCCCTTTTTGGTTTCAGTCTTACCTGTTCAGCAAAATATGTATTATTCTGCAAGCAGAAATGTGTTGTTGTGGAGGCTTCTTCAGTTTATGTCTAACTTTGCAGGCCTCTACATCTAGACATGCTTCCAAAGATTCCTCTGACTCATCTTTTAATTAGGTTTTATTTCTGTATCTTAAGAGGAACAGATGAAGAATCTATATTAAAGCCTAGTCTTCTGAATTTGTTTATTAGAAAGTAGGCCGTAAATGTTAATTCCAAGTAACACAGAAAAAAAGCATACAGTAACTCTGTGCTTAAAAAGCCACTGTATATTATAACGTTATTAATTTGTAGAAACAAATTGCTGAAATAACCTGACTGACAGTCTGTGCCAATAATAACATGTAGTAACTGTGGGCAAACACAGCATATAGTTGCTAGTGTGGGGTTTTTTTTTCGTGTGATGGTTGTAAGCAATTCTTGCCAGATGGCCTGATAATGTAATTAGGAATCATTGTGTTAAATGAGGCAGTATTTAAATTGGCAACTAATTTTCCTATCTATTAACCAGCTTGAAAAAGAAGAGCTGTTACCCAGATGATTTCTAGCTGCTAATCCCTAACAAGAAATGTAGCACTTCTTTACACCTTTTTTTAAGCACTGTCTAGCAAATTATTTTCTGTAGGGTTTATTGTGTGTGGGACAAAATAAGAAAGGGAGGGAGTTAAGAGATATTACAAGTTCAGGGGTTGTTAGATAGGGTGGACTTCTACTAAGCCAGTACATCATGATGTGTGGTAACAGCTCATGAGCCAGTAATGGGATGCTTCCTATTTATAGTCTCTACATGTGGACAAAAAAACATTTTTACTTTGTGATAGTTCACTGGGTGGCATACTCCATCAGGCGGAGTAGGACTATAAGCCCTATTTTAAGTGTGTGCGTGGGAGAAATCATGAAAGCACAGCAGGACAAGATTTTGAATGGCATATGAATGTTAGTAGTGTGGAATGGTCGCTCTCTTTATTGGGGACGGGAGAGAAGGGAAAAGAAAGGGGCGCCCTTGGGTCAAGTTAAAATCCCAGAGAAGGCATGATCGCTTGTAGTTTTCATCATGAACTCTTACGGAGCCAGCTTTTTTGGTCTGCTGGTTTGTGCGGTGGAAACCATCAATTGCCTATCATTAAGACTTTGACTGAACCCCAGAGTAAATGTAAGGCTGAATGAGATTGATTATTATATTTATGGCTCCATCTGTGCAAATCTTACTCCTTTTTTTCTCCCCCCCTATGCTTCAGCTGAAGCAGGGATGAAGAACCCAATACATTTTTGCAGTCTGGTTTCTTCTGTCCAGTGGTGAAACTTTATTGCTTGACCTAAAAGGATCAGACCCGTTAACTTGAAAAAAAACTACAGTGGATTTTTCCATAGGCCAGATTATCACTAGCTCAGTGTGGGTTACCCAGCAAATCACATCAAAAGCAACAGCACGACAGGGTTGCATGCAAGCCCACCTGGAAAAGGCTGTGTATGCTGAATCATGCAGAGAGCTGCTTCAAAGAAATGCATTGTGCACTTGTAGCCCATGGGATTTGTTTTGTATATTTTTCTGAAAGTTACCAAAAACTCCCGACCTTAAACTAAAACAGGAAAGAGAAACTTAAACGAAGTCTGTGTAGGGCGTAGATCAGAACAGAGGCAAGGTCTGTCTCTGCTAGAGGATGCTAGCAACCTCTATGCAACAAAAATTGAATGATTGCTACATTTTATCACTCTTCCTTGAAAATGTGAAGGAAGTCACTTTCTGAATGCATGATGGGATAACTGCAAATTGCTGTTCACCGGGCAGTTAAATGAGGCATAGATAATGCCTAGCGTTGATGACGTCGTATTGACGCCACTTGCTGTAACAGATAGGGCAGGTGTCTGAACCACAGACAGATGAAGCTTTGCTGAATGAAAAAGATGACAGATCAATAGGCAATTTTTTTTCTGATATCAAAATACAACAATATTCAGCAATCGAAAGCTTAAAAATATTAAAGACATAGTGGTAAGTTAAATTATTGAAGCAGGATAGCATACAGTAAGTGCTATTTGATGTTGGCGCTAAATCAAGCACTGGAAAGTTTGAGGGACCCTTGAAGTATTGACAATGTGTTTGACTTCCAGTTGAAATAAATCATTACAACTGGGTTTTTTTCAGTGTCTGCCCCTTCAGAGTAGAAAATATATAAAATGCATGGCCTAAGGAGGCTTCTGCTTTCAATGTTCTTGACTTTCAGTAAAGAGTTTTGGATTTGTTTCTTTTTATAAGCACAACTTAATGGCATATAGATAGGGTGTCAGATTTCCTCTGTAAGTGTGTCATGGCAGAAGTGGATGTTACTATCTTGCTTACTCTATAGCTAGGGATCTTTATGAACCTCTTCTTAATATTCACGCTATTTCCTTATAGGAAATGCATCCAGCAAAATCATCTTCAGGTATGGTCCTAGGTGCAGATTTTACGTCCCATGGCTGTGGTAAAGGTGACATTCGGGGGGAAAAAAATGGCCTTTTGCATTTGCTGTCTGCTTTCTGCTATATAGATCTGAAATTGAACTTGGAAGACACAATAAAAAAAAACCCAAGGCTTTCCTTCTGTGCCTCCAAAAGTGAACGGAAAGTCGTCTTTCATTGTTTTTAATGCTGGGCACGTGATCTGTCAGCAGTCTTTGGGCAGTTTTTCCTTCGTAGCCTTATTCAGCCATGTCTCTCCGACCTTGGCTTTCGCAAAATCTGACTTCATCTGACACTTTCTGACAACACAACGTGATCACTAAATAATCAGCTCTCCGTGACAGGAAGTGATTCACTCAAGGTGGCTGTAATAAACCCGAGGAACCTGCCGTGCCTGCCCGCGAGAGCTCTGATTCACCATCTCAGGGGCTTCACGAGGGGGCAGCTGGAGAGGATGCTACCACTGCTGTTAGCTCTGCCTCGGCATCAGGATCTTCTGTCCCTGTGGCAGAAGGGTAATGGCACAGAGAGGTATGACAGCTCCCCAGCTGTCACAGCGCATAACCCAGTGGATCGAGTTGAGGTGCTGTTGATTTTGGTTTTCGTTAGTAAGCCGCGTGGCACAATGCAGTGGGAGGGAAGTGAGCAAAGTGAGGAAGTTTGGCTTCATCTTTTGGGAGAGGGCAGAGCTGACCTCTGGAGATGAGGCAGGCTGGGCAGCCCTAGACCATAGCTCCTTCTGTTGCCACCCTGTGACTCACCAGATCTTGCCTGAAGCTCCCCCAGCAGCACCATTAAACCGGCACCAGGCAGTACGGAATAAAGTAGGCTCCAGTGGTGACAACATGAAAGTGTTCTTAATGAGATGTGAAGGCAATAAAGAAACTTCAGACCCAAAGGGTAGCCAGGAGAGAAAGAGAACTCAGTAAGTTATACCCACCCCAAAATGAGCTGCTAATCACTGGCGCTATTGTGAGGACTACAATAAATCAGTGTCTGCCTTGGCCGCCTGCATCTCATTATGCACAAACATGCAGATAGAGAATGTCAGCCTCAATAGTGATCTGTCATGTGAATGCTGCTGTGTCCGAGTGGGCTGGCACTTGCATGGTTAGCCAGCTTTGTATTTTCTTTTTTTTTTCTTTTTTTTTTGAGGGGGATATCTGTTTTCTTTTGGAAATGTGGATTTGCTCCGTACAGTGGGTAGTAAATTTGCCCTTTTCTTCAGTGATTTGTGAAATCTGTGATGATAACATTGTATTTAAGGTGTGGGGGTAAAACATCTTTCATATATGTCATATTTAGGGATTGGATTTTTGTTTGGGGGTTTTTTTTTCCAAGTCCTCCTCCATGTATGGTGTCATGCATATTACTGAAGCTAGGGCAACACCTACGTGTATTTATGCAGCTGATGTATAGTGCCCATTACTCAAGCATCACAGACTGCCTCGGAAAGGCTAATTAATTTAAGCCCTGCAGCACCCCTTTGAGGCAACTTTTGTTGGTCCTGATAGATGCACACACTGTAGCTGCTCTTTGTTATTTATTTTTAATATGATTTCTATACCAGAGAGGGGGGAAAAATGAACAGTTCTTACTTTGTTAGGTAGTTGACAAAATGTTAGGCTTTTGATATCATTGAAATAAAATATGTAGCAAACTTCGGATTTTATTGCAAGCTGTGCCTCAGAGGTTCTTATTTTCTTTTAAAGCCTCAGCTCTTGGAGCCAGGTGAACTTGTAGATGTCCTTTTGTTTTGAAACATCTGTGTCCAGCTCGTGTGGTTGCAAAATAAATTTTAATGTATTGTCTCCGCTTAATCTAAAATCTGGGATGCAGTGAGGCACTTGACTAAGGTTGTGGGTTTGTTTCTTTTTAGTCTTAAAATTTTTGCATGATTAGGACTGGGAATACCAATGACAGAGTGTGCATGCAGTTCAGAAGAGAGTCCCATGGGTTACTGGTTGTTTTTGTGTTTATGTTTTAATTTCAGAGCTCCTCAGACCCATACTATATTAACTAGGTAAAACAAGGGTAACCATCTCCTCCCTCCCCCTCCATGTGCAAATGAAAGATGTTTTTAAACATCAACTCACACGTTTTTTTGTCTATGCTCGGTCTTAAACTTATGAAAGAAGGATTCAGCATATCTTCTCCAAATGCTTTTTCCTCCTTTGTCTTTACTCTCCTTTCCGAGCTCGGCCCTGTTTCTCCACTTCCTTTGTCAACATTAAACTAGTTTCCCCTACCATTCTCTCTTACCCTTTCCACATCCACTTTCAGTGCTAGATCCCTAGCCACCTCATGTCTTAAGGGGTGATGAGGACTACCAAAGTGGCTGGTTCAAGCTGGCTTTAAACCACAGTCAACCCAGTCCTCATGTCTCACTCCCTCCTACAGGAAAATTCTGAATTCCTTAATATTTTTCTGGGGAGCAGGTGTCCCCTACTGCCTAGGGCATAATTTCACAATCATTTTAAGCCAATCTGAGACCACGCTGTCACCAAAGGAGGCAATCGCCCTTTTCTAGTATCTGCTCCTACCATCTCTTTTCAAGTAGCTGTCTGATATGGCAGATGGCTAATTGTTTTTTGGTAACTGTAGGTGAGGAACCTGATCTGATTTGCATCACAGCACCATGGGTACAAGTGCTTATGGCAAGAAGCATCTTGGGAAGCATCCAGCCAAGAGCAAGGGGAAAAGTGTGACCACTGCTTTTGGTAGTAGTACAGTCTCTGACTGACAAATTATCATTTAATGCCACCTGTAGTTTCAAGGTCTTGCTGAAAGAGGTGGTCCTGCATCCGGCTGCTCGCTCCCGTACTGTTACCTTCTGATTTGTGCTAGCACAAGCTGTCATGCAGCTGTGGTGAACCAGGCTGCTAACCTGAGCCAAATGGGAAAAGGAGGCGTCTTGTTTTGTCCGTGTGGTTTTGTTAGGCAATTTTTGGCCTAAATCATCCTCCCAATTAACCAAACAAGTGGCCCACTCTTAGGCCACCTTTCACTCCATGCTTTTCACAGTGTTTATAAATCTGCCATCCTCCTATTTAAGGGCGGTGAAAGCTGTGGTATGTTGCTGCTGCTTGGGACGAACTGTGCAATGTTCCCATGCTCTCCAAGCCACGAGGCAGCTTCATGCTTCTGCTTATTCCTGCTCAGACTTGCACTCAGCCCCTACCTAGAAACCTCATAAGCTCTACGGCAAACAGTGCTTTAAACAGTACGCAATTCCGTGTGTGACCCGGACAAGCCAGATTGCCAAGACACATGGGTTGAGCCAAAAAGAAATTTCAGATGGTCATGAATTCCTCTGCTGTGCAAATATGAGCTTGTCGGGTTTTCCCCCTTCCAGGAATGTGACTATTTTAAAGCATTTCAGGGGCTGCAGTAGCATATCTTTCCCAAAAGTGACACTTTGTATTTATTTTTCAGGGCAACTTTCATTATAATTTTAAAACTGAAGGTAGTTCAGACAAAAACTTTAATGATTTTTTTTTTGTTTATTTAGTTGGATATGAAAAACACCTCTTCTTTCTTCTGTTTCGGCAGTTAAATATTCTGGTTGACACTGGGAGCAGTAATTTTGCTGTAGCAGGTGTGCCTGATCCTGATGTCACCTCCTACTTCAATACCAAGCTGTAAGTACCTGTTCTGCACGCCGTGATGGGTTAGGGTGTCTTTTAGATTCTGACTCCTCCACACGAAAGAGGGTGGTAAGGCAGTTCATGGGCTCCTGTGACATCCCATGAGAATGGGATGTTTGTTGCCTGAATGGGAAGACTGGCCTTGCCTGATGCAAAGCCCTGCCTGACACCATGAACAGACCCACTGAGCTCTGAGCGCAGCGCTGGGAGAAAAAAGAAGATTACAGGGTAAAAATTGTTTGCAAAAATCACACCAATTTCAGCCAATTTCTTATCCGAATAGTCTTGCAAGGAATTAAAAGTTTAAATATACTTTCCCTGTGTCTAAAACCAAAAATTGAAACCCAGTAATTGTATCTGTTACTTGACATTTCATCCAAAACCAGAATTAGTTAGTCAAAAACTGATTTGTTGTTTAGTTTGGCCAAGGGCCTCGATCAGTTAGTGATCTGGACAGACCCTGCTGAATCTGGTTGTTTATAAGATACGACTTGGTGCTTTTGGTGCTTGTTATGCACTAAATTTGCTGTGTTTAGCATGAGCTGACATTAGTCACAGCCAAGCACAGCTTTGTCTGTCTGAATCACTTTCCCTCCTTCCTTCCTTTCTGCCCTTCTCTAGTTTCAATTATTTCAGGTAAACTTCTCCAAAACACAGTGTCTATCTTTAGCTGAAGCATATGGATAAAAATACTTCGAGGACTGGGAAGCTGGAGAGTATCACCATTCTCATTACCTCTTTATGTATTTTAACATGGGGTTTTGCACTTTTTTTCCAATAAGATGCACTGGTAATGGAGGGAAAGCTGGTATTTCCATGCTGCTTACTAAAATAGCCTTACCTCCTGTCACATATTCAGATGTTAATGGAGATATTTCACATCTCACTCTGATATGACACAGGTCTGGAAAGTCCAGAATTTGCACTTGAAAGCCGTTTCTGCACTACTGCAGAGTTTTACATGCCAGCTGTCCCCTTCCATAGGTAGTGGCTAGAGGAAACTTAATTGCAAGGAGTTAAAAGCACAGGCATTCCTTCTCTCTTTTCTCTTAAGTGATCTTATTTTGTCTGGAAGGGCAAGGCCTCTCTCATAAGAACCATGAACCATTAGAAACAGCAACAATGGCAGAGATTGTGTGTTGAGAAAGACTTGAAGGTTGCAGTCTCTTATCAGTGTTCTCAGTGTACACTGTGTGTTGAGAACTTTGATATGAAGTTAATAATGAAACTTTGAAATTTAGGCCCTGAAGACTTAAGGGTGCTTTGTAAAATGATTCAAACTCAAGTCATTATAGTCCAGAGCAATTGCAATAGCAATTTCTGGTTTGGGTTGGATTGATGGAGTACTGCAGTATGCTCAGAATAAAGTGCAACCATTAGCATGCTCGAACCTGGCTACACCATGCTTCTTCCATTTTAAACACTTTAAATACTTTTAAATCAATGTCATCCGGGAGGGATCCCGGCCCCACTGAAATCAGTTAGATGTTTCAAAAACGTTGTTTGCAAGAAAACTCTGTAGGTCACCTAGTACATATCCCAAATGAGGCAGGGCTGTCACCAGATTGGGTCAGCCATGGCTGCGTCCAGCCAAGTCCTATAAACCTTTAAGGGTGGAGAATCCATTCTCTCTCTGGGCAGTGTGTTTCAGTGCTGTGCCACACTCTCCTGTGGAGGAAATATTTCCTATTGTCCAACCTTAACCTCACAAAATGTAACTCCTGGGTGTTGCCCCTTGTGTTATTGTCTGGCACTGCAGAGAAAGGTTTGGCTGTGTCATCTTTGTAACTGTCTTTCAAGTTGTTGTAAACTGCTATGAGATCTCCCCTTAGCCTCTTGTTTGCAAAGCCAAAGCCCAGTTCTCCTCAGCCTCTCATCACAGGTCCTGTGTTTGTGGACCCTGACCTATTCGGTAGCTCTCTGCCAGTCCCTCTCTCTTTGTCCAGCTCCCTGTTGAACTGGGTTCCCACAGCTGGCCACAGTCTATTCCAGGTGTGGTCTCACCAGTGCTGACCAGAGGGGGAGAGCAACTTCCTTGGATATGTTGTCCATGGCCCTCCAAGTGTGGCCGGGTGTAAAGTTTGTTGTATGCACAGGGGCGCGTACGGTGTTGGCTCTTATTCCGCCTGGTGTCCACCATCACTCCAAGTCCTTTTGAGTCCTTTTCAGTTTCTTCCCAGTCTGTCCTGATGTATGGAGTTGTTTCATCTCAGCTACAAAACTTTGTGCTTGTCCTTGCTGAATGCCATGAGGTTTCTGTTGGCTCAATCTTCCCATTTTTGAAGGTTCCTTTGGATTCAAGCTCTGCCATTCGGCATATCAGCTACTCCCTTTAATGTAGTGTCCTGTGCAAATCTGCTGAGGGTGCAGTCTGTCCATCGTGTAGGTTCTTGATGAAGATGTTGAACAATTTTTCTTCCACTCACAACCCCTGGGGCACTATGCTTGTCACGAGCCTGATGTTGAGCCAACAGTCACTGCCCTTTGGGCCCAATGGCCTAGCCCATCTTCAACCCCCACAGTGGTCTGTTTGTTCAGCCCCACATCCTCAGCTTCTGAATGGGAATGCCATGGGAGATGATGTCAAAAGCCTGACTGAAGTCAAGATGTGCTACAGCCACTGCGCTCTCCTCATCCACGTAGCCAGTCATCTTCTTGTAGAAGGCAGTGAGGTTGGTCAGGTACGATATGCCTGTGAAATTCCTCATTGAGTGTCCATGATTACTTTCTTGTCCTTCATGTGCTTGGGAACAGATTCCAGGAGGTTGTTCTCCAAGACTTTTCCTGACCTGAGGTGAAGCCCAGTGGCCTATAGTTTCTTGGGCCCTGCTGTTCATCTCTTTTTGAGACTGGCCTTATGATAGCCTTTTCCCAGTAGTCAGGTTGCCTTCCCTGGTTGTCATGAGTTTGCATAGGTGGTAGACAGGG
Organism: Pygoscelis adeliae; assembly: GCF_000699105.1. Classification (NCBI taxonomy): domain Eukaryota; kingdom Metazoa; phylum Chordata; class Aves; order Sphenisciformes; family Spheniscidae; genus Pygoscelis; species Pygoscelis adeliae. The sequence goes on from NW_008825113.1 coordinate 4,931,321, forward strand.
GCCTTGATATCACATCAGCCAGATCTGTAAAATTACCTAAGTGATCTTTACCCATGTGTAAATAAGACAAATGACCTATGTGCACTTTTCTTCCACACTAGGTAGAACACTTCAACATTAGATAAAGAGGTTGCCTCTCATCTGGTAATCATTCCTGGAGTTTTTCCCTATATTGTCATGAAGTGCTTCCATATCAAAGTCATAAACTGCAAATTGAAGACGAGGGGAAAGAAGGATTAGTAGTTTGTTAAGTTAATGGGACTGAGTTATAGATGTGTGCATATTAGAATATTAATATTGTGTTGGAGAAAGAGAGTGGTAGGTCTGGATTTCCTGATTGCCATGCTCTTAGTTTAATTTTATTCAAATGATCAAAATGTGACATTAAATGCATGACTGTTTTTTGACTGAAATTGAGGAGGATGCATAGGAAAGGCATTATCTTTGTTTCAAAGGACCCGGAGGGTGTGTTGTTCAGGAAGAGCCCTCCCTGAGCAATTTTAGAACTAGCTTGTTAAATGATGTTGTATGTCATATAATTTGTGTCGTATAGTTCTATTGTTTAATTACCTGGGTCTTTCTGTACAAAACGAATAAAGCTGTTATCATGAACTCTTTCACAACTTGGGTTTTTGAATGGCTCTGACAAAACTTTGCTGTGAAAAGTTCGGAGTCTGCTGTGATGATCATGCTGTATAAGTCACCATGATGTATAAGGTTTTGGGAAATGGCCTAATTTGTCCCGAACTGAAAAGAAATCACAGCATTTGTTTCTCATGCTGTTCAAAATAACAAGTAGTTTTTGTTGAGTATGCTACTTATGATAAAAGAGCTACTTAAACAGATGTATGAAGGGTTTTTTACACTTGAAACTGAATTACCGGTGATGGCTCCGTAGCGGTATGTGAAAGAGTGACATACTCAGGGCTGTCAGTATTCAGCAACAGTATTCAGTTTTATTTCAGTGTGAGTACTACTGCCTTACCATCTAAAGTTTCAAGAGCAAACTGCTCAAGAGTTGATCATTCCAAAAGATAGGGAGGTAAGAAAATTATGGGCAAAAAATTGAGGTAATACAGTAAGGTATATACTAGCAAGCAAACATAAGCTGCTGCTGAGTTTGGTTGTGTACACTGTACAGTTTATGGTTTGAGGTAACTTATAAACTTGTTCCAGAACCCCTGCAAATTAGATGGGACGACTTGGTTAAAAATAAGTCATTTATGTTGTGGAATAGTTTGCTTTTTCTTAAAGTTGTTGGCCCTGAATCACTTATCTTGTGCCATCCATCTATCACTAGAGAGGAGATAAAAACTTCTGTTCAGATTTTTTTGCCCATTGCTGTTTTCTGTCCCTTCTTTGCCATTGCTGTGTGTGAAGACATTGATTTGGTGCTTAGGAAAAAGTGAATGGGTAAGCAGGAAAATCTGAAGTCCTGATTTGTTGCAGATCAGCAAGAGAGCATGGAATTAAGAAGCAATTGCACGTGTTTGGTGAGGTCGGTGTTAAGCAGGGCTTTCTGCGTAGTGGATTTGCTGTTGCCATGTTAAGCTTCCTTCAAATGAAGCGTGACATGAGAAATAGCATTTTGGCCATGTTTTGTTCAGTGTTATACACTGGTAATGCTGGTAATGAGGAGTAACTCTGCATGAGAAAATGAACCCGTTGCTAGTTTTCTCAGCTGAGGCTTGAGATCCATTCGAGATTTGAGGACCACGTTTCTGTTGGCTGCCTTGGAGAGAAGGTAGTAACCAGGAAGGAGAGGGAGAAAGGAGTAGTGGCACTACAGCACCATAATCTAGGAGCCTTTTTCCTTGCCTCTGGCTAAGATACACTCTGTCCTGCCGGAAGAGCTGAATTTCTTATTTTCTCATCATAGCCAGAAAGGCTTGTTTGGAATTTTTTGTGCTGTCTGTTTCGCTAAAACACTCAGCCCATGAATTAGAACAAGTCTCTAGTTTTGACCTCTAAAGAAGTTTTCTTCCTTTGGATCAGTGAGGTGGAAAAACACAGGCTGATTACAGTCAAGAAGATGGAGCAGGAAGTGGTTTTTCAGAACAAAATATAATTACTGCCACAAGGATCATGTGAGATCCCTTCCCACACTAGGTATTTTGCTCCTTGAAGGAAATAATAAGGCCTTCTCTTCAATATGACATTTGTGCGCTTTACAAATGGGGTGGCTATCCTTATACCCATTTCTACAGGTGGGGAAGCTGAGGCACCGAGGGCGAGGAAGTGACTTGTCCTGCCTTTCCGCAGGAAAGCTCACCAGCTGTGCTGGAAAACGAACCCAGTCTTTCTGTGTCCTGGTCCACAGCTCAATCCATCAGGCTGTTACTGCTTACGGAAGAAGAGCTATGTGCTGCTGCTAGTCGTGCAGTGTCTGTATTTGCAGATTTGCTTCGCTTTATTCTCCCAGCACTCACTTTTCTCTCTGATTTCAGATGTTTCCTTTTCTGTTGCACAGCCAGACACTTTTCTACATGAAGAGCCCTGTATTTTCCGTTCCTTTTCCTGCCCCCCCTTAGTTTCTCTTATGTCACTAATTATTTAGATTTATAAAATATACTGCCAGTATCACAGCGGTGCTCTGAAGACCCTGCCTGAGTGGAGATGTCCCTTTGTCTAAGTCTCATTCAAATGCAGAATTACGCAGAAAGGTAAAACAGCAGTAGCAGTAGAAGTGACCAGATACAGGTAGTAACAGTATCTCTGGAATTCGTGCATTTTGAAATATAGTATGTGGGGCCTATTATCTCATTTATTTCTGCTGTCTTGGCTGTTACAAGCTATTGAGCCTTGAAGACCCTTGAAGAGCTAGGTGTTGGGAGTATCAGGAGCTGCTTAGGGTTAGAGCCTGGCCTCTTACTACTCCTTCCCTCCCTTAGCTAGGAAGAGGATCAATTGCGTGGTCCATATGGCCAAATTGTCCCTCAAGATAAAGTGTCTGCTCGAATGGATGGGAGTTGTCTGTGTTGTCATCTAAAGGTTGTTCCCCGTGACAGGCAAAATCACACTGACTTCATTCTGGCAAGCTCAGGTACAGGGGGCTGTGAAGCCACTTCATGTGGCTGTTTCTGTCAGAGCAGCTGTTAGATTAAAGCTGGGTTGATAAAACTGTCTGCAGTTGATAAATCACCTGCACTTTCTATTGTTTTACACACATGTAAAGGTGGTGTTATGAAATTATTTTAAACTTTTTTTTTATTTACTTTTAAAAAAGCTGTCAAGCGAAAAGTCTGTTCAGATGAACCGAGCATGGTCATCTGTCTCTTCAGAAGGGGAAGCTGTATGCTGAGGAACAGGACCAAAATAAGTTGTAAGAGGTCTAGAACTTTTGTAGCTCTTCAGTAGTGATGTGGGTGAAAGATGATTACTATATTTATACTACAGGATTTTAAAATGAAAAATTTATTAATGTTTTTTCTAATGTTTTTGTTAAGCCTTCTAAACAGGATTCTTTTCCTTTCTTTGCTTGCCATACTTAACTGCTCCTTTGCCTTTGCTGCCCTGGTCTAGAAGGAACTCCTTCCTTTCCTCTTCCAAGTCAGTGAATCATTTGTTAATAATATCCAAGTCTGCTTACTTCCTGATAGATAGGCCAAACTGCAGATTTAGAAAGCCTGTGTCTTCCAGATGATACTCACAATAATATTCCAATTTACCCAAAACAGATTTTCTAATAATATTAATGAGGTATTAGTCTACAGCGATTCAGTTAGCTTGGCATTTCAATTTGAGATTTGAATTCAGAAGCTTTTCATTTCTTAGCACTGCTTAATACGTTCCATCTCCAGTTAAGAGTATTGCTCCTATTGTGATGGACCTGTCTGAGTTAGGGACAACATTGCACTGGACGGCATAATATCGTAGATTTAAAAAAAAAAAAAAAAAGAAAAAAAAAAGGACAAGACACACTTTGTGACGATTTCAGTCATTGATGGCTTCAGGATAAAAACAGGGCCTCAAGATTTTTTTTATTACTGCTTTTTACTGCTTTTACAATTCATCCCTCTTCTTCTCTAAGTTTGTGTGGCTGACTTTGCAGACTTCACTTTTTTTCCTCTCTGGGAAAAATTGAGATTGAATATATTCTGTTGTCTTGCATTGTAAATGAACAGCTCATGCATAAGTGTATCTTTTCCTTTTAAAGGTCAAGTACATACAAATCTCAAGGGATTGATGTCACAGTTAAGTACAGTCAAGGAAGCTGGACTGGAGTGCTGGGTACAGATGTCATTACTATCCCAAAAGGAATCTATGGCAGCTACACCATCAACATTGCTACCATTCTTGAATCGGAGAATTTCTTCTTACCAGGGGTTAAATGGCATGGGATTCTTGGTCTTGCCTACGATGCCTTAGCCAAGGTAAATCATCCTTTCCCCAGCTATTGTCTTTCACAATGACAATAAATAGAAATCTAACTATTAAAATACAGTGAGCAGGTGATCTGTCAG